>NC_079191.1:68831576-69206576 GCF_029499605.1 Hyla sarda
GACATTACAGTGCTGGAGCCCATAGATAACATGTATACACACTATAGTGCTGGATCCTATAGAGATCATGTATACACACTATAGTGCTGGATCCTATAGAAATCATGTATAGACACTACAGTGCTGGAGCCCATAGATAACATGTATACACACTATAGTGCTGGATCCTATAGAGATTATGTATAGACATTACAGTGCTGGAGCCCATAGATAACATGTATACACACTACAGTGCTGGATCCTATAGAGATCATGTATACACACTATAGTGCTGGATCCTATAGAGATCATGTATAGACACTACAGTGCTGGAGCCCATAGATAACATGTATACACACTATAGTGCTGGATCCTATAGAGATCATGTATAGACATTACAGTGCTGGAGCCCATAGATAACATGTATACACACTATAGTGCTGGATCCTATAGAGATCATGTATTGACACTACAGTGCTGGAGCCCATAGATAACATGTATACACACTATAGTGCTGGATCCTATAGAGATCATGTATAGACACTATAGTGCTGGATCCTATAGAGATCATGTATACACGCTATAGTGCTGGATCCTATAGAGATCATGTATACACACTATAGTGCTGGATCCTATAGAGATCATGTATAGACATTACAGTGCTGGAGCCCATAGATAACATGTATACACACTATAGTGCTGGAGCCCATAGATAACATGTATACACACTATAGTGCTGGATCCTATAGAGATCATGTATAGACATTACAGTGCTGGAGCCCATAGATAACATGTATACACCCTATAGTGCTGGATCCTATAGAGATCATGTATACACACTATAGTGCTGGATCCTATAGAGATCATGTATAGACACTACAGTGCTGGAGCCCATAGATAACATGTATACACACTATAGTGCTGGATCCTATAGAGATCATGTATAGACATTACAGTGCTAGAGCCCATAGATAACATGTATACACACTACTATAGTGCTGGATCCTATAGAGATCATGTATACACACTATAGTGCTGGATCCTATAGAGATCATGTATAGACATTACAGTGCTGGAGCCCATAGATAACATGTATACACACTATAGTGCTGGATCCTATAGAGATCATGTATACACACTACAGTGCTGGAGCCCATAGATAACATGTATACACACTATAGTGCTGGATCCTATAGAGATCATGTATAGACATCACATTACAGTGCTGGAGCCCATAGATAACATGTATACACACTATAGTGCTGGATCCTATAGAGATCATGTATACACACTATAGTGCTGGATCCTATAGAAATCATGTATAGACACTACAGTGCTGGAGCCCATAGATAACATGTATACACACTATAGTGCTGGATCCTATAGAGATCATGTATAGACACTACAGTGCTGGAGCCCATAGATAACATGTATACACACTACAGTGCTGGATCCTATAGAGATCATGTATAGACATTACAGTGCTGGAGCCCATAGATAACATGTATACACACTACAGTGCTGGAGCCCATAGATAACATGTATACACACTATAGTGCTGGATCCTATAGAGATCATGTATAGACACTACAGTGCTGGAGCCCATAGATAACATGTATACACACTATAGTGCTGGATCCTATAGAGATCATGTATAGACACTACAGTGCTGGAGCCCATAGATAACATGTATACACACTATAGTGCTGGATCCTATAGAGATCATGTATAGACATTACAGTGCTGGAGCCCATAGATAACATGTATACACACTATAGTGCTGGATCCTATAGAGATCATGTATTGACACTACAGTGCTGGAGCCCATAGATAACATGTATACACACTATAGTGCTGGATCCTATAGAGATCATGTATAGACATTACAGTGCTGGAGACCATAGATAACATGTATACACACTATAGTGCTGGATCCTATAGAGATCATGTATAGACATTACAGTGCTGGAGCCCATAGATAACATGTATACACACTATAGTGCTCGATCCTATAGAGATCATGTATTGACACTACAGTGCTGGAGCCCATAGATAACATGTATACACACTATAGTGCTGGATCCTATAGAGATCATGTATAGACACTACAGTGCTGGAGCCCATAGATAACATGTATACACACTATAGTGCTGGATCCTATAGAGATCATGTATTGACACTACAGTGCTGGAGCCCATAGATAACATGTATACACACTATAGTGCTGGATCCTATAGAGATCATGTATTGACACTTCAGTGCTGGAGCCCATAGATAACATGTATACACACTATAGTGCTGGATCCTATAGAGATCATGTATAGACACTATAGTGCTGGATCCTATAGAGATCATGTATACACGCTATAGTGCTGGATCCTATAGAGATCATGTATACACACTATAGTGCTGGATCCTATAGAGATCATGTATAGACATTACAGTGCTGGAGCCCATAGATAACATGTATACACACTATAGTGCTGGAGCCCATAGATAACATGTATACACACTATAGTGCTGGATCCTATAGAGATCATGTATAGACATTACAGTGCTGGAGCCCATAGATAACATGTATACACCCTATAGTGCTGGATCCTATAGAGATCATGTATACACGCTATAGTGCTGGAGCCCATAGATAACATGTATACACCCTATAGTGCTGGAGCCCATAGATAACATGTATACACACTATAGTGCTGGATCCTATAGAGATCATGTATTGACATTACAGTGCTGGAGCCCATAGATAACATGTATACACACTACAGTGCTGGATCCCATAGATAACATGTATACACACTATAGTGCTGGATCCTATAGAGATCATGTATTGACACTACAGTGCTGGAGCCCATAGATAACATGTATACACACTATAGTGCTGGATCCTATAGAGATCATGTATAGACATTACAGTGCTGGAGCCCATAGATAACATGTATACACACTATAGTGCTGGATCCTATAGAGATCATGTATACACACTATAGTGCTGGATCCTATAGAAATCATGTATAGACACTACAGTGCTGGAGCCCATAGATAACATGTATGCACACTATAGTGCTGGATCCTATAGAGATCATGTATAGACATTACAGTGCTGGAGCCCATAGATAACATGTATACACACTACAGTGCTGGATCCTATAGAGATCATGTATACACACTATAGTGCTGGATCCTATAGAGATCATGTATAGACACTACAGTGCTGGAGCCCATAGATAACATGTATACACACTATAGTGCTGGATCCTATAGAGATCATGTATAGACATTACAGTGCTGGAGCCCATAGATAACATGTATACACACTACAGTGCTGGAGCCCATAGATAACATGTATACACACTATAGTGCTGGATCCTATAGAGATCATGTATAGACACTACAGTGCTGGAGCCCATAGATAACATGTATACACACTATAGTGCTGGATCCTATAGAGATCATGTATAGACATTACAGTGCTGGAGCCCATAGATAACATGTATACACACTATAGTGCTGGATCCTATAGAGATCATGTATAGACACTACAGTGCTGGAGCCCATAGATAACATGTATACACACTACAGTGCTGGATCCTATAGAGATCATGTATAGACACTATAGTGCTGGAGCCCATAGATAACATGTATACACACTACAGTGCTGGAGCCCATAGATAACATGTATACACACTATAGTGCTGGATCCTATAGAGATCATGTATAGACACTACAGTGCTGGAGCCCATAGATAACATGTATACACACTATAGTGCTGGATCCTATAGAGATCATGTATAGACATTACAGTGCTGGAGCCCATAGATAACATGTATACACACTATAGTGCTGGATCCTATAGAGATCATGTATTGACACTACAGTGCTGGAGCCCATAGATAACATGTATACACACTATAGTGCTGGATCCTATAGAGATCATGTATAGACATTACAGTGCTGGAGACCATAGATAACATGTATACACACTATAGTGCTGGATCCTATAGAGATCATGTATAGACATTACAGTGCTGGAGCCCATAGATAACATGTATACACACTATAGTGCTGGATCCTATAGAGATCATGTATTGACACTACAGTGCTGGAGCCCATAGATAACATGTATACACACTATAGTGCTGGATCCTATAGAGATCATGTATTGACACTACAGTGCTGGAGCCCATAGATAACATGTATACACACTATAGTGCTGGATCCTATAGAGATCATGTATAGACACTATAGTGCTGGATCCTATAGAGATCATGTATACACGCTATAGTGCTGGATCCTATAGAGATCATGTATACACACTATAGTGCTGGATCCTATAGAGATCATGTATAGACATTACAGTGCTGGAGCCCATAGATAACATGTATACACACTATAGTGCTGGAGCCCATAGATAACATGTATACACACTATAGTGCTGGATCCTATAGAGATCATGTATAGACATTACAGTGCTGGAGCCCATAGATAACATGTATACACCCTATAGTGCTGGATCCTATAGAGATCATGTATACACACTATAGTGCTGGATCCTATAGAGATCATGTATAGACACTACAGTGCTGGAGCCCATAGATAACATGTATACACACTATAGTGCTGGATCCTATAGAGATCATGTATAGACATTACAGTGCTGGATCCTATAGAGATCATGTATACACACTATAGTGCTGGATCCTATAGAGATCATGTATAGACACTACAGTGCTGGAGCCCATAGATAACATGTATACACACTATAGTGCTGGATCCTATAGAGATCATGTATAGACATTACAGTGCTGGAGCCCATAGATAACATGTATACACACTATAGTGCTGGATCCTATAGAGATCATGTATTGACACTACAGTGCTGGAGCCCATAGACAATGGGGGAGATGTATCAAAACCTGTGTAGAGGAAAAGTAGAACAGTTGTCCATAGCAACCAATCAGATCACTTCTTTCATTTTTCAAATCTCTTTAGAAATGAAATAAGCGAGCTGATTGGTTGCTATGGGCAACTGCACCACTATTTGTGTGGGGAAATTAAAAAGAAAACCGCAATTTTGCGAATTTTGGAAGGTTTCGTTTTCACGCCGTACAATTTCCGGTAAAAATGACATGTGTTCTTTATTCTGTGGGTCAATACGATTAAAATGATACCCATGATTACATACTTTTCTATTATTGTTGCACTTAAAAAAAAAAATGCAAACTTTTAAACAAAATTAGTATGTTTAAAATTCTTCTATTTCGATGACCTATAACTTTTTCATTATACTGTATAAGCGGCGATATGAGGGCTCATTTTTTTGCGCCATTATCTGTACTTTTTATTGATACCACACTTGTGTATATAAAACTTTTATTCATTTTTTAAATAATTTTTTAAAAATAAAATGGGATAAAAAAAAGCAGCAATTTTGCACTTTTTTTTTTACATTCACGCCGTTTACCGTACGGGATCATTAACGTTATATTTTAATAGTTCAGACATTCACATACGAGGCGATACCAAATATGTGTATTCATTTTTTTTTTTTTTACACTATATGGGGGTAAAATGGGAAAAAAGGCCATTTTACATTTTATTGGGGGGAGGGGATTTTTTTAATTTTATTTTTTTACTTTTATTTTTACACTTTAAAGGAGTAGTCCAGTGCACACTTGTCTCACTTAATCCCGTCCGGGCTGCAAAATAAAAGAAAACAAACTTTCTCTTACCTGCCAACGAGCCCCCGGTGCTCCGGTACAGGTGTTTGGTCCCCGGGCTGTATTCTTCTTACTTCCTGTTAGCCCGACACGTCACACGGAGCTTCAGCCTATCACTGGCCGCAGCAATGTCCCGCCTCGGCCAGTGATAGGCTGAAGCTCCGTGTGACGTGTCGGGCTAACAGGAAGTAAGAACAATACAGCCCGGGGACCAAACACCTGTACCAAAGCTCTGGGGGCTCGTTGGCAGGTAAGAGAAAGTTCGCTTTCTTTTATTTTGCAGCCCGGACAAGATAAAGTGAGAAAAGGGGACTATATATAGCAGTCCTTTGTTTGCTAATACTGTTCAGTGTTATGCATAGGGCATAGCACTGATCAGTGTTATCGGTCATCTTCTGCTCTGGTCTGCTCGATCTCAGACCAGAGCAGAAGTACCGTGGAAGACGGCTGAGGCAGGTGAGGGGACCTCCGTGCACTGTTCTGGATGTTACGGATAGCCGCGGCAGTGCTGCTTGCTCTTCTGAGTTTTGCTGTGTAAGAGGGGGTGTGAAAGAGGAGTTTCAAAAACAGGAGTTTGAAAGCAGGAGGTTGAGATCGCTGTGAGTGTTAATTTCTGAACCCACAAGGTCTACAAAAAAAATTTCAAGTGTAATTTTGACTGTCTGTTTTTTCCTATACATTTGTGAAATTCCTATAACTAGATGGCCTCCATGTTGGAAAGTGCAGTCCAATGTACATCCTGTTCAATGTATGAAATCATTGAACAACAGTTTGAGGGTGCATATTGTTGTGCAAGATGTGTGCTAGTTGTCCGTTTGGAAGCCCAGATCCTGCATCTAGAGGGGCGACTGGCAACAATGAGAAGCATTAACAACATGGAGAGGAGTCTCGTGCTCACTGAGCAGGCACTCTCGGGAATAGAGGTGGGGGAGGACAATGGGACGGAGTTGCAGGACAGTCAGGCAGTTAGCTGGGTTACAGTTAGAAAGCGGGGTAGGGGAAAAAGTGTCAGGGAGGCTAGTCCTGAACTGACACACCCCAACAAGTTTGCCCGCTTGGCAGATGAGGGGGATGCCATTACAGAGCTAGCAGAACTGCAGCAGGATACCGCCTCTGACCGCCAGAGGGGTGTCTGCTCCAGTAAGGAGGGAGGGAGGAGTACAGGGCAGGCCAGACAGGTAGTAGTGGTGGGGGACTCAATTATTAGGGGGACAGACAGGGCGATCTGTCACAAAGACCGGGATCGCCGAACAGTGTGTTGTCTGCCTGGCGCACGAGTTCGGCACATGGCGGATCAGGTTGACAGGTTGCTGGGCAGGGCTGGAGAGGACCCAGCAGTCATGGTACATATTTGCACCAATGACAAAGTAAGAGGTAGGTGGAGTGTCCTTAAAAATGATTTCAGGGACTTAGGCCGCAAGCTTAAGGCAAGGACCTCCAAGGTAGTATTTTCTGAAATACTACCAGTACCACGAGCCACACCAGAGAGGCAGCAGGAGATCAGGGAGGTAAACAAGTGGCTCAGAAGCTGGTGTAGGAAGGAAGGATTTGGGTTCATGGAGAACTGGACTGACTTCGCTGTCAGTTACCGGCTCTACCGTAGGGACGGGCTGCACCTCAATGGGGAGGGTGGAGGAGTGTTTAAACTAGGGACTTGGGGTGAGGGAACCTACAGCAAAGAGGGGGAAGATAGTGTAGATAGAGAGGTGGGAATTATAAATGTACCTGGGGGTGGAGCGGAGGGAGGGGTTAGAATAGTTAATAGGAATAGGCTTCATAGGAAAATAAAACTTGCACCCTTGAATCCCATTAACCCCAATAACATAAAGGATGGAAATATAAAGTGTATGTTCACAAATGCCAGAAGCCTAGAAAATAAAATGGGGGAGCTTGAGGCCTTGATACTGGAGGAACATATTGATATAGTTGGGGTCACTGAGACATGGCTGGACTCCTCGCATGACTGGGCTGTCAATCTGCAGGGGTTTACATTGTTTCGCAAGGATAGAATGAACAGAAAAGGTGGTGGAGTCTGTCTGTATGTAAGAAGTGGTATGAAAGTCAGTGTGAACGATGCCATAGTGTGTGATAATTCTGAGGAGGTGGAATCACTGTGGGTAGAATTACAAAAGGAGGGAAATACTGAAAAAATTATATTTGGGGTAATCTACAGACCCCCTAATATCATTGGGATAGAAGGTCAGCTGCATAAACAATTAGAGAGGGCCGCCCGGGCAGGTACAGTGGTAATAATGGGAGATTTTAACTATCCAGACATAGATTGGGGTCGGGGGTTGGCTAAAACTACAAAGGGGAGAAAATTCCTAAATTTATTGCAGGATAATTTTATGGGCCAGTTTGTGGAGGACCCAACAAGAAGTGATGTCTTGTTGGATCTGATCATTTCCAACAACGCAGAGCTGGTTGGTAATGTAACTGTGAGGGAAAACCTTGGTAATAGCGACCACAATATAGTTACTTTTGACTTAAAATGTAGAAAACAAAGACAGGCGGGGAAAGCAAAAACATATAACTTTAAAAAGGCAAACTTCCCTGGGCTGAGGGCTGCACTACAGGACATAGACTGGGGGGAGGTGTTGTCAAATACTGATACAGAAGGTAAATGGGACATCTTTAAATCAACTCTAAATAACTATACAGCTAAATATATACCAAAGGGGAACAAATATAAACGATTAAAACTAAATCCTACATGGCTGACACATGATGTTAAAAGAGCAATAAACAACAAAAAAATAGCTTTCAAAAAATACAAATCTGATGGGTCAGCTATAACATTTAAACAGTACAAGGAGCTTAATAAAATCTGTAAAAATCTAATAAAAACAGCAAAAATTCAAAATGAGAGACAGGTGGCCAAAGAAAGCCAAACTAATCCTAAATATTTTTTTAGATATATAAATGCAAAAAAACTAAAGACAGAGCATGTAGGACCCCTTAATAATGATAATGGGGAGGTTGTCACAGGCGATCAAGAGAAGGCGGAGCTACTGAATGGGTTCTTTAGTTCTGTATACACTATGGAAGAAGGAGCTGACATTGGCCAGGTCAGTGCTGGTAACACATCATGTAATGTACTGAACTGGCTTAATGTAGAGATGGTACAAGGTAAGTTAAGTAATATAAATGTAAGCAAATCTCCAGGGCCGGATGGACTACACCCAAGAGTTCTTAGAGAGGTAAGTTCAGTAATATCTGTACCCCTGTTCATGATATTTAGAGATTCACTGGTGTCTGGTATTGTGCCAAGGGACTGGCGCAAGGCGAATGTGGTGCCAATCTTCAAAAAGGGCTCTAGGTCTTCCCCAGGAAACTATAGACCGGTAAGTTTAACGTGCATTGTGGGTAAATTGTTTGAAGGACTTATAAGGGCTTATAAGGGATTACATACAGGAATACATAGGGGATGATTGTATTATAAGTGATAGCCAGCATGGGTTTACTAAGGATAGAAGTTGTCAAACCAATCTAATTTGCTTTTATGAAGAGGTGAGTAGAAGCCTTGACAGAGGAATGGCTGTGGATATAGTGTTTCTGGATTTTGCTAAAGCATTTGATACTGTCCCTCATAGACGTCTGACAGGTAAGTTAAGGTCTTTGGGTTTAGAAATTTTAGTTTGTAACTGGATTGAACACTGGCTCATGGATCGTACCCAGAGAGTGGTGGTCAATGATTCGTACTCTGATTGGTCCCCGGTTATTAGTTGTGTACTCCAAGGTTCAGTACTGGGACCGCTGTTGTTTAATTTATTTATCAATGATATAGAGGATGGTATTAACAGCTCTGTTTCTATCTTTGCAGATGACACCAAGCTTTGTAGCACGGTACAGTCTATAGAGGATGTGCATAAGTTACAAGATGACTTGGATAGACTAAGTGTCTGGGCCTCCACTTGGCAAATGAGGTTCAATGTGGATAAATGTAAAGTTATGCATCTGGGTACTAATAACCTGCATGCATCGTATGTCTTAGGGGGGATTAAACTGGCACTAGTAGAGAAGGATCTGGGTGTACTTGTAGATCACAGACTACAGAATAGCATGCAATGTCAGGCTGCTGCTTCCAAGGCCGGCAGGATATTGTCATGTATCAAAAGAGGCATGGACTCAAGGGACAGGGACATAATACTCCCCCTTTATAAAGCATTGATACGGCCTCACCTGGAAAGACCAGGGAAGTGAGTAACAGGCTGGGATTCGCATGTGGGCGCATCCCGCGATGTGCATCCCAGCCCCGCTGGCAGCGGGGACATGACAAGAGAGTGCTCACGGCCAGCGTGTCTGGCCAGAGTGCAGGTGTTACAAAAGTCAATCTCCAGAGAGATAGATTTTTCTTTGTCCACAGTGTGCAAAATTATCAAGAAGTCTGCAACCCATGGCACTGTAGCTAGTCTCCCTGGGTGTGGTTGGAAGAGAAAAATGTATGAAAGGTGTCAACGCAGGATAGTCTAGATGGTGGATAAGCAGCCCCAAACAAGTACCAAAGATATTCAAGCTGTCATGCAGGCTCAGGGAGAATCAGTGTCAGTGTGAACTATCCGTCGACATTTATATGAAATGAAACGCTATGGCAGGAGACCCAGGAGGACCCCACCGCTGACACAGAGACATAAAAAAAAGCAAGACTACATTTTGCCAAAATGAACTTGAGTAAGCCAAAATCCTTCTGGGAAAACGTCTTGTGGACAGATGAGACCAAGATAGAGCTTTTCGGTAAAGCACATTATTCTGCTGTTTACTGAAAACGGAATGAGGCCTACAAAGAAAAGAACACAGTACCTACAGTAAAATATGGTGGAGGTTCAATTATGTTTTGGGGTTGTTTTGCTGCCTCTGGCACTGGGTGCCTTGAATGTGTACAAGGCATCATGAAATTTGAGGATTACCAACAGATTTTGGGTAGCACTGTTCAGCCCAGTGTCAGAAAGCTGGGTTTGCGTCCGAGATCTTGGGTCTTCCAGCAGGACAATGACCCCAAACATACGTCAAAAAGCACCCAGAAATGGATGACAACAAAGCGCTGGAGAGTTCTGAGGTGACCAGCAATGAGTCCAGATCTAAATCCCATTGAACACCTGTGGAGAGATCTTAAAATTGCTGTAGGGAAAAGGCGCCTTCCAATAAGAGAGACCTGGAGCAGTTTGCAAAGGAAGAGTGGTCCAACATTCTGGCTGAGAGGTGTAAGAAGCTTATTGATGGTTATAGGAAGCAACTGATTTCAGTTATTTTTTCCAAAGGGTGTGCAACCAAATATTCAGTTAAAGGGGTACTCCAGCACTAAGACATCTTATCCCCTATCCAAAGGATAGGGGATAAGATGCCTGATCGCGGGGGTCCCGCCGCTGGGGACCCCCGTGATCTTGCACGCAGCACCCAATTAGAATCAGTCCCCTTTTCTGTAAGAAATACTTAATTTTCTTAAAAAATTTCAGGGGTGCCAACATTTACGGCCATGACTGTGTTTTGAGTTAAAAAAAAAAGGTAGTTATCTGTTTTATTTGTGTTTAAAAAACCTGCCACTAGGTGTCTCCCTACTTGTCCAGAGCACATTTCCCCTCATCTCTTGCACAAACTTTGGACTCCTGCTGGCCTGGCAGACATCCATAATCAGGAAATGCAGTCTGGAGTGCTGAGGGGTGTGTGTGCAGCCTTAGCCAATCATAGCTCATCTCACACTGAACTGCTCTGGGCTGTGTGTATAAGAGTGAGGGAGGAATTTCTCCACTCTATGGCTTCTGATAGTGTCACGCCTGCTGGGAAACGCCCCTTCCCAGTCTGTGAATCTGACTGAGACTGATCAGAAAATACAGAGCAAAGAAAACTAACAAATAATAAAAATAAAGGCAGGGGTGGTTAGTCGTGATGGGGCAGTGCACTGGGAGGATTATAACAAGATCATGAGAGGTATTCTTTAAGGCCAAAATGGGCTGTGTCCTTAAGGGGTTATGATCGCAGGGGTTCCGAATGCTGAGGCCCCCCCCCTCCCAATCTCATGTATGGGAGGGTGGAAGGGAGTGTTACGCAGGGACTCAGCTCAGCCGGTGGTTTTCTGAGCAGGCCATTACTTAAAAAAATTCCTGCATCATTAACCCCTTTGTGCAGAACGCTGCCTTTATACGGCGGATGACGCGATACCTTTGCGCATTCCGTCGTATATAGGCGGCGTTCATTAAATGCGCTAATCGGGTCAATTAGCTAAAGTCCCGGGGTGTTTTCCCACCAGTGTGCCTCCAGCTGTAGCAAAACTACTCAGCTGTAGCAAAACTCCCAGCATGCACAGTCTGCAGGTTCATGTTTAGAGTTGTAGTTTTGCAACAGTTGGAGGTTTGCGACCGTAAACCCCCCCCCCCCACAATGTGAAACTCACTGTAAACCCCCGCCCGTGTGATTGTACCCTAAAAACACTAACTACACTACACTACACTACTGCAAAATAATGCAGGGCCGGCGTTAGGGCGGGGCATCCTAGGCAGTTGCCTAGGGCCCACATCCAAAAGGGGCCCCTGAAAAGCTTTAGGGCATTACTAGCAATACTCCATTTTGAGCAAAATCGCATTTTTGCCGCGATTTTACCGTGAATTTGTGCAAAATGCAGTATTCAGGGCCTAAGACACTAACACTCCTCCCCCTGTCCTGAGCATTCTAGAGGAGCGCTGCTTGCGCTCCACTAATCAGACGTCACCACGCTCGGAGGAACGCGGCAGGCAGTGCTCCACTAGTAAATCCCCCTCACATCCTGCTTACGCTCCACTGCTCGGGGGCCCGGGCGATCGCTGCCAGCACTTTTATTTTTTTTATTCTACTATGTGCGGCCCTACAGGGCTGAGGAGGCCAGAGGCTGCTGGGAGCCCCTGCTAACGTGATCCTGGCGCAGAAGCAAGGCAGCCTCAGCCAACCCGATCTCCAGCAATCCTCTCCTGGGGGTGAGGAGAGGCTTTGGGTTGGGGATGTGTATTATATATGTATGTGTATGATTTTGTATGATGTGTGTATATGTATTATGTGTGCATGATAGATTTTTGTGTATGTATGATGTGTGTATGTGTGTTAGATGTGTATCTATGATGTATGTATGTATGATGTGTGTATGAGGTTTTTTACAGTGTGTCACCCCAGTAGTAAGAAGATTACGTGAGGAGGAGGTTTGTTAGGCTGGGTTCACACTACGATTTGTAACTATGGTTCCCATATACGGCTGGGAGTAGGGGGGGGGGCTTAATTGCGGCGCCCGCACTCAGCCGTATTCGGGAACCGTATTTAATGCATGTCTATGAGCCGACCGGAGTGAACCGCAGCCTCCGGTCGGCTGCTTTTTCGGCCGTATGCGGTTTCCCGACCGTAGGCAAAAACACGGTCTACCACGTTTTGCCTACGGTCGGGAAATCGCATACGGCCGAAAACGCAGCCGACCGGAGGCTGCGGTTCACTCCGGTCAGCTCATAGACATGCATTAAATACGGTTCCCAAATACGGCTGAGTGCGGGCGCCACAATTAAGCCCTGCACCCCTCCTCCCAGCCGTATATGGGAACCGTAGTTACAAATCGTATTGTGAACCAAGCCTAACAGTGTGTCACCCGAGTAGTAAGGAGATTACATGAGGAGGAGGTTTGTTACAGTGTGTCACCCCAGTAGTAAGGAGATTACATGAGGAGGAGGTTTGTTACAGTGTGTCACCCCAGTAGTAAGAAGATTACATGAGGGGGAGGTTTGTTACAGTGTGTCACCCCAGTAGTAAGGAGATTACATGAGGAGGAGGTTTGTTACAGTGTGTCACCCCAGTAGTAAGGAGATTACATGAGGGGGAGGTTTGTTACAGTGTGTCACCCCAGTAGTAAGGAGATTACATGAGGAGGAAGTTTGTAACAGTGTGTCACCCCAGTAGTAAGGTGATTACATGAGGAGGAGGTTTGTTACAGTGCGTCACCCCAGTAATAAGGAGATTACATGAGGAGGAGGTTTGTTACAGTGTGTCACCCCAGTAGTAAGGAGATTACATGAGGAGGAGGTTTGTTACAGTGTGTCACTCCAGTAGTAATGAGATTACATGAGGAGGAGGTTTGTTACAGTGTGTCACCTCAATAATAACCTCCTGGTGGAGGTTTGTTACTGTGTGTCATCCCAGTAGTAAGGAGATTACATGAGGAGGAGGTTTGTTACAGTGTGTCACCCCAATAGTAAGGAGATTACACGAGGAGGAGGTTTGTTATTGTGTGTCACCCCAGTAGTATGGAGATTACATGAGGGGGAGGTTTGTTACAGTGTGTCACCCCAGTAGTAAGGAGATTACATGAGGAGGAGGTTTGTTACAGTGTGTCACCCAAGTAGTAAGGTGATTACATGAGGAGAAGGTTTGTTATAGTGTGTCACCCCAGTAGTAAGGAGATTACATGAGGAGGAGGTTTGTTACAGTGTGTCTCCCCAGTAGTAAGGAGATTACATGAGGGGGAGGTTTGTTACAGTGTGTCACCCCAGTAAGGAGATTACATGAGGGGGAGGTTTGTTACAGTGTGTCACCCCAGTAGTGAGGAGATTACATGAGGAGGAGGATTGTTACAGTGTGTCACCCCAGTAGTAAGGAGATTAAATGAGGAGGAGGTTTGTTACAGTGTGTCACCCCAGTAGTAAGGAGATTACATGAGGAGGAGGTTTGTTACAATGTGTCACTCCAGTAGTAAGGAGATTACATGAGGAGGAGGCTTGTTACAGATAAATTTCCCCCATCACTAAATTTCCCCCATCACTATTAAGGACATCCCTATGTCCCGAAAGATCTTCGGGTCACAAGATTGCCCCTATTAACTCTCTGCAGCCCTGCATTAACTTTAAAAACGCAGGGGCCACTGGAAGATAGCGCATGCCGGGACGTCACTTAATTCCCGTGCGTGCGCCCATAGGAACGGAGGCATGGAGCATCGAGCAGGAGGATGCCTGCTGGCCAGCATGGTAAGTTACCACCAAAACGTCATCTTCAGTGCTCCAACCACTGCTCCTCCGGTCCCGGGACCTACTGCTGTGGCTTATAACCAGGAGAAGCGGTGGTCAGAGCACTGAAGCAGAGCAATACATAGACATACAGCCACCAGCCATACACTGTATATGGTTGTAGGCTGTATTTCAGGGGTGGGGGGGGGCATACTGCACCTAATGTGGGGGAACATACTGCCAGCCTAATGTGGGGGAACATACTGCCAGCCTAATGTGGGGGAACATACTGCCAACCTAATGTGGGGGAACATACTGCCAACCTCATGTGGGGGAACTATACTGCCAACTTAATGTAGGGGAATATACTGCCAAGCTAATGAAAGGGAACTATACTGCCAACCTAATGTGGGGGGGGGGGGGACGGACTATACTGCCAAACATAATGTAGGGGAACTATACTGCCAAACTAATGTGGGGAACTATACTGCCAAACTAATGTGGGGGAACTATCCTGCCAAAATAATGTGGGGAACTATACTGCCAACCTAATGTAGGGGAACTATGCTGCCAACCTAATGTGGGGTAACTATACTGCCAGACTAATGTGGGGGAACTATACTGCCAAACTAACGTGGGAGGAACTATGCTGCCAACCTAATGTGGGGGGGGGGGGGGGGAGAACTGTGCTGCCAACTTAATATGGGGGGGAACTATGCGGCATACTTAAAGGGTTAGTCCACTGCCCCAGCGTTCGGAACATTTTCAGCAGGCCAGGGGCGGGTGAGGCGGGGGAAGGGGGGTGGCAACAGCTGGAGGCACAAAATGGGTCAGGTCAACGGCAGATCCACAGATGTTTCCGGCTTAGAAATTTCATTTTCTGTGTCCGCACAGAATGCATGGCTGTCTATTAGACGCTGCATTCCTGTGCAGTCCTAGTGGCGCCATATTATGTCAGTGTCCTACAGTTTGTGGAATATCTGCATGGAGATTCTCCATGTGGACTTTCTGTCTTTGAACTTAGCCTTATAGTATATGTGGGCGCTATTACTGATAGGTAGCATTGAGATCACTGTTTATCTGTGTGCGGTGACTATTACTGTATAAAGAACAAGGTTACAATATAAGGTTAGGGCTACATGACAAAAATGGGTCACACAGTCAAGGATCGCCATGTTGTTCTCCTTGAATCATGCTGAATCTCAACTAATGTAAGTAAATGTGGTCACACATAGAGAAATCCAGCACCAATCAGTTCTTGCTCTTTAGGTGGTTTATTAAACCCATAAAACAGCATCATAAACTGAATGGCTTTCTGTGACCCTGTGGTTTCCTGTGACTATACATTTTATGATGCCGTTTTGCGCTGGATTTCTCTACATGTGTCCTCACAAGTTGCTGTTGCTCCACAGCTGTCCGTGCACTTCACTCTTGCAAAGGGGGGGGGGGGAGCTGAGCTGATCTGCACTAAATGGGGTCACATAGCGACCCCAAATTACCACAGCCACAAATTCATCCTGGATGGAATTATTACGTTTCTCATGTTGTAGTCACAGCCATTTGTGGTTTGCAGCGCAGTCTCATTTACTCACATTAGCCGAGATGCAGCACAATTCAGGGGGCGCAACATAGTGATCTTTGGTCACGCAATCTGGGGGCCCCATTTTTCATTTTTGTTCAGGCATGCTGGGAGTTTTTCAATAGCTGGAGGCACCTTGTTTGGGAAACACTGGCGTAGGGTATTTTTGGCGGCAGAGGCAAGAATAACGCTTACATCCATGTCCGCCCCTATGCAAATCCCTAATTTAGGCCTCAAATGTGCATGGCGCTCTCTCACCTCGGAGCCCTGTCGTATTTCACAACAACAGTTTAGGGCCAAATATGGGGTATTTCCATACTCGGCAGAAATTGCGTTACAAATTTTAAAGGGGCTTTTCCTCCTTTTACCCCTTATGAAAATGAAAAATTGGGGTCTACACCAGCATGTTATGTAAATGTTTTTTCTTTTTTACACTAACATGCTGGTGTTGCCCCATACTTTTCATTTTCACAAGAGGAAAAAGGAAAACAAGACCCCCAAAATTTGTAACGCAATTTCTCCTGAGTACGGAAATACCCCATATGTGGACGTAAAGTGATCTGCGGGCGCATAACAAGGCTCAGGAGGGAGAGTGCCATGTACATTTGAGGCCTAAATCGGTGATTTGCTACACCCCTCACGGAACGTAACAAGGGGTATAGTGAGCCTTAACACCCCACAGGTGTTTGATGAATTTTCATTAAAGTTGGATATGAAAATGAAAATTTTTATTTTTTTCACTAAAATGCTGGTGTTACCCCAAAGTTTTCGTTTTCACAAGGGGTAATAGTAAAAAAAAAGCCTCCCAAAATTTGTAACCCCATTTCTTCTGAGTAAGGAAATACCCAATATGTGGATGTTAAGTGCTGTGCAGGCGAACTACAGGGCTCAGAAGAGAATGAGCGCCATTGGGCTTTTGGGGAAAGAATTTGGCTGGTATTGAAGGCCATGTTCGTTTACAAAGCCCCCCATGGTGCCAGAACAGTGGATTGCCTTCACATGTGACCCCATTTTGGAAACTACACCACTCACGGAATGTAACAAGGGGTGCAGTGAGCATTTACACCCCACAGGTGTCTGACAGATTTTTGGAACAGTGGTCCGTGAAAATGAAATATTTTAATTTTCCTTTGCACAGCCCACTGTTCCAAAGATCTGTCCAACACCAGTGGGGTGTAAATACTCACTGCACCCCTTATTAAATTCTGTAAGGGGTGTAGTTTCCAAAATGGGGGGAGGGGGTCCACATAAACGCACATGGCCCCCGACTTTGCTGCTATTCCTGTGAAACACCTAAAGGGTTTAACAAACTTTATGAATATCATTTTGAAAACATTGAGTGGTGTAGTTTATATAATGGGGTTATTTATGGGGTATTTCTCACAGAAAGGTTTCTCAAGTCCACTTCAAACTGAACTGGTAGCTGAAAAATTCTGATTTAGAAATTTTCATGAAAAACTGGAAAATTGCTGCAAAACTTTGAAGCCCTGCTGCCCATTTTAGGAACTGTCCAGAGCAGCATATGTTTGCTATGGGGATTTTCTCCTACTCTGGACAGTTCCTAAAATGGACAGCGGAGGTAAGCAGAGAGCACTGTGGTCATGACATCAGAGAAATCTAAAAAGATAAGCATTTCCTCTGTAGTATATAGCCCCTAAAAAGTAGTGGAAGGATTAAGATTTTTTTTATAGAAGTATTTACAAATCTGTTTAACTTACTGGCACCAGATGATTTAAAAAAAAAAAAAGTTTTCCACGGGAGTACCCCTTTATGGTCAAGATGGGCTGTGTCCTTAACCCCTTAACGACGCAGGACGTATATTTACGTCCTGCGCCGGCTCCCGCGATATGAAGCGGGATCGCGCCGCGATCCCGCATCATATCGCGTGTCGGTCCCGGCGCTCATCAACGGCTGGGACCCGCGGCTAATACCACACATCGCCGATCGCGGAAAGCGAAAGTGACCCGGCTGCTCAGTCGGGCTGTTCCGGACCGCCGCGGTGAAATCGCGGCGTCCTGAACAGCTGACCGGACACCGGGAGGGCCCTTACCTGCCTCCTCGGTGTCCGATCGACGAATGACTGCTCCGTGCCTGAGATCCAGGCAGGAGCAGTCAAGCGCCGATAATGCTGATCACAGGCGTGTTAATACACGCCTGTGATCTGTGTAAAAGATCAGTGTGTGCAGTGTTATAGGTCCCTATGGGACCTATAACACTGCAAAAAAAAAAGTTAAAAAAAGGGTTAATAAAGGTCATTTAATCCCTTCCCTAATAAAAGTTTGAATCACCCCCCTTTTCCCATAAAAAAAATAAAACAGTGTAAAAATAAATAAATAAACATATGTGGTAGCGCCGTGTGCGTAAATGTCCAAACTATAAAAATATATCATTAAATTAACCGCACGGTCAATGGCGTACGCGCAAAAAAATTCCAAAGTCCAAAAAAGCGTATTTTGGTCACTTTTTATACCATTAAAAAATGAATAAAAAGTGATCAAAAAGTCCAATCAAAACAAAAATCATATCGATAAAAACTTCAGATCACGGCGCAAACAATTAGTCCTCATACCGCCCTGTACGTGGAAAAATAAAAAAGTTATAGGGGTCAGAAGATGACATTTTTAAACGTATAAATTTTCCTGCATGTAGTTATGATTTTTTCCAGAAGTGCGACAAAATCAAACCTATGTTGGTTTGTATGGTATCATTTTAACCGTATGGATCTACAGAATAATGATAAGGTGTCATTTTTACCGAAATATGCACTGCGTAGAAACGGAAGCCCCCAAAAGTTACAAAACGGCGTTTTTTCTTTGATTTTGTCGCACAATGATTTTTTTTACCATTTCGCCGTGCATTTTTGGGTAAAATGACTAATGTCACTGCAAAGTAGAATTGGCGACGCAAAAAATAAGCCATAATATGGATTTTTAGGTGGAAAATTGAAAGGGTTATGATTTTTAAAAGGTAAGGAGGAAAAAACGAAAGTGCAAAAACTGAAAAACCCTGAGTCCTTAAGGGGTTAAAGAGTACCTATCATGATCTTGTTAAATTTTATAATCTCCAAGTTTACTGCCCCATCATGATAAACCACCCCGTGCCTGTATTTTTTTTTAAAACTATTTTTACCTTAATATAGCTCTATATTTTCTGCTCAGCCTCAGTCAGATTCACAGACTGGGAAGGGGAGTTCCCCAGCAGGCATGACATAATCGGAAGCCATACAGGGGAGAACTTCCTCCCTCACTCTGCTGCAAACAGCCCAGAGAAGTTCAGTGTAAGATGATCTATGATTGGCTAAGGTTGCAAATGTCCATTGGGCCTAGGCTCTGGTATAATAACAGCCCAAAAATCCAGCAGAATAACCACATGGCCAGAAGCCAAGACAACGCATCTCCGATCCCCCATTAACGAGATAAGGAAGAAGTGCATGGTCCCGGCAGTCAGATATCTGTGATCTTGAAAATGGGAATTACAAGTTTCCTGTCAGAATAGAGCAGCAGTTGTTATACACTAATACACTAGGTGGAACTGGTGGGACAACATAGATAAATAGGTTATCCAGGGATAGAAACACAGAGCAAATTTCTTCCAAAAACAGCACCACCTCTGTCCTCAGTATGCGTGTGGTACTGCATCTCAGTTCCAATGAGGTGAATGAAGCCAAATTGTAATACCACATAGAACCTGAGGACAGGGGTAGTGCTATAATTGAAAGAAATTAATTCTGTGTTTCAATCCCTGGATAACCCCTTTATAACAGGTAAAAAATATAAACATAAAGGGGGAGATTTATCAAAACCTGTGCAGAGGAAAGGTTTCTGAGTTGCCCATAGCAACCAATCAGCTCGCCTCTTTCATTTTTCAGAGGCCCTTTCAAAAATGAAAGAAGCAATCCGATTGGATGCCCATTTCCCAATAAAACCCTGTTTTATCACAAACAGTTCACCTGTGAGACCCTGCCGATGGCTGGACCTCACAGGCTTCCATGCTTGGCAGACAGGAGGTCATCATCTGGCTTCTTGCTGCCATGACAACCATTGTGGCCTTGCAACTGCATTAAGGGGTTGCTGAAGGGGGACCAAGAGGGCCCCCTCCCCTTGTCACTCATATAGATTTTGTGGTTAGTACAGACCACGGCATCTATGGTGTTAAAATTGCACCAAGTCTGGCAACGCAGGTAATTTACAGGACATATGGGTATTTCTAGTTGTAGGAACGTACCCGATGCAAGGACAGAGAATCGATCTGACAGCTAAGATCTCCATTATTATAAGATTGAAGGGTACTAAATAAGTACAATGTAAGGTCAGTAGCCCCTATATTATTTGTTAGACATATAACATCTCAGAAGAAAAATGTATACCCCTTTAATTTTTGGGGATTTCTATCTAAATGTGCATTTTAGTTATAATTCAAATTTATAGTGTCGGATGGAGCAGCTGGCACCCACAGACCGCGACTAACCTCCAGCAGCAATGTTATTCCTATGGCATAAAAAAAGATGGACCAGTAAGATCAGAGTCGGAGCAACTACCGTGCAGACACTCTGTTTAGCTTGGCTACTGTGCTCACCCTCATGGTCTGGCAGTGCCCCGCTACACCTGCAGCCTCCCTGGCATCCTCACATGTGTGAAAGATTGAAAGAAGTGTCTGCCTGAGTCAGACAAACCCCATGTAAACATTCCATTTATTTTAATAAAACCTCCGACACCTTCATGTTTATTCTGGTAAGTCTTGACTGAACAGATGCTCAGGCCCCAAACCTCTGCACCTGTGCCCACAGGATGGGAACAGGGATCATCCAGAGCCATGCGAAAAACACCCCAGTTCTCAGAATAGACTGCAATATTTACCCTCCTGCCTGAGTCACAGCAAGAAGACGTAGCAGCGGGTACACTGTGGGTTAAAAAATAGACTAACAAGACTGACCTGTAATATAGACATTAGGCTTAGTAAACCTGGTTAACCATTTATAGTCTTCAGATTTGAAGGGACTCTTTGTACCGAAAATATCTGTTATTCGACATATTACACAGTTTTAGTGCTAGAAATAAACAGCTACGTCTGCAATAATAAGAACATAAATACCACAAAGGCAAAAGCTATGGAGTCCATGAGTAGGACTGGTATCATCCTCCTTTACGATGGGCTGTGCACAGTGCTGACACCCTTGAGATGACAGCAACATTAGCAAAAGAGGATGAGGGAAAGGTCCAGAAGGTAAAGTTACCCATTTCACCCATAAAAAAGGGTACAGACTCGGTACTGGCTAGGGATAATGGGGTGTAATAGCAGAAGCAAGTCCTATTTTCACTTTTGGGCCCCAAGGTTGGCTATTGGATGGGTAATACTTGAGTTCCTAAACACCCATGTTCTCTAGAAATGGGAAGCTGTAACCATAGGCAGCCATTATGGATGCTATGGAGAAGAATGCTTTGTCACCGAGTCACAGAGCTTCATAAAGGTATATACCAGCTCTCCTTTGCTCTTTTCTCCCATCTATCACTCTTCTACTTGTTTTTATCTGTTTATACAGTTTTTTACATTTTCTTTTGGTGCTGACCCCCCCTTTCTTTGATCAATATGATGCTGTGGTCACTGTTGAAGGTATAGAAAGATTATTTAATTTTTTCTAAATATGACGGTTCTCTTTAAAAGTTTGAGACCTGAGTTAGGATTCTTTTACACTGCTGTTGCGCCCCATCAAAAATGGCCTTCAAACTTTTTTTTTGAGTTTGACACCTGTCCCAATGGACCCCATTATAGTCAATGGGGTCCATCGGGCGCCACTGTTTTTCGGTGGGAGTAGTGGGAGAGAAAGACGGCGCAAGCTGTAATTTTTCTCCCGCTATTTTCCCTGGCGGGCCCCCGAAGGCCGTCACACTACGTGACAACGGTAGTGTGAAAGAGGCCTTATCTCTGACTGCAGGTCCTGCTGTGGGAGGCTGGCTGCAGGTGACAGCTATTGTGTCTGTGTTGGTGGCCATTCACATTAGATAGAAGTTGATGGTTGAAGAATCGTGAACGATCATTTTAAAAATCTTAGTTTTGCAGACACAGCCAGACAAATTTTAATCCACATTGGCCATTATAGATTTTCAGATTGTCCATACATGATCAAGGACACTGGGCAAAGGGAAAACAATCTTTTTGGGAATGTTCTGAGAATATTCTTTCCAAAAGATTGTTCATGGCTGTAAGATCTTTCCTCCAACCATCACCCCAAATTTTCATACACAGCCAACTTCTTTTCAAATGCTATCAGATGTTTAATGTCCCCTGATAAACAATCATATTTAATCTTATGTGTATGGGTATGAAGTAGTCCAGTATCAAGAAACTATGTGCAGGATAAGGTCAGAGCTGGGATGCCGGGCGAGGATAAGTTTTTTGACACTGTATACTGTGCAAGTTCTCCCACTTAAAAAAATTAGAGAGGCCTGTAATATTCTTCATAGGTATACCTCAACTATGAGAGACATAATGAGAAAAAAATCCATAAAATCACATTGTCTGATTTTTAAAGAATTTATTTGCAAATTTTGGTGGAAAATAAGTATTTGGTCAATAAAAAAAGTTCATCTCAGTACTTTGTTATATAACCTTTGTTGGCAATGACAGAGGTCAAACGTTTTCTGTAAGTCTTCACAAGGATTTCACACACTGTTGCTGGTATTTTTACCATTCCTCCATGCAGATCCCCTCTAGAGCAGTGATGTTTTGGGGCTGTCGCTTGGCAACACGGACTTTCAACTCCCTTCAAAGATTTTCTATGGGGTTGAGATCTGGAGACTGGATAGGCCACTCCAGGACCTTGAAATGCTTCTTACGAAGCCACTCGTTGCCCGGGTGGTGTGTTTGGGATCATTGTCATGCTGAAAGACCCAGTCACATTTCAGCATCAATGCCCTTGCTGATGGAAGGAGGTTTTTACTCAAAATCTCACGATACATGGCCCCATTCATTCTTTCCTTTACATGGATCAGTTGTCCCGGTCCCTTAGCAGAAAAACAGCCCCCATGCTTCACAGTAGGTATGGTGTTCTTTGGATGCAACTCCGCATTCTTTCTTCTCCAAACACGACGAGTAGAGTTTTTACCAAAAAGTTCTACTATGGTTTCATCTGACCATATGACACTCTCTCAATACTCTTCTGGATCATCCAAATGCTCTCTAGAAAACTTCAGATGGGCCCAGACATGTACTGGCTTAAGCAGAGGAACACGTCTGGCACTGCATGATTTGAGTCCCTGGCGGCGTAGTGTGTAACTAATGGTAGCCTTTGTTACTTTTGTCCCAGCTCTCTGCAGGTCATTCACTAGGTCTCCCCTTGTGGTTCTGGGATTTTTGCTCACTGTTCTTTCGATAATTTTGACACCACGGGGGGAGATTTTGCTTTGGGGCCATGTCTTCCATTTTCTAATAATTGCTCCCACAGTTAATTTCTTCCCACCAAGATGCTTGCCTTTTGCAGATTCAGTCTTCCCAGCCTAGTGCACAATTTTGTTTCTGGTGTCCTTCGACAGTTCTTTGATCTTGGCAATAGTGAAGTTTGGAGTGTGACTGTTTGAGGTTGAGGACAGGTGTCTTTTATACTGAAGTTCAAACAGGTGCCATTAATACAGGTAATGAGCGGAGGACAGAGTTAAACTCTTAAAGAAGTTGTTACAGGTCTGTAAGAGCCAGAAATCTTGCTTGTTTGTAGGTGACTAAATACTTATTTTCCACCATAATTTGCTAATAAATTCTTAAAAAATCAGACAATGTGATTTATGGATTTTTTTTTCTCATTATGTCTCTCCTAGTTGAGGCATACCTATGATGAAAATTACAGGCGAGGGGAGGAGTTTGCACAATTGGTGGCTGATTAAATACTTTTTTGCCCCACTGTATTTAAGTAACCCCCCCCCCCCCACACACACACACACAGACACACACACTAGGTGATTGCCCTGAGTAAATAGGTATTCCCTATTTTAGGTAGAAGCCCACGGAAAGTAGGCAATCTCCCCCTCTTAGGAAGAGAGTATTAGATAGAAGCCTCTAGTAGGTAAGTAATCCCCCCATTAAGTAGATGGCTCCAGTAGGTGGATAATCCCCCCCCCCCCCAATTAGGTAGATGTCCCCTATATGTGTAAACAACACATAACACCACAGTACAGGGATAATAAAAAAGTTTCAAAATATACTGTAGAGAAGATGCACACAGCAGGGGTATCCAAAGGGCTCTGTACAATAATTTAGGCTAAGATTGCATTCAATTTAATACCCCCTTCCATCACTCACTGTACTCTATGGTTCAGTGGGAATGATTTCCCTTAACTCTAGGGTCCCGTATGCATGCTACCATTACAGTCATGCTGCCACGGGGACATTAGGCCAGGCAAACAAGATCCAAGATATGACAAGTTTGAATCAAGGAGAGGTGAATAAATACCCCTTTTTTTTTTTTTTTTTTTTTTTTTTTTTTTTTTACCTGAGTCCTGATTTAGGGATCTGGTCTGTGGTCTAAATGAATTTAAGGAATATGGATAATTGTAGGGATCGGAATATATTTTATAGGCTTGTTTGAGGTTTGATTTCTTCCATACATTCCACATTCTTCTTATGTGGCTGATAATATGTGTCTGGTACAATCGCCCACCATGCGTCATCATTTATCAAGTCACGCTGAAACTTTTCACAGAAGTTATTTTTTGTTTTCATGCTCACACCCTAACGTTTACATAAAGCTGGAAAATCTTCGGAACATCATTTTGATATGGAGCCCAGTCCTTTCTACTTACACCCCTAATATATGGTGCAGTATGTTAGTCATTTCTGGATACCATGTATACATATTGCACGGCATTGCACATTACTATTTGTTGGGCACTGAATGACAGTATTCTTTTGTAAATGTATGGAAGCATTATTTAGCATTGTATGGTAGTATCTATGTAAACGTATTCAAGTAAAAAGTGTATATGCATCTGTAATTATTTATATTATTAAAAAATGGAAGAAGTTCAAGATGACAGTCAAGTCTTGGACTCCATGCAAGATCTCACATTAGGGGGAATCAATGATCATGAGGAAGGTGAGGAATCAGCCCAGAACTACATGGCTGGACCTGATCAATGACCTGAAGAATGCTGGGACCACAGTCTCCAAGAAAAATATTAGTAACACATTAGGAAATCATGGAAGGAATCACGCAAGGTTCCCCTGTTCAAGCCAGCGCATGTCCAGGCCGATCTGAAGTTTGTAAATGACCATCTGGATGATCCAGAGGAGGAATGGGAGAAGGTCATGTGGTCTAATGAGACAAAAATAGAGCTTTTTGGTCTAAATTCCACTCGTCGTGTTTGGAGGAAGAAGAAGGATGAGTACAACCCCAAGAACACCATCCCAACCGTGAAGCATGGAGGTGGAAACATCATTCTTTGGGGCCGCTGTTCTGTAAAGGGGACAGGACGACTGCACCATATTGAGGGGAGGATGGATGGGGCCATGTAGCGCGAGACCTTGAGACGACAACCTCCTTCGCTCAGTAAGAGCATGACAACCACTGGAAACACACAGTCAGGGCAACTAAGGAGTGGCTCCATAAGAAGCATTTCAAGGTCCTGGAGTGGCCTAGCTAGTCTCCAGAACTGAACCCAATAGAAAATATTTGGAGGGAGCTAAAAGTCTGTATTGCCCAGCTACAGTAGGTCTGTATGTAGGAGTGGGACAAAATCCCTGCTGCAGTGTGTGCAAACCTGGTCAAGAACAACAGAAAAAATTTGATCTCTGTAATTGCAAGCAAAGGTTTCTGTACCAAATATTAGGTTATGTTTTTCTGATGTATCAAATACTTATGTCATGCAATAAAATGCAAATTCATTTTTTTTAAATCATACCATGTGACTTTCTGGATTTTTGTTTTAGATTCTGTCTCTCACAGTTGAAGAGTACCTATGATATAAATTACAGACCTCTACATGCTTTGTAAGTAGGAAAACCTGCAAAATCGGCAGTGTATTAAACACTTGTTCTCCCCACTGTATGTATCTGCCAAGAAGATACATCGTTGATATCATCCAATAGTTCCTAAGATCTTATACTGGTGACCAGCCTCAAGATTCGTATAATTTTAATGTACGTCCAAAGACAGACAAGTCTGCAAGTACCATGTTAAATGTGGATTCTCAGTTTGGACAGTAGATGGCGGTATCTTAAAACAAATTTTGTCAAGATGGCCGTGGTTTAAGCTTTTTAAGGCCACACCGCGCCATAATAAATAATCAGCTAATGTTTAATGTTTTCAATTACCATCAGCTCTGTACTAATGATGAATAGTGTACACGGTGCAGCTACAAAGTGGACCGATGGCTCTACATGGATATGTGATACTCTTTATAGAGAGTATTCCTGGGCATTTTAACTCTGATGGAGGTAATAAAAAACAAATGTGCGCAGCCTAGAAAATGACGATGGATCCTGAAGCTATTTGGTTGTTTTTTTTTTCTCATGTCTTGTATGGTAATTAATACTAAGACTGAAGCCAAAAAATAGTTTGGGATTCTTCGGTAACTATTCATAAGGGGTTGTGCAAGAGAGAAAAAGGAAATCTTGTCCTGAGTCTAATTCTGCTCATATGCCATATGCCTGGGTTAGAAAGTTCATTTTCAATAAGTTAATGGTGGTGGATCCTGCTTGGGTCTTCCCTAAATACAAAAAGCAGCTATAAAGAGGGTCTCTTCCCACAGGACCTGGGACATCTATGCATCACCCCAGTGTTTCCCAGTGTGCCTCCAGCTGTTGTAAAACATGCTGGAAGCTGGAATCGGAACTTTCACAGCAGATATTACTGCTGCGGAAATTCCGCTGTGTCCACAGTGCAGCAGAATCCGATTGAAGGATCTGCCGGTGACCTGACCCTAAGTGTGCCTCCAGCTGTTCCCCCCTGCTCGCAGCTGCAATCTGCTGCTCCGAGAAGTCACACAGGGCGAATCGCTGTGTGAGTCGCTGCGCACATGCGCAGTGTATTGAGACAACGCGAAGACTCACAGGCCTCTGTGTGACTGCTCGGAGAGGCGGATTGCTAAGGATTGGGTCATCGCCAGATCAGCAGCGTAAAATACGTTGCGGATCCGTGTCGTGTGACTGTACCCGAAAGCAGGATTTTCCAAGCTGAATTTTTTAAACTGGATTCCGCTCAGAAATGCCACTGTGTGAACATGACTGCATGGCCCTTTTAAGTAGGCCAAGACACTAAATGAGCGCCAATCTTGTAGATCATGTCCTTGTTTAAGAGGCCTATTACCCATTATTGCTGGATCGTTTTTCTGGCCCTTTAGGCTATGTTCACACACTGAGGCGTATTAGCGGTACCGCAACTAATTACCACATGCATTTTTACAGAAAATCAATGACATTGTGGTAAAAAGGATGCATGTTACTGCAATTATGCAAATAATGGTAAAAGCACCATTTGTACTCCGATTTTGGCCAAAGACCATGATCGGTCAACAAATATGAGTTTGCTTACCCATTCTCTGTCTGATCACTGGTCCCATTACAAAGGGTAACATGTGTAAAAGGGTCCAAAGGATACTTGAACACATCGGTCGTTTTTCGTCTTTTTTTTTTTTTTTTTGCATTTAGTCAATTTTTGGTACTTTATTGAACATCTTCTTTTTTATGTTTTTGTTGGCTGCTTTTTTTTGCCATTTTAAGGCACATTAAAGGAGATCTCTGGCGAAAAATAACTCCCCACAGGATAGAAGATAAGTAGCTGATTCCAGGGGGTTCAAACACTGGGGCCCCCAGCAATCACTGGGACGGGACCCTGCGCTCTTGCGCATCATCTGTGCACTCATAGAGATGATTGGAGCTGTCAAGACCGACTGGGGGACAGGGAGAGTGAGTGTTAGGATTCGGCAGGCTGGATGTGGATCCTCTGTGTCAGCGAGGGATTGGCGTGGACCGTGTCGGTGGACCGGTTCTAGGGTTGCTACTGGTATTCACCAGAGCTCGCCGCAAAGCGGGATGGTTTTGCTGCGGCGGTAGCAACCAGGTCGTATCCACCGGCAACGGCTCAACCTCGCTGACTGCTGAGAAGGCGTGGGACAGAAGGACTAGGCAGAGGCAAGGTCAGACGTAGCAGAAGGTCGGGGCAGGCGGCAAGGTTCGTAGTCAATAGCAACAGCAAGAGGTCAGGTACACTGGTAAGGCAAACACTGTAACGCTTTCTCTGGCACAAAGGCAACAAGATCCGGCAAGGAAGTGAAGGGGAAGTGAGGTAATATACACAGGGAGCAGGTGGAAGCTAATTAGACTGATTGGGCCAGGCACCAATCATTGGTGCACTGGCCCTTTAAATCTTAGAGAGCTGGCGCGCGCGCCCTAAGGAGCGGAGCCGCGCGCGCCAGGACGTGACAGCCGGGGACAGGTGAGTGATTTGGGATGCGATTCGCGAGCGGGCGCGTCCCGCTATGCGAATCGCTTCCCCGCCGGCAGTGTCAGTGCAGCGCTCCCGGTCAGTGGGTCTGACCGGGGCGCTGCAGAGAGAGGAACGCCGCAAGCGCTCCGGGGAGGAGCAGGGACCCGGAGCGCTCGGCGTAACAGTGAGCCCTAAACTGACCATAAAAAACACTCTCCCTGCCTACTTGCCCATCCATCCTAAGCGATGGATCGACAACTTGGCGCCAGTCCCTCCCTGCGCTACAGTGTAGTGGCGTAAAAACAAATAATATACATAGTCGGTCACAGGCCAGAAACAGAAAACTACCAGACAGGATACAAATACTAACAGGGCAGAATATAAACAGGCAAACTGATCAGGAACATAGGACACTGTTCACAAACAGATACAAGTACAAAGGATCAGATCAACCAAACAGGATATAAATATAGGACACTGTTCACACTGGATACAGATATTTAACAAACAGATTAGGTCCAGAACACAAGACTGGGAAATGGATGAGTCAGCATAGCTCCACTCCAGCAGAGCTCCAGAATAATCAATCCCCCAGAAAACAGGGGTATGTCTTGTTACTAGAACTCAATCTCCCAGAGTCCACCATGGAGCACGGAGATGTCTTGTACTAAAACTCAATTCCCGAGAGTCCCAATAAAAGGTCACAGGGATGTCTTGTTACAAAAACTCAGAAAACGGATACAAGTACATAATGAAACACAGACTAAAATCTACAATAAAAGACTATTTAACCTATGGCTAAAAACTCAGATCATATCAAAGATAAATACAAAGCTAAAGCAGACTAGGAACTAAATTGCACAAACAGACTCATGACAGCATAATTGCACTACAACTTCATAGCAGCATGTATGCACAAACACACATCATAGTAGGAACAGGTCAATCACCAGCTCAGAACCTAGACTGAGCTACAGATATATAGACACACCCGCACTGCCATTGGGTGAAAGGCTAAGAGCTTTAACTATTCCCTAGCCAGGGAACATCAAACTGTTCAGCCACAACCTAAATCCAATGGCCGTGTCTGAACATAAACCAAGACAGACATTTCAGGAGAGCTTGTAGACCGGTGGACGACAGATGCTCCTCACTGAGAACACCGGGATCCCATCCAGGTGATTTTGGGGGGCCCCAGCGGTTGGACCCCTCGCGATCAGCTACTTATCCCATATCCTGTTAATAGGGGATAAATACATTTTCACTGGAGTTCTCCTTTAGGTTCAAATTTTTGTGAGATGTAAGATGTGAAACAGCCGTTTTGAGACTCAAAACTGTGTTTTTGTACACATTTTGTAAATAAAACAGTAGTTTTTTTGCCTGTTTTACATCTCAAAAATGGCCCAAAAAAGATGTGCGAACACAGCATATCTGTAACGGGTCACGGCAGGTGGTGGATCCTCTGGGCCTGCGTGGATGATGAAGTAGCCGTGCCAGGGAGCGGAGTCTGCCATGCCAGGGAGCAGTGTCTTAGGTGCTGCTGGTTTTCACCAGAGCCCGCCGCAAAGCGGGATGGTCTTGCTGCTGCAGGCAGCTACCCCTGGCATAACTCATCCACACAGGTAGCTGGGATGTGGAGTGGCACAAAAGGAAACTTGCAAGACGTGGTCAAGGTAGCAGTAGGTCAGGACAGGCGGCACAGGTTCAGGGTCAGGTAATGGAAATAGGATCAAGAACACAGATATCAGGAAAACAGGAACACTGAAGCTTTCTCAAGGGCACAAAGGCAACAAAGATCCATCAGGGATACAAGGGAGAAGCAAGTACTTAGCATGGAGGAGCAAGTCCTTTAAATGTAAGAGCTCCGGCGCACCGGGGCTACGGGAACAGAAAGACCAGGGAAGTGAGTGACGGGCTGGGATTCGCATGCGGGCATGTCCCGCTATGCGAATCCCAGCCCCGCCGGCAGCGGGGACATGACAAGAGAATGCTCACGGCCAGCGTGTCTGGCCGAAGCGCAGATGTTACAGTTCCCCCCTTTGGTCTCCCCCTCTTCTTTGGAACTTAGAAAGCTTTTAAAGCTCTGAAGCTTTTATTAGCAGGCCTAAGAGGCATAAGACAATGATCTTGGAAAAATTGTCCCCAACAAGTGATTTCACCAGATTTCCAGTCAAGTTGTGGAGAATGACGTTGAAGCCAAGGAAGACCAAGAAGAAGCTCTGAAGTACAATGCGGTAGGACATAAAACTAAATTTTTTCCTTATGAAAATCCCCCACATGCATGACGAGGGGTTCAGTGCGGAATTGCACCTTTCAGTTCAGATTTTGTCCATTAACAGAAGAAATATAGAAGGGCTTGACAAGACGCATTACTGGAAGACGGTGTTTACGGACCTGGGAGGCACCAATGAAGTCGCCAGCGGAACCAGAGTCCAAATAAGCAAAAGCAATGAAAGAAGTCTTGGCAGAGGTAAACACTTGAACCGGGGTGGTCAAGCAAGGAAAGGTAATATTCACATCAAGGGATGCCACTCCTACTTGTCCAAGATGAGAGCGTTCTACTCCATGAGGGTGGTATGAGGGCCCCACACCCACAGGTGGGGGCTGTGCTTACAGCCCAACACCGTGCAGGATGTCTGGCATTTGCCAGAGAACACCAAGATTGGCAAATCCGCCACAGGCGCCCTGTGCTCTTCACAGAGGAAAGCAGCTTCACATCGAACACATGTGACAGACTTGAGTCTGGAAAAGCCATGGAGAACGTTCTGCTGCCTGCAACATCGTCCATCATGACCGGTTTGGCGGTGGGTCAGTAATGTTGTGGGGTGGCCTTTCTTTGGGGGGCCACACAGCCCTCCTTGTGCTTGCCAGAGGTAGCCTGACTGCCATTAGGTACCGAGATGAGATCCTCAAACCCTTTGTGAGCCATATGCTGGTGCGGTAGGCCTTGGGTTCCTCTTAATGCAAGACAATTCTAGACCTCATGTGGCTGGAGTGTGTCAGCAGTTCCTGCAAGAGGAAGGCATTGATGCTATGGAGTGACCCGCCCGTACCCCAGACCTGAATCCGATTGAGCACATCTGGGACATCATGTCTCGCTCCATCCACCAATGCCACGTTGCACCACAGACTGTCCAGGAGTTGGAGTATGCTTTAGTCTATGTCTGGAAGGACATCCCTCAGGGGACCATCCGCCACCTCATCAGGAGCATTGTAGGGAGGTCATACAGGCAGGCATTGTAGGGAGGTCATACAGGCACGTGGAGGCCACACACACTATTGAGCCTCATTTTGACTTGTTTTAAGGACATTACATCAAAGTTGGATCAGCCTGTAGTGTGGTTTTCCACTTTGATTTTGAGTGTGACTCCATATCCAGACCTCCATGGGTTGATAAATTTGATTTCCATTGATAATTTTTGTGTGATTTTGCTGTCAGCACATTCAACTATGTAAAGAAAAAAGTATTTCATACAATTAGTTCATTCATTCAGATCTAGGTGTTACCTTTATTTTTTTGAGTAGTGTATATAAGAATCATAGGGAAAATATATCAGCCTGGAGTCCAGGCGGTTTGAAATCCAGCTCACAACTACTGACAGCAAGCGGAGATCTTGAAAATAGTAAATAATTTAAACATTAAAGGGGTACTCTACTGGAAAACATTTCTCTTTAACCTCTTAAGGACGCCGGGCGTATGCATACGCCCTGCATCCTGAGTCCTTAAGGACTTGGGGCGTATGCATACGCCTATGGGAATTCCGGTCCCCGCCGCTAGCCGGTTGGGGACCGGACTGGGATGCCTGCTGAAATCATTCAGCAGGCATTCCGGCACATCGCCGAGGGGGGTCCTGAGACCCCCCCATGTAGGCGATCGCATAAATTCGCATGTCAATTCAGACATGCGAATTTCTGCTATTCCAGGCTGATCGGGTCTCTGGTGACCTGATCACCCGGAAAATCAGTGACAGCCCTGATCATCCTGAGGGATAGGAGCGAGGTCGCAGTGCTGCGATCTCCTCCTATCCCCTGCCATTGGTCAGAACTGATTCTGACCAATGGCAGTGCCGGACAGTGGGTTGCAATGACAACCCCCGTTCTGCCCACCCCTGGATGTTGGGCAGAACGGGGGGAGAAGATGGAGGATGGTACCTGGAGGAGAAGAGGAGAAGATGGCCTGGAGACCGTAGATCATCCTGGAGACTGCAGAGATCCCGGCTCAGGTAGGGAAGCGACTGTGGTGGGGGGGGGGGGAGGAGATAAATGAAAGTGAAATTAAAGCAATCTTTACTGTGGCAACCACTAGGAAGGCAGAATTTGCAACATCTGGAGGGTCACAGTTTGGAGACCACTGTTACAGTGTTGCCCAAACGGTAGCCCTCCAGATGTTGCCAAACTACAACTCTCAGCATGCCTAGACTGCCCAGGCATACTGGGAGTTGTAGTTCTGTAACATCTGTCCCTTCAGATTTTGCAATTTTCATGAAATTTTTGAAAATTGCTGCTCTACCTTGAAGCCCTCTAATTTTTTCAAAAAGTAAAAATATGTCCATTGTATGATGCCAACATAAAGTGGACATATTGTATTTGTGAATAAAAATAAAATTTATTTGGAATATCCATTTTCCTTACAAGTAGAGAGCTTCAAAGTTAGAAAAATGCAAAATTTTCAAAATTTTCCTCAAATTTGGGGATTTTTCACCAAAAAAAGATGCAAGTAACAACGAAAATTTACCACCAAAATAAAGCAGAATATGTCACGAAAAAACAATCTCAGAATCAGAATATTCGGTAAAAGCATTTTAGGGTTATTAATGCGACGGTGGTCAGAATTGCGAAAAAGGGCTCAGTCCTTAAGGTGAAAAAGGGTTGCGTCCTTAAGGGGTTAAATTAACTGGTGCCAGAAAGCTAAACAGATTTGTAAATTACTTGTATTTAAAAATCTTAATCCTTCCAGTACTTATCAGCTGCTGTATACTACAGAGGAAGTTTTTTCTTTTTTAGTATCCTTTCTGTCTGACCACAGTGCTCTCTGCTGACACCTCTGTCCATTTTAGGAACTGTCCAGAGTAGGAGAAAATCCCCCTAGCAAACATCCTACTCTGGACAGTTCCTAAAATGGACAGAGGTGCCAGCAGAGAGCACTGTGGTCAGACAGAAAGGAAATCCAAAAAGAAAATAACTTCCTGTGGAGCAAATAGCATCTGATAATTAATGGAAGGGTTTATATTTTTTAATAGATGTAATTTACAAATCTGTTTAACTTTCTGGCACCAGTTGATTTAAAGAAACATGTTTTCCAGTGGAGTACCCCTTTAAGTATATTAGAAAATTGCAGACTGTCTCAAACACTTATTATGCTTTATTCATCACAAATAACATATTATTTGATTATTAGTACAATCGGACATAAAATTTGTGATATATTTTATTAGACAAAAATGCTTCTTTCTCTTGTTATCAAACTTTTACAACGTCTGCTGTTAAAGTGACGTCATATCACAAAAAAATAATGCTTATATATGTTACTCACCAGGTCATGTTATTTTTTATGTGTCTAGATTCTGTATTTGTCTTACAAATCTTTCTGTTCTGTTGCTCACTTATTCTGACATCCACTGCTCAGGAAGGGGTGTGTCTGAAGTAAACACTCACCATGTATTCACTTCCTCTCTGAGTAAGCAATCCAATCACAGGCTGCTCTGTATCCCCCTCTTTTCCTGGACTTTGTCCATGCATGTGCTTCGACTGGGACAAAGATGATGCTGCAGCCGGACCAAATTACTTTCTAGATGGTATGGGGACCCCTAGTAGTGTTTATTTATTTTTTTTATAAGTCATGATTTCTATAAAAAAAAGGAGATAACACGAATTACATTAAAAAGGTAAACCTTTTGCCAAGATTTACAACATATAAAAAGTTTTTAATTCTGACAGTGTCCATTTTAAATCCTCTCTGAAAATCAGCTCAGCTTTGTCCTGTGTCTTCAAGACAAGCCATACAAGTCTATGGAGAAGAGAGAAGGTAACTCCACCCACCTGCTCTGGGAGAACTGCAAATTAGAGATAAAGCCTCTGCTAAAAATGTCATATACATATGTAATCGCCGAAAATAGTGCTGCTCCTTGTGTACACACACAGGGCAGCTAATCCTAAAATGTCACTTGAAATGACAGGTTAGAGGCTCCTGAACTTGACCCCTAACAGCAAAATGATATTCGAGGAATTGGCTCCATGTTTGACTCGCAGGATGAGCTATTTTCATGGAATATTATTTACGGAGAACTACTAGATCTATATAAGTACCCAATAAACTAAATCTCAGAGGTGAATGTCCCCCATGAACACTATTGCAGGTGGCTTTTTTGTGCCTGGTTGTCTATATAACCCATCGCTAACATTTGATCGACTCTAAAAAAGCGGTGATGTAATAGAAGACTGGGGCTGTGTAGTGACAAGCAGTATAAGCCGGAGCGGTCTGTTCATGTTTAATGTAATTGTTTCAGGCAGTGTGGTAGCCGCATGAGTCAGATTGCTGCGAAGATCAGGGTTATAGAGAATTCCTACACATCTCTGACATTGAACAGCTACCTCCATTTTGCAGGTCACTATTTTTCCTTCTGCTGTGTTCATTTATTCAGCTCAGAACGGTCTTTACAGGTGAACCATAAATGAGCAAATCTTCCACTCCTGTCTTTAGCTTAAAATACACAGGCACGCTTACCCAAGCTGAGCAGACATGTGTATGGGGGGGGGGGGGGGGGGTTGGAAGGCATAGCTGTCAGCTGACTAAGCATTCGGCCAACAGCTATTGAAAGTGTACGGACATGTTTAGTTTAAACCTTGAATGACATAGGGTTGTTTTTGCATTGATCACTGGCCCAATTTTTGGTTTTTGCGTTTAGTTATTTTTTTTCTCCTGGCATTTTAAAATTCATTACTCTTTAAATTTTTCACCCACAGGCCCATATGAGAGCTTATTTTATGCAGGACCAAATGTTCTTTCTAAGACATCGTTCATTTTATCACAACATCTACAGCGAGGCCCAAAAAAATTATTTGTGTGGCAAAAGTGGGAAAAATAGCAATTTTTGCAACTTTTGAAGGGTTCTGTTCCTATGCAGTGCTTTTTGGTAAAAAATAACACATTATCTTTATTCTGTAGGTTCATATGATTACAATGATACCCTGATTATATAGGTTTTGTTTTAGTTTACTACTTTAAAAAAGTTACTTTTTGTAAGAAAATTAGTATGCTTAAAATTGTCCTCTTATGATCTCTATAAGTTTTTTATTTTTCCATATACGGAGATGTATATTTTATATAATTTTTGTTTCGATTATAGTGATACTTTATGTAGTGATGACTCGCAGGTGATGCCATCTCTAATGGGAGCCATTCGCTTTCCCTTTTGCGTTTTGATTTCTTCCAGTCAGAATCCATCACCGCAGAACCTGCCAAACAAACATATTAGGCTCTGTACGTTCCAGCTTCCTCCTGCCCTTTTCACTGTTTATAGGGTTCAAAACAGTAATGATTTCACGCACAGTAAAGTTGATGGAAAAGCATGTTGGTGGTGTAAGTCGGTGGATAAGGAATAGGTAGGCGTCCCCCATTGGGTGGGTAGGTAGGTAGTTTTTCCCATTAGGCAGATGTCCCCCTGCATGTAGGTGCACCCTGTGCGTAGCTTCCTTAAATAAGCTGGCAACCAGTAGGTAGGTAGGTTTCCCAGTATGCGTGTGTCCCCTGAAGTTAGTTTCCCCAGTTTGAAGTATTCCTCAGTAGGTGGTTTGCCCACTATAAGTAGAACCCCCCCCCCCCCCCCCCAGGAAGTTTGCCCCACACATGTATATAGTTTGCCCCATGTTTGTAGAACTTCCCTGAATGCAATTTGCTCTCTTTAGGTAGCAAGTTACATAGAAAAGTACAAAGTTTGGTTGTTAGTAGATTACATAGACAGACAGGTAGTAAGCTTGGTAGGTAGTAAGTTTTGTAGGTAGGTAGTTTGGCTAGTAAGTTAATACATTGGCTGGTAGGTAGGTAGTTTGACTGTTGGAAGCTTGGTTCATAGGTAGATAGTTTGGTAGGTAGATTGATAGTTTGGTTGGTAGGATAGTTTAGTAGTAAGTAGTTTGGTAGGCTGGTAGTTTAGTTGGTAAATAGTTAACTTGGATGTGAGGTAAGTAAGTAGTTTGGTAGGTAGTTTGGCTGATAAGTAGGTAGTTTGGTTGGTAGGTAGGTACAATACAGGAATTTAGGTGCACTACTGTGGTAGATGTATACAATGACATTGGCTATCCCTCAACACTGATGTTAAAATTGAGACATTCGCCAGTACATCCTTATATGAAGGACATACATATGAAGGTAGTTTGGTTGGTAGGTCATTTGGCTGACCCTCACTCGTAGCACTATTTATTCAGTCCTTGTGTAGATGGTGCCAGTATCCCAGACTTGATCAAAGTTCACTCACATAAATATGCAACTATATCATTACAAAGTGCAATTGGTCTAAAAAAAAAGCCCTCTCTATATGGAAAAATAAAAGGGTTATGGCTCTTGAAAGGCGATGAGTAAAGAATGAAAATGTTAATGTGAAAATTGTCCTGGTCCTTAAAGGGGTAGTCCAGTGGTGAAAACCTTATCCCCTATCCTAAGGATAGGGGATAAGTTTGAGATCGCGGGGGGTCCGACCGCTGGGGCCCCCTGCGATCTCTCTGTACGGGGCCCCGGCTCTCGGCCCAGATAGCGGGTGTCGACCCCCGCATGAAGCGGCGGCCGACACGCCCCCACAATACATCTCTATGGCAGAGCCGGAGATTGCCGAAGGCAGCGCTTCGGCTCTGCCATAGAGTTGTATTGAGGGGGCGTGTCGGCCGCCGCCTCGTGCGGAGGTCGACACGCCCCCTTCCCGCGGGCTGTCGGGGCTCCGTACAGGAGATCGCAGGGGGCCCCAGCGGTCGGACCCCCCGCGATCTGCAACTTATCCCCTATCCTTAGGATAGGGGATAAGTTGCTCACCACTGAGTCACCACTGGACTACTCCTTTAAGAGGTTAATGGGTATGTACAGGATTAGGAAGGTCGCTCATTTTTTCAAAAACAGCTCCATACCTTTCCATGGGTTGTGTCTGGTACTGCAACTGACCTATGAAGTGAAGCGAACAAGGCTGAGCTACAATATTACAGGTGACATCATCCAACACTTTCTAATCCTGGAAAACCTCTTTATACCCTGACCCACAGTGTTCTGTCCCTGTTCTCTATACTGATAAATACAATTTATTGTTCTCCATTATTAGCCATTCCAGGATAAGGGGAGGCTGACTATAGTGTTCTGACTAAGAAGGTCCCTGCCCCCACCAATCTATCTCAAACATCTTGAATTCTGAGACCTTCGGAAGCATTAAAGTAATGTGAGCCATGTAAAAGTATTGTGTTATAAGCCGTATCCTGATCCACTGACATCATCTTGTCTCCTCTCCATAGATAGGAAGGAAACAATAAACTCATCTGACTAGTAATAAAACCACAGGAGTGGCAGTCGGCATGATGCCAGGCTGGAGGGAGTAACACTTGTTCAGATATATACTGCGATAAATACAAGGTGACCACCTATATCCTATATCCAAAGACTGTTTTCACTCTTTTCTACGGCATAAGCCCATGGAACAGTTGTATCTTAGCTTTTAGAAGTGCAATGTTAGTATATGGTCATTTCCACGCCTTTTCCTATGTTGTAATATCAGACACAACCTGTAGACAGAGGTGGCGCTGTTTTTCTCACCCTGTACCATCCCTTCAACTTGCAATTCTCCAGTGATAACATCCTCTCTGACTGCAGAGGGTCCCCCACCCCCCCCATCAACATGATCAGGGGGTCATAGGGATGGGGGTTGTAGTAAACCTGATCAGTGGTTTATGTGTGTCCATTGTTATTCCTATGCAATGTTATTGATATCATTATCCAATCAGTTTAACCACCTAATCGCTTAAAGTAATTAACCAATCAGAGCCCTGATTCTCGTTATCCAATCAGTGAGTGGATTACTCTGTTACTGAAGGTTTTACGGAGTCGACCACCAACTGGATTATGAATTGTGTTGCAACAATGGTGAATGTGCAGCTGGGATTATAATAGGATTTTATCATTGTATCAGATAGAGGAGGAATTATGGTGATAAGTATAGAGTATGTTATGGAAATCCCAGTCCTGAAGTAGTGATTCACCCTGGTGTTGAGATGCTTTTATATGGGGAAGAGTAAGGGCCCTTTTACATTGGGTGATTATCGGCCAAGCAGTGTGTAATAGGGCAGCTTTTTATTCAGTTTTTAAAGGAGTACTCTAGTGCAGACTATTCCAACTGTTGTGCCCGTGCTGAAAAAAAATTAAAACAAACTTTCACCCATCAGCACACAGCGCTCAGCCTATCACCGGCCACAGCAATGCCCCGCCAATGATAGGCGGAGTGACATGTGACGATCCATGCACATGGAAGAATGCAGAAGATGGGACTGGAGGACCGATCAGCTGTAGCGGCGCTCCGGGGGAACGCAGGAAGGTGAGTTACATTTTTTTTTGTACACAAAAAGAGACTGGTTATCAGCTCACCTGGACTCAAGGCGCACGGCAATCCTCAATACGAACACCATACAAGTGGAACAGCAGCCAGCGCCTGTTAAAACTTTACATTTATTGGAAACACTAAAAAATCCATATGGATAGCAGTGCAGGAACACGGAAAATTAGAATCCAGGCAAAACTTGGAGAATTACCTCCTAGCCGACATGTTTCAGGCTCAATGGCCTTTAGTCATGTCATACATGTTTGTACATTAGTCTTACTTTCTTACTCTTAATTTTTTTTTCATTTATTTTTCAGCCCAGACACAACGGAGTTGGAATAGTCTGCACTAGAGTACTCCTTTAAGCAAACACCAAAGTGAGTTTGGATGAAATGGGAAATAGGTATGAGTCCTTCCTTTATGTTCCCATTCCTTCTATATACACTTCTGGCCTTGGCTCTAAACATTCCAAAAAATGACTTTAGATAATGTGACTATAGTCAAAATAACTGAATGTGTCAAGTAAGGGGGTTTGTGGTGTCCCGGTATAGAACCTGGTCCTGTACCTTGTCTAAGGTCCCTGCAGCTAGAGTCCCTCCATGTCTATAGTCCCTCCATGTCTACATGTCCTGTCATCTTAAGTAAAGTGTGTACATATTAATTCAGTGTACAGGAAATATATGTATAGGACCTTAGTGGTCACGTGATGATACACAGATTGTGCTTAACTGGGGCGAACAAAAAAGTAAGGGGGGAGGGGAAGATTGTCTTTCTGTGGCCATGTTTAAAATTCGCAGCGAAGCCATGCTGCGCTCTCCACTGCAACAAGTACCTGAAAGGGTTAAAAATTTACCAGAGAAGCGTGCGAAAATGTCCTGCGCTGGTCTGAGACCTGCCCCTGGGCGTGGACACCAAGTACACGTTGCAATGCCGAAGTGGAACTAAGTGGAAAGAAGCCAAGCGGCTAGACCTCTACAGTCTCGAGATGGCAGCGAGGTGCACCGAGATGGCGGAGCCCACCGCAACACGTGAAGAGAGTCCTAAGATGGCACCGACTCGCTGCAGCGCAACTTTTCCAAAACCTTGCCGACTGCTTGCAGCACGAGTGGCCGGCTACCCCGAAAGGGGCACCACCAGGGACTCAGATACCCTTCACATACTTCCCATCGGACGACTGGGACGCAGATACCCACAGAATCGGGCCGATGAGGCTGCCTGACACAGCCTGTGAAGAGGAAGAGTACAGAGCACCCAACATGAACCCCAAGTATATGCCGAGGTTCTATTCTTCTGCAGCAGCTCTAATAAAGGATGTGCCCAAGCCTACTCCCCCTGAGGAGGTGAGGCCTAAGCAACGGGCACCAACAGATGTGCCTAGAAATACTCCATGCCCGGAGGTGTGGCATGACCAGTAGGCACTATTGTAGTGAGTGTTAACCCTTCTGTTTTACAATCAAAGCTCACTAATGTCTCATGGGACACTGCTATTCATCCCCTGAGAGAGTCCCAACCTTGTGTTCCTCGCTACATGTCCCAGAGCAGGAAGCACGCTGACCGGCGAGGTTGGGAGTCAAGAAGATACCCCGTGTAAAGTCATTAATTTCTTTTGTTTGCTTACCATTAATTCTGTGGTACCCAAGTACCTTTGTTTTGGTCTAATATTTGCTATCTGCCAAAGAAAAAAAATATATATATAGTGAGATCTGTTAAAGTGTGTAGAAGCCTTGCTGTCACTATACATACTTCATCAGTGAGTAAACAGTCAAAAATCTGTCAGTCAAATATCAAGAGTCATATATCCTTAATGTTATGCATAGTCAATAATGCATAATCTTATATGCTAAACCAAAAAAAACAAAAAACAAAACAAGGTAATATAATCCTGTTCATGGAATCCTGTTAGTGAAAATAGTACTAGTATTGTTTCATCTCTATATAGTATTATTTATCTTTATATAGTATTATATCTTGCTTATAACTTGTTTTCATGTAAATTTTGGAGCTTGTATAGACACTTCACTATGCACAAAGACTCTATACCGTTACTCAGCTACAGCCTGAATATGGACATTTGTATTAATGCTCAGGACTGCATCCGGCCCTATGGCCATTCCGTTCCTCTATCCTAGGGGACGTACATTGAGGATGACTTGTGTCAAGTAAGGGGGGTTTGTGGTGTCCCGGTACAGGACCTGGTCCTGTCCCTTGTCTAAGGTCCCCGGAGCTAGAGTCCCTCCATGTCTATAGGGCTCTCCTGTAGGGCTTACCCCTAGTCATTTTAAGTAAAGAGTGTACATATTAATTCAGTGTACAGGAAATATATGTATAGGACCTTAGTGGTCACGTGATACACAGTTGAAATAAAATGCTTAAAGGGGTACTCCGCCCCTAGACATCTTATCCCCTATCCAAAGGATAGGGGATAAGATGTCAGATAGCGGGGGTCCCGCTGCTGGGGACCCCCAGGATCTCGGCTGCAGCACCCACCTCAACGGCTTCCGGCAGCGTCACACTGGGGCGGAGTCATGACATCACGCTCTTCCACTCATGTGGTCGGGATCCGGAGCCTCCAGCGTTGCCGGAAGTCGTTGAGGTGGGTGCTGCAGCTGAAATCCCGGGGGTCCCCAGCAGCGGGACCCCCGCAATCTGACATCTTATCCCCTATCCTTTGGATAGGGGATAAGATGTCTAGGGGAGGAGTACCCCTTTAAGGACCTTTGGAGGTCATGTGTTGAATCCCGGAGTTCACTGGATTCATAACTTACAGGTTTGCCAGCCAATAAGCTTTTGCCCAGCCCCTTATTATATAAAGGGCTGTAGCCACTAAATTCACTCTCTTATTTCCTGGCTACAAAGCAAGCATCTCTCTTGGCTCTTAGTTCCTGCAGTATCAAGAAGAACAAGCATCCCATCGGCATAAATTCAATTCAACTAGGCCCAAAGCCTAAGAACCTGCAGCCACTAAACGTGAGTTACTCAAAGCTCAACTACTAAATCCTGTGTGACTACTATCAGCTCAAATATTACAAAATAGTAGCACAGTGGCTAGCATCAAAAGCTCATTGCTTCCAAGTCCCAGCAAACCTGTGAGGAACCTGTATCCCGGTTCACTCTTGAACAGACTGTTATGTTCAATACCGTTGCATAAAATCTGCAAGTAAAGTTTCTTCAGTTTACTTCATAAAATCTGCTTTGGACATTCCGTTATTTCTCCCTGCCGTTTGTGGGACGGTTGGCAGTAGGAACTTTATTGTTGAGAAAACCTCACCCTGGCGTCACGACATTCAAGGGTTAATACCACCAGACCCTACACTATTACCGTAACACCCTAGACACCATTACCCTCCCGACACCACAAAAACCTTCAGCAAAACCCCATATAGTATCAGAGATCATCTGGGGGCAAGGAGAATGGAAATCAAAATCAGTGCATGTGGGGCACAGGAAACTAATGGGAACTAATAGGCAGGCAGGTCTCCTATTTACGAGTTGAGGATTCAGCCTAAGACTATGTTCACATGGCAGAATTTCCAAACAGAATTCCACCAGAAAATTCAGCTGGGAAATTATGCAAAAATTTACTGCACATTACATTGCATGGGGAATTCCGCTGTCCCATTCACACACATATATAAGACCTGTCTTTAAACTTTGCAGAATACCGGGCAGAAACCCATTCATCCCAATGGGGCTTTAACTTTTGGCAGAATTCTGTGTTTTAAGAACACAGAAATTCTACTCAGATCCTGCAAAACTGCAAAAATTCGGCAGCAAGCTTTGCAGAATGTGAGTGGAATATGAGGAATTCCATTATTGAAGTGTCCTCATTCCTTCTAATGATCCAAAATAATATTTTGTCAACCCTTTGATGAGTTTCGGATTTCAACTTTTACTGGAAATTTTTGTCAACGTGCACCGATCTACAAAACTTCTCCTTTTTTCACTGTAAAGGCTAGGTTTCCACACAGGTTTTCTTATGACATTTTTTTTTTGTAAAACTACCACTGCGGATTTTTGAGCCAAAGTCAGAAGTGGATCCAGTAAGAAGAATAACTTTAAAGGGGTTATCCAGGAAAAAACTTTTTTTAAATATCAACTGGCTCCAGAAAGTTAAACAGATTTGTAAATTACTTCTATAAAAAAATCTTAATCCTTTCAGTACTTATGAGCTGCTGAAGTTGAGTTATTCTTTTCTGTCTAAATGCTCTCTGACGACACGTGTCTCGGGAACCGCCCAGTTTAGAAGCAAATCCCCATAGAAAACCTCTTCTACTCTGTGCAGTTCCCGAGACAAGCAGAGATGTCAGCAGAGAGCACTGTTGTCAGACAGAAAGCAACAATTCAACTTCAGCAGCTGATAATTATTGGAAGGATTAAGATTTTTTATTAGAAGTAATTTACAAATCTGTTTAACTTTCTGGAGCCAGTTGATATAAAAAAAAAGTTTTTCCTGGAATATCCCTTTAAAAGGTATTCCAGGATCTTTTTTTTTTTTTATTTGACTATACTACAGAGGCTGTAAAGTTAGTGTAGTTCATAATATAGTGTCTGTACCTGTGTGTGACGGTTTTCTCACAATTCTTATGTGATTTTCGCCCCAATATTTATTTTTAACAGCATACAAAATGACTTAGGTCTCGGGATTTCCCAGGTTGCAATGCGTCTAGACCTGACATCACTAGTCAGGTTATTAGAGGGAGCCAGTACTGCTTCAATGGGTGGAGCGACCGCTGGGTGGGAGAGAGTTCATTTTACAACAGCTGTAAGCACCCTTATTAGGAATCACTGGTGTATTGCATTGAAGGGATCACAGGTGTGTTTTAATGGGTGGGGTGGCTGATGTGTGGGAGGGAGGAAAGTGGCCTCACACTTACAAACTATGGAACTATGGGATGTGTAGTTTAGAGAACGAAATTCAACGGGAAATACCCAGTTCTTGAAGGTACGAACTACTAAAATCACCTTATGGTGGATAACCCCTTTAAGTCTGGTCTTTATATTTCCCATTCTTTTTGAATCCACTTCTGGCTTTGGCTTAAAAACTGCAAACAAAATACCAGAAAAAAACCTGTGTGGAAAAGGACTGGAAACTGGACAGATCAACTTTGTATCCCAGTAGGAGCCTATTCTGCTTGGGCTTCCCACTGATGTGTTATTTTTGACTTTTACAGGGTCATCCTGTGCTTGCCCCCAGGGGAGTAGCTATAGAGGGGGCAGAGGTAGCAGCTGCACCAGGGCCCCAAAGATCATCTGCCCCATAAGAGACCAGTAATATACCGTATTTTTCACCGTATAAGACGCACTTTTTCTTCCCCAAAACTGGGGGGAAAAAGTTGGTGCGTGTTATACGGCGAATACACCCCTATCACGGCGGTCCCTGCGGCCATCAACGGCCGGGACCCACGGCTAATACAGGACATCACCGATCGCGGTGATGCCCTGTATTAACCCTTCAGATGCGGCGATCAAAGCTGACTGCCGCGTCTGAAGGGAAAGTGACACTAACCCGGCTGTTCAGTTGGGCTGTTCGGGACCGGCGCAATTTCACCGGGGCGGTCCCGAACAGCCCGACTGAATAGCCGGGTTAGTGCTTACAGGACACCGGGAGGGACCTTACCTGCCTCCTCTGTGTCTTCTCCGTTCAGGGATCCCCTGTATGGCCGGCGTTCTCCTTCCTGACCGGCAGCAGAGATGTTCCGGAGCGATGGCGACAGCGATGGAGCGACATCCAGGGCAGCGGTGACGGGTCCGGAGCGGCGGGGACACGTATTACCTCCTATGCAGTGGTCTTCAATCTGCGGACCTCCCGATGTTGCAAAACTACAACTCCCAGCATGCCCGGACAGCCAACGGCTGTCCGGGCATGCTGGGAGTTGTAGTTTTGCAACATCTGGAGGTCCGCAGGTTGAAGACCACTATTGGGTTCAAAATCTTTATTTTTTTAGATTTTGCACCTATAAATTGGGTACGTCTTATACGCCGGTGCGTCCTATAGGGCGAAAAATACGGTAATTGGCACATGGAGCCCTGTTGCATATTTGGCATCGTTACACCTCTACAAGTTACACCTCTGCTTACCCCTCTACAGAGGACGTCTATTTGGCTCCAGTACTGGCAGCTCCTATAAGTGCGCAGCACCTGTGATATGGGACCCGGGACAGAATTCCAGCCCAAATTAGCATGAAACATACTAATAAATGATTGTTGGAGAGGAATGTTTATTTTGGGTACAAGCTGCACATTCCATGAAATAATATAAATTACTCAGGGCTTGTTTTCGCATTACTTAAGGAATCTTAACAGACAGACCCAGAGAGGGGCTGAGGAACACGGAACGATATCCTTGCAAACACTGCGCTTTGTTATTTTAATCGGGGCCCAAGGAAACATCTGATTTTTACTGAGGGCAGAAAGAATAGAAGATAAACACGAGCACGACCGCATTGATTTAGGTTCTCTTTGTTTCAGCAAACAAAAATCCCGGGATAGAACAGATCTCGGCCTATTGTCTTATTGAGTGTTTCTTACGTGAGATAAAAACGCACAATGCCCGAGCTGTTAACACTGCGCTGATTTACTAATGCTTCTTAAAGGAGTCCTATTTATTAACCTCGACCAAAGAGCGGACCTCTATTCCTAATATTGTAATTATATAGTAGTTAGAACTGATTTGCCATTCTGGACACTGGAAAAGCTGGGTAATAATAACTAATAAAGCTTCCAAAATTATACATCTCCCACATGGGTAGTCACCAAGCTTTTCTAGGCTGCAAAATGGATCATCGGCCAAGCTATATAGCAGTGTTCCCCAACCGATGTGCCTCCAGCTGTTGCAAAACTACAACTCCCATGCTGGGAATTGTAGTTTTGCAACAGCTGGTGCCACACTGTTTGGGTAACACTGCTATATAGTGATACCAGATCAGAGGATCTATAAGGCAGGTTGGCCAATCTGGACAATGGGAAAGTTGGGAACAAGCAATGTTGATGTTTATGATTACGGGCATGCTGGGAGTTGTAGTATTGCAACAGCTGAAGGCACCCTGGTTGGGAAACACTGCTATCTAGCTTGGCAGATTATCCATTTAGCATATATATATATATATATATATATATATATATATATATATATATATATATATAGTGATACCAGATCAGAGGATCTATAATGCAGATCTGTCAATCTGGACAATGAGAAAGCTGGGAACAAGCCATGTGGAAGTTTATGACTAGAGGCTGCCATAGTATTCCATTTTAACCAGAAACTGATATCTCTTTCTCTGCAGGATCTGTTATAGCCTGTACTGTCCAAAAGGCCAGTTAAAATTTAAAAAAAAAATAAAACAAAAAAACTTAGTTTGCCCTTTGGAGGCGCTGCAGGGAAATGGATAAGTTGCTGCCAGCCTTATGTATAAACCAAGAAGCTGTACCCTCTATGGGACCAAATGAGAACAGACTCCTGCCTGTATTCCTAATACTGTTATATAGAAGACTTTTAAAACGTTATATTTGATTTGACATTTTGAACACTGGAAAAGCTGGGTAATAATAACCAATAAGGCTGCTAATATAATACATCTCCCACATGATGATCTTTCCTAGACTGCTAAATAGATAATCTGCCAAGATAGACAGCAGTGTTTCCCAACCAGTGTGGCACCAGCTGTTGCAAAACTACAACTCCCAGCATGCCCGGACAGCCGTTGGCTGTCCGGGCATGCTGGGAGTTGTAGTATTGCAACAGCAGAAGGCACCCTAGTTGGAAAAAACTGCTGTCTAGCTTGGCAGATTATCCATTTAACATACATATATATATAGTGACACCAGATCAGAGGATGTATAATGCAGATCTGTCAATCTGGACAATGAGAAAGCTGGGAATAAGCCATGTGGAAGTTTATGGTTAAAGGCTGCTGTTGTATTTTCCATTTTACCCAGAAACTGATATATATATATATCTCTGGGGGACCTGTTGTGCACTTCATCACTCAAAAGGCCATTTAAAAAAAATAAAATAAAATAATAATAATAATAATAAAAAAAAAAAAAAAAAATTTATTGCTCAATTTGCCCTCTGGAGGCGCTGCAGAGGAATTAAACAGTTGCTGCTAGGTTTTGCCTCAGATGATCACTGCACTTTCCAGTAGTAGTAGACCATATGATCAGACTTTATTAAGGGAACCTGCTAATAAAAAGTATTATCTAAAGGAGACAACTATTTCACTGAATAATGAATATTATATATATATATATATATATATATATATATATATATATATATACACAGTACAGGCTCGGTCATAACTTACCTTGGCCAAAAATGGCCACTAAATATAGTAATAAAAAGTAAAGTATCCTATTCACACTGCCCACCACTTAACCTGAAGTCTGTCTAATCTCCCTTTGTATTTTAATGCAATCTGTTGGTCTCTGTTATCAGCCAGTTTAAGCCTAGGGAGGGTGACTGCAGTGTTCTTCATTGAGAAGACTAATAGGACAGCTTTTGACTGCCTGGACATGCTGGGAGTTGTAGTTTTGCAACAGCTGGAGACACAGTGACTGGGAAACACTGGGTCATTTCGACAGCCAATTGACTTAAAAAATTAGGCTATGTCCCCTAACTACTCCTAACACTCCTCCCACCCTTAAAAAAAATTCAGAGCTTTAAAAAGCTGTGTATCTTACCTTTCTTCTTGCTCACATAGTGCAATTTCCCCGCAGTAGAAAGTGGCCGTTTCCCAGCAGGCATGACATGACTGAAGCCTGCTGGGGGACCACTTCTGACCTCTCATGGTTGCAGTGCTGTGTGTTTCAGTCTGTGTTGCCATCAGTGAGGCTCTCCTTCAGCTGTCAGTCTGTGTGTCTTCCTGTAAGAATCTGTGGAGCTTTCACTTTCTGTGCAGCTGACAATCAAACTCAGTGCAGAGAAACACTTCCTGAGTTTGGTCTCCTGCCAGGCCGGGAGGAGACCAAACTCACTTTTGGTGGCAGGGAACAGAACAGAGCCACCTAGTGTCCATTTTTTCTATTACATTTTAAACATATTTATGTTGATAATTTTAAAAGCAAGTGAATGGCAAAGTGTATGCTACTTACACAAGGAACACTATATTAAAAGTTTTATTTGGGGACAGGTACTCTTTAATGAAAAGCAAGACTGGAAATTTCGCAGAATGCCTTAAAAATCAGCGCTGCAATATAGTGCTCACCGGTGAGTAGAGAGATCACATACGGGCAGTTGTAATAAGATAAGCGGTATTCTTTATTGTGGACAACGCGTTTCTACATAATAGTCTTTTCTTCATCAGGTCCTATATTCTAATCCTATTCTATTCCTACAGAGCACCTGATGAAGAGAGGAGTATTCCAGCAGAAACGTGTTGTCTCCATAGCTGGCAATGCATTTGTGTGTGGATTCCGCAGAAACACTTGATATGTCAGTTCTTTCTACAGAGGCTAGAATCGTAATTTTCGCCGTAATTCAGTAGGATGCATGGTGCAGCAGAATCCCACTGAAGTCAGTGGGACTCTGCTGCTGCAGAATTTCCAAGCAGAATATTCCAGCGACATTCCACTCGGAAATATCGCCAGGCGAACCTTATACTATGCTCAGGTAACCTCCTCCCTACACACTTGCTGCCAAGTTACCCCACAAATGACAGCTGATCAGGCAATGGATCCAGTGATCAGCAGATCCCTGTCAGGGATCTGTCTCGTAAAAGGGAGCAGCCAGCCTGTTTAAACTTCATACAAGTGCAGAAACTCTACTAGAATCATTGCCAGTTAGTACTATTGACTTTATTATTATTATTATTATTATATAATATTATTGACTATATTATATTGACTTTAATATTATTGATTATAATAATATTATTATAATATTGACTATATTATAATATATTATTCTATAATATTATTGACTATATTATATTGACTATAATATTTTTTTACTATATTATATTGACTGTAATATTATTGACTATAATAAAATTATTATATTATTGACTATATTATTATAATATATTATTATATATTATTGACTATATTATATTGACTTTAATATCATTGATTATAATAACATTATTGACTATATTATAATATATTACTCTATGATATTATTCACTTTATTATAATATATTATTCTATAATATTATTCACTATATTATATTGACTATAATATTTTTTTTACTATATTATATTGACTATAATATTATTGACTATAATAATATTATTATATTATTGACTATATTATTATAATATATTATTATATATTATTGACTATATTATATTGACTTTAATATTATTGATTATAATAATATTATTGACTATATTATAATATATTACTCTAAAATATTATTGACTATATTATAATATATTATTCTATAATATTATTCACTATATTATATTGACTATAATATTTTTTACTATATCATATTGACTATAATATTATTGACTATAATAATATTATAATATTATTGACTATATTATTATATTATTGACTATATTATATTGACTTTAATATTATTGATTATAATAATATTGTAATATTCTTCACTATATTATAATATATTACTCTATAATATAATTGACTATATTATAATATATTATTCTATAATATTGTTGACTATATTATATTGACTATAATATTTTGTTACTATATTATACTGACTATAATATTATTACTATAATAATGTTATTATATTATTGACTATATTATATTGACTTTAATATTATTGATTATAATAATATTGTAATATTCTTCACTATATTATAATATATTACTCTATAATATAATTGACTATATTATAATATATTATTCTATAATATTGTTGACTATATTATATTGACTATAATATTTTGTTACTATATTATACTGACTATAATATTATTACTATAATAATGTTATTATATTATTGACTATATTATATTGACTTTAATATTAATGACTATAATAATAATAATAATATTATTATTATAAGATTATTGACTATATTAGAATAAAGTGCAGCAGCATAGAAGGCAGTGGTCTCCAAACTGTGAACCTCCAGCTGTTGCAAAATTACAACTCCCAGCATGCCCGGACAGCCAACGGCTGTCCGGGCATGCTGGGAGTTGTAGTTTTGCAACATATGGAGGACCAGATTTTGGACATCATTGATTAAAAAAATTAAAGTGTCACAATACATAACACATCTGTCAATTGGTGCCTACTGTATGACATGTCACGTCTCAGGCTCTGTTCACACTGGCATCATGTGTTCTGTTTTAACCTAAAACCTCGCTGAACATGGAATTTTATATGGCCATGATTGCACAATAGTCCAGAGATGCAACGAAAGAGTTAAAAGCAAGAATCCAGTGTCCTGGAGATGGTCTAGTTCTCTCTGATCACACTCCATATCCATCTGCAGGTAGCAATGGGAGGCAATACCCACTCTTGTGCACCAGAGGGCGCCCTGATCTGTCTGAAATTGACTCCTACTCACAGGTTATTAGCACAATCTTAGAAAAGCAACAGGGGAGTTCCCAAAGTCATCATACCCCCTCCAAGTCTCTCATTCCCTAGCAGAGTGCACTGATAAAATGGATCTAAGGAAGGCTGCTGCTCTGTGTCTGGGGCTGTGGAGTGCCTGGCTCTGGGCTGGGCAGAGCCCCCAGGCTGCAGCAGTGCTCCCCTATTCTTCACAAAGACAAGCTGCAAGGAGGGCACTGCCAGCTAGCCATGCACTTGGCACTTTACACAGGGATAGCCTGAACCACTTCACCTCCAGAAAGGAATCCAGTGCAAAGGGTGCAGTGGTGCCCCATGAATACATGCTGGCACTATACAAGAGAATGTCAAGGTCTGGGCACAGAGGACTACCAGGCAATGTGACCAGGGCAGGGGCCAACACTGTCACCAGCTTTGTGGACCAGGGGCAAGGTGAGTCTTCCTTTAAGGGGTGATGCTGGGACACTAATACTGGTGCAGACCCCTCAACATACAGGCAACACTTTTCTGTTAACTCAGGTTATTATTTTACTAATGTCATTTGACTTTTGTATAAATATTTTGTACATTTTAAGTTTTGTATAGATGGCAGGTCCCATTGTTGTCTAGAGAATATCCCCATCATTATGGATAGAATCTTTATATTGGGGTCTTCTGAAGTCTACAGCCCACTATATGTATGGTGATATAGGTGGTAGGGGCATTACAGGCTATATGTGAGGTTAGTAATAGATGACAGATGAATAGAAAGAGGATAGATATAAGATAGATAGATAATAGATAGATGAGATAGATGATAAATAGATATAAGATAGATATGAGATAGAAAGATAGATATGAGAGAGAGAGATAGATAGATAGATAGATGAGATAGATGATAAATAGATATGCAATAGATAGATGATAAATAGATATAAGATAGATATGAGATAGATAGATATGAGATAGATAGATAGATATATATGAGCTAGATAGATATGAGACAGATAGATAGATATGAGATAGATAGATAGATATGATAGAGACATGTGATAGATAGATAGATAGATATGAGATAGATATATATGAGATAGATAGATAGATAGATAGATATGAGATAGATAGATATGAGATAGATAGATAGATATGAGATAGATATGAGACAGATAGATAGATATGAGATAGATAGATAAGATAGAGACATGTGATAGATAGATAGATATGAGATAGATAGATATGAGATAGATATGAGATAGATAGATAGATGATAGATAGATAGATAGATATGAGATAGATAAATAGATAGTTATGAGATAGATAGATAGATGATAAATAGATATGCGATAGATAGATAAATAGATAGATAGATATGAGATAGATAGATGATAGATAGATGATAAATAGATATGAGTTAAATAGATAGATAAACAGACTTCACACTGTACCAGGATGTTGGCACTACTGGTTAGAGATGGCATTACTGTGGCAAAAGGCAGCATGGTGCAGTGAGGTCTTACACCTGTATATTCCTATATTACTATTAAGAATGGAAAATACATCTATCTATTTATCTTTTTATTTCTTCTATTTATTTGTCTCATATTTATCTATTGTCTCATTAACTAACTATCACTTCTATCTTTCTTTCTTTCTATCTATCTCATATCTATCTATCTCATATCTATTTATCATCTATCTATCTCATATCTATCTATTTATCTATCACATGTCTCTCTCATATCTATCTCATATCTATCTATCTATCTATCTATCTCATATCTATCTATCTCATATCTATCTCATATCTATCTATCTCATATCTATCTCATATCTATCTATCTCATATCTATCTATCTATCTAATATCTATCTATCTATCTAATATCTATCTATCTATCCATCTCATATCTATCTATCTATCTATCTATCTATCTATCTGCCTGTCTATCTCATATCTATCTATCTATCTATCTATCTCATATCTATCTATCTAATATCTATCTATCTAATATCTATCTATCCATCTCATATCTATCTGCCTGTCTATCTATCTCATATCTATCTATCTATCTATCTATCTATCTGTCTGTCTGTCTATCTATCATCTATCTATCTCATATCTATCTATCTCATATCTATCTTGTCTCATATCTATCTGTCTCATATCTATCTATCTCATATCTATCTGTCTCATATCTATCTACCTCATATCTATCTATCACATATCTATCTATCTCATATCTATCTGTCTCATATCTATCTATCTCATATCTATCTGTCTCATATCTATCTATCTCATATCTATCTATCTCATATCTATCTGTCTCATATCTATCTATCACATATCTATCTATCTATCACATATCTATCTATCTCATATCTATCTGTCTCATATCTATCCATCTCATATCTATCTATCTCATATCTATCTATCTATCTATCTATCTATCTCATATCTATCTATCTCATATCTATCTATCTCATATCTATCTGTCTCATATCTATCTATCTATTCTCTGTCAAATATCAAGGGGCATGACAGGAAACTTCCAATTCAAACACACAGACTGTACTATAAAAGCATGGTACTTAGAATAGATAAGAGAATAAGTACTTTCTTTTGTGTTCTATGGACCTGCTGTCCTGTAGAAAACCACAGATAACACATTGAGATATTACAGTGTGTCAGATACCAACCTCAGTTCTGTATCTGTTATATCGATGATTTAATTTACCCTACTTTTAGATATAAAGCACCAGGTACATATATATTCTTGGATATATAGTATAGTCTGTGCACTGTAACTCTTGCTATGAATATTTGATATAGAGAGGGAAACTCTCTTAATAGAAGCAATAGAGTGGGAATATTTTACCTAGGGCCACAAATGTCCATATGTCCCTTCTTCTTCCTGTGTGGTGGGACTGGGCTGACCTGATGCGCCTCCTGTTGGTTTTAAATTGCAATAGTAGAGATTTTGGGAAGATGCCTGGGAAGCCTCGTAGAGTAACCATGGAGAAGTGGATGGCTCTCATCATTCCCACCAGCATGCAGATAACCTGAGGGGCATAGTGCCCTTCTACCATCCCCAGAGTGACCTCCTCCTTCCTCAAGGCATGCACATCATGTCATTTCCACCCCAGCCCTTGGCTATAATAAAGCAATAATCCATTTGCCACTTACATGATCTTATTTGGTGTAAATTACTTAACATCACCACGTACCTTCTGCTGGGGACATAAAATATACCCCCCTCACCTGCAAATGTTCCATTGGGCCCACCCCCATATGCTAAAATCCTAAAATATATATGTATGTGTATATACATACATATATATATATATATATATATATATATATATATAAACATTTTATTTAATAATAAGCATTGACTTATCTTTATATTTATTTAATTAAATAATACATAAAATGTATATGATGAAATGAAATATTTAGTGTAAAATAAATGAATAATTAAAATTAATAATAATGATAATAATACAAGCAATAAAACAAAGTTTTAACAAAGTCAACTATAGTATAAAAAGAATCTAAATATTAGATTAAAGAAATAATAATTTTGCTACTTTAATAGCTTTTTGCTGCATGTATCTATTTGGTACAGTGCAGTTTTACACAGTTGCTTTTTAATAATTTGATGTCTATTTTGCTTATAATTTTTATTATTTTGTATTATTTTTTAGTAAGTGAATTCTATTTTATAAGAACTAAAGTACAAACTGAACAATAGATATGTGAGCGCTGATCTTCAGTGTATAGGTGGGATGCTCTGTACATTACGATTAATTGGTCAACTAAAATCATAAAAGTTAATTTTTAAGTTGATATAAATTAAATAATAATGGATACATGTGAGATAGTATTATGACAGTATTATGTTTTGTATTATTGGTATTTTTATTATTCCATTATTGCTATAACTCCATTAGTAACATTTTTCTATAATGGTTTAGTATTATTTTATTGCCCATTTTATCATACAATTGTTATTCTATTAACAGAGCTATTGCTGTTTTTAAGCTATTGTTCTAGTACATCCATGTTTTCATGTATTGTTTGCTAGAGTGTGAAATATAATTAAAAAAAATAATATATATATTTAAAATAGATATTTTATAGTCATGTTACCTTTTCACCTAAATTCCTAAATGCTCTGTCACTATTTCATTAGTTTATTTTAAAAAAATCTGAAAAAAAAATTGAATTTAGAAATGTAATTTACACATGTAACATTGACAACATTAATGTATTTAAAATAATTATATATATGTGTGTATATATATATATATACATATATATATATATAAATATATATATAGTTTTTATTTGTCATACTTTAATACTTTTACTTAAAGTACTTTTTTTATTCTTTAGTCTTATCGTTTTTGTGTTCTACTATAATATGGGTATAGTTGTTGAACTGATGTTTAGACAATAGAAATAGGGATATGTTTATTAATTAATGTATTTTGAGATATGCATATACTATTAATATATATGTGTATAGAAATATATGTAGATATATGTACCTAGAGATACGTACTTTAAGAAATGTAAATAAGGTAGGAATATGTATATGGAGATATGAAAGTAATATAGGGATATGAAAATGGAATATGCATATAGAGATATGTGAGTAATATAGGGATATGTATATTAGATTATATATATATATATATATATATATATATATATATATATATATTTAGGGATATGTAAATAATATATGGACATTTATATTGGAATATGTATATGGAGATATGAAAGTAATATAGGGATATGAAAATGGAATATGCATATAGAGATATGTGAGTAATATAGGGATATGTATATTAGATTATATATATATATATATATATATATATATATATATATATTTAGGGATATGTAAATAATATATGGACATTTATATTGGAATATGTATATAGGGATATGTAAGTAATATAGGGATATGAAAATGGAATATGCATAGAGAGATATGTGAGTAATATAGGGGTATGTATATTAGATGATATATATATATATATATATATTTAGGGATATGTAAATAGTATATGGACATTTATATTGGAATATGTATATAGGGATATGTAAGTAATATAGGGATATGTACAGTAGAATACGTATATCGTGATATGTAAATGATATTATATCTATATAGAAGAACACATATACAGGGATGTGTATGAGGAAATATGTATGTAATAATGTATAAAAGCATCTGTATCTAGGTATCTGTATATGTATGTAGGTTTATACAGTATAGACATGCAAGGATAGGGTATGACAGGATCTGTATATGGGAATGTATATCTACGTATCTCAGTCTCCTTATAAAGATTGATGGCATAAAAAGACCACTGTTGCATCTAGTCCGCCATGATATTATTTCCTTTGTAGTTTTACAATAGGTATATGTTACCCCAGGCATGTTTACATTTACTTATTCTATATATGTATGTATAAGTGTGGTTTGTGCCCAGGAGGCTGGCAGGACATGTGCTCCAGGGGCTGGGTGCCAAGGGGCCTCCAACCAACCACTCTGCTTTGGCGAGGACATATAGTCACTGAGCTGGAACAGGGAGCTGACTCCTGGTGCCCGAGTGCAGGAAGCTCCAGCTATGACTGAGGTTTGGATGGGATTCTGGCTGAGAATGTCTCCCCAGTCTGCGGGGTGATGTTCCCAGTCTGCGGGGAGATGTCCCCAGTCTGCGGGGAGATGTTCCCAGTCTGCGGGGTGATGTTCCCAGTCTGCGGGGAGATGTCCCCAGTCTGCGGGGAGATGTTCCCAGTCTGCGGGGAGATGTCCCCAGTCTGCAGGGTGATGTTCCCAGTCTGCGGGGTGATGTTCCCAGTCTGCGGGGTGATGTTCCCAGTCTGCAGGGTGATGTTCCCAGTCTGCCGGGTGATGTTCCTAGTCTTCAGGGTGATGTTCCCAGTCTGCAGGGTGATGTTCCCAGTCTGCAGGGTGATGTTCCCAGTCTGCAGGGAGATGTTCCCAGTCTGCAGGGTGATGTTCCCAGTCTGCAGGGAGATGTTCCCAGTCTGCCGGGTGATGTTCCCAGTCTGCAGGGAGATGTTCCCAGTCTGCAGGGTGATGTTCCCAGTCTGCCGGGTGATGTTCCTAGTCTTCAGGGTGATGTTCCCAGTCTGCAGGGTGATGTTCCCAGTCTGCAGGGTGATGTTCCCAGTCTGCAGGGAGATGTTCCCAGTCTGCCGGGTGATGTTCCCAGTCTGCGGGGTGATGTTCCCAGTCTGCGGGGTGATGTTCCCAGTCTGCAGGGTGATGTTCCCAGTCTGCCGGGTGATGTTCCTAGTCTTCAGGGTGATGTTCCCAGTCTGCAGGGTGATGTTCCCAGTCTGCAGGGTGATGTTCCCAGTCTGCAGGGAGATGTTCCCAGTCTGCAGGGTGATGTTCCCAGTCTGCAGGGAGATGTTCCCAGTCTGCCGGGTGATGTTCCTAGTCTTCAGGGTGATGTTCCCAGTCTGCGGGGTGATGTTCCCAGTCTGCAGGGTGATGTTCCCAGTCTGCAGGGTGATGTCCCCAGTCTGCAGGGTGATGTTCCCAGTCTGCAGGGTGATGTTCCCAGTCTGCAGGGTGATGTCCCCAGTCTGCAGGGTGATGTTCCCAGTCTGCAGGGTGATGTTCCCAGTCTGCGGGGAGATGTTCCCAGTCTGCGGGGTGATGTTCCCAGTCTTCAGGGTGATGTTCCCAGTCTGCAGGGTGATGTTCCCAGTCTGCAGGGTGATGTTCCCAGTCGTGTGCTCAGTAATAACACTTGCCTGTGATATTCCTGCACTTTCTCCAAGCATTTACAAGCTGATACTGATATTACACGATTTATTGGCAGAAATGAGGCAATAAATAAAGTGAGTTAAAAGGCTCATCGGGCTGATGGCAAATATTTGTGGACTGGTAATAAAACGATATTATAAGCCATTACACAAGGCTCCCTTTAACCCCTTCCTGCCTCCGCAGGCCTGCTGCCCATGGCTTGGCACGTCATTAATCCCATTATCTGGGACACGGAGGGTTAATTCTGTAATGCTTGACCAATCACTTAATGTAAAATGAATCCAGATGACCTATTCAAAGAATTCCCTTATCTTCTCCACCATGCAGGAATTTCCAACCAAGAGATGACTGAAAAATACATCAGAATGGTTCAGCTTTCATTTTTTTTATATATTAGTTCAAGAAGAGTAAAGATTAGCGCAATTCTCCAGAGTTTATATCCAGATATACAGAACAACCAGATCATCATGTCAAGAGCAGGTCACCCAACCATATAAGAAATACATACATAGATGGTAATATACACCTATGTGCCCTGCATTTCTACTTCTCATACCAATCTAGCTTCTATTTTTTTTTATCCAGCTATTCTACCTTTTTTTTAATATTTATCTATCTATATCTTTCTATCTCATATCTATCTATCTCATATCTATCTATATCTATCTATCTCCTATCTATCTATCTATATCTATCTATCTATCTCATATCTATCTATATCTATCTATCTATCTATATATATCTCTCATATCTATCTATCTATTGATTTCTATCTATCTATTTATCTCAAATCCTATCCATCTTCTATTTTATATGTATCTATCATCTATCTCTCATATCTATCTATCTTCTATTTTATATGTATCTATTAGAGACGAGCGAACTTACAGTAAATTCGATTCTTCACGAACTTCTCAGCTCGGCGGTTGCTGACTTTTCCTGCATAAATTAGTTCAGCTTTCCGTTGCTCCGGTGGGCTGGAAAAGGTGGATACAGTCCTAGGAAAGAGTCTCCTAGGACAGTATCCACCTTTTCCAGCCCACGGGAGCACCTGAAAGCTGAACTAATTTATGCAGGATAAGTCATCAACTGCCGAGCCGAGAAGTTTGTGACGAATCGAATTTACTGTAAGTTCGCTCATCTCTAGTATCTATCCCACAATGAGAATACAGTACTACTTAGCCAATCCATAAAACATTGGTGCCAGCGTCCCAGACCCGATTGCAGTCCACATTAGCCAACAAACATTTCAGTTCCGCCATGGAATCTTTATCAAGCTTGTGTTTGCCATCTATCTATCTACAACATTTCAGAAGAACAGCACAGCTACTAATCCAATAAAAAATATAGTGGTGCCTGCAGGTGTGTGAGCCTCGGTTAAGGACTCTGCTTCTATACAAAGTACTACGTGCTACGTTTCAGCAGCCTCTCGCTGTGATTTCCAGGCATTCTTTGAAACATAGCACTGTTTGTAACACTGGAGAATAAATAACTTACCGTATTTTTCGCCCTATAGGACGCACCGGCGTATAAGACGCACCCTATTTTTAGGTGCAAAATCTAAAAAATTTAAGATTTTGAACCCAATAGTGGTCTTCAACCTGCGGACCTCCAGATGTTGCAAAACTACAACTCCCAGCATGCCCGGACAGCCGTTGGCTGTCCGGGCATGCTGGGAGTTGTAGTTTTGCAACATCTGGAGGTTCGCAGATTGAAGACCACTGCATAGGAGGTAATACTCACGTGTCCCCGCCGCTCCGGACCCGTCACCGCTGCCCTGGATGTCGCTCCATCGCTGTCCCCGTCGCTCCGGAACGTCTCTGCTGTCGGCCGGGTATCCTCGCTCTCCGTCGCCGTCATCACGTCGTTGCGCACGCCGACGCACGTACGCGACGACGTGATGACGAGGAAGGAGAGCGCCGGCCATACAGGGGATCCCTGAACGGAGAAGACAACGAGGAGGCAGGTAAGGTCCCCCCGGTGTCCTGTAAGCACTAACCCGGCTATTCAGTCGGGCTGTTCGGGAACGCCGCAGTGAAATCGCGGCGGTCCCGAACAGCCCGACTGAACAGCCGGGTTAGTGTCACTTTCCCTTCAGATGCGGCGGTCAGCTTTGATCGCCGCGTCTGAAGGGTTAATACAGGGCATCACCGCGATCGGTGATGTCCTGTATTAGCTGCGGGTCCCGGCCGTTGATGGCCGCAGGGGCCGCCGCGATAGGGGTGTATTTCCCCCCAGTTTTGGGGAAGAAAAAGTGCGTCTTATACGGCGAAAAATACGGTACAACTTTTTCTTCACCAAGCGACTTAAGTTCTGTGAGTATCTACTTTTATCTATTTATCCATCTATCTATCTATCCGGCATAGTTTCCTTCCAGTGAGGCTGCATAGGATCAGAATGTGTTGCATGCAGCGTCTTTTGATCCACCATTTTGCCAAGTCTGGCATTGTGGCCCACATCAGCCTATGGAGCATGTTACCATGGATGACCAGATATACAGTCGGGTCCATAAATATTGGGACATCGACACAATTCTAACATTTTTGGCTCTATACACCACCAAAATAGATTTGAAATGAAACGAACAAGATATGCTTTAACTGCAGATTGTCAGCTTTAATTTGAGGGTATTTACATCCAAATCAGGTGAACGGTGTAGGAATTACAACAGTTTGCATATGTGCCTCCCACTTGTTAAGGGATCAAAAGTAATGGGACAGAATAATAATCAAAAATCAAACTTTCACTTTTTAATACTTTGTTACAAATCCTTTGCAGTCAATTAGAGCCTGAAGTCTGGAACGCATAGACATCAGCAGGCGTTGCTGGGTTTCATCCCTGGTGATGCTCTGCCGCCTCTACTGCAACTGTCTTCAGTTACTGTTTGTTCTTGGGGCATTTTCCCTTCAGTTTTGTCTTCAGAAAGTGAAATGCATCCTCAATCGGATTCAGGTCAGGTGATTGACTTGGCCATTGCATAACATTCCACTTATTTCCCTTAATAAACTCTTTGGTTGCTTTTGCAGTATGATTTGGGTCATTATCCATCTGCACTGTGAAGCGTCGTCCAATGAGTTCTGAAGCATTTTGCTGAATATGAGCAGATTTTATTGCCTGAAACACTTCAGAATTCATCCTGCTGCTTTTGTCAGCAGTCACACCATCAATTAATACAAGAGAAGCAGTTCCATTGGCACCATACATGCCCACTATGCCATGACACTACCACCACCATGCTTCACTGATGAGGTGTATGCTTAGGATCATGTTCCTTTCCTTCTCCATACTCTTCTCTTCCCATCACTCTGGTACAAGTTGATCTTGGTCTTATCTGTCCATAGGATGTTGTTCCAGAACTATGAAGGCTTTCTTAGATGTCGTTTGGCAAACTCTAATCTGGCCCTCCTGTTTTTGAGGCTCACCAATGGTTTCCATCTTGTGGTGAACCCTCTGTATTCCCTCTGGTGAAGTCTTCTCTTCATTGTTGACTTTGACACATATACACCTACCTCCTGGAGAGTGTTCTTCATCTGGCCAGGGAAAGAATTCTTCGGTCATCCTCCACAGTTGTTTTCCTTGGTCTTCCGGGTCTTTTGGTGTTGCTGAGCTCACCAATGTTCCTTCTTTTTTAGAATGTTCCAAACAGTTGTTTTGGCCACGCCTAATGTTTTGGCTATCTCTCTGATGGGTTTGTTTTAGTTTTTTCACCCTAATGATGGCTTGCTTCACTGATAGTGACAGCTCTTTGCATCTCATCTTGAGAGTTGACAGCAACAGATTCCAAATGCAAATAGCACACTTGAAATGAACTCTGGACCTTTTATCTGCTCATTGTAATTAGGATAATGAGGGAATAACACACACCTGGACATGGAACAGCTGAGAAGCCAATTGTCCCATTACTTTTGGTTCCTTAGCAATTGGGAGGCACATATGCAAACTGTTGTAATTCCTACACCGTTCACCTGATTTGGATGTAAATACCCTCAAATTAAAGCTCCGCAGTTAAAGCACATCTTGTTCATTTAATTTCAAATCCATGTGTATAGAGCCAAAAATGTTGGAATTGTGTCGATATGGACCTGACTATATGTTAACAAACCCTTACATGTTCATTTCCAAAATGTAATATATGAAAAGACCAATACTCGGTACTGTCAGGACATGCTGGGAATTGCAGTTTCCACAACTGTAGAGTCAACAATTTGAGACCACTGATCTAACACACTGATTCCTTTTTTTTTACATAAACAATTCACAAATATATTTCATGTCCCCTGTTCTCGCCTGCTGTAGTTTTATTGTTGCATGTAAACACTTAAGGAGGAGTAATGTATGGACCACCTCATGGCATATCTGGGTCATGTAGATATATCTGGGTCATGGAGGTATATCTGGATCACGTAGGTATATCTGGGTCATGGAGGTATATCTGGATCACGTAGGTATATTAGGGTCATGTAGATATATCTGGGTCATGGAGGTATATCAGGGTCATGTAGGTATATCAGGGTCATGTAGGTATATCAGGGTCGGGTCATGTAGGTATATCTGAGTCATGTAGGTATATCAGGGTCATATAGGTATATCTGAGTCATGTAGGTATATCAGGGTCATATAGGTATATCTGAGTCATGTAGGTATATCAGGGTCATATAGGTATATCTGAGTCATGTAGGTATATCAGGGTCATGTAGGTATATCAGGGTCATGTAGATACAGTACAGACCAAAAGTTTGGAAACACCTTCTCATTCAGAGTTTTCTTTATTTTCATGACTATGAAAATTGTAGATTCACACTGAAGGCATCAAAACTATGAATTAACACATATGGAATTATATACATAACAAAACATGTGAAAATATGTCATATTCTATGTTCTAGCCACCTTTTGCTTTGATTACTGCTTTGCACACTCTTGGCATTCTCTTGATGAGCTTCAAGAGGTAGTCACCTGAAATGGTCTTCCAACAGTCTTGAAGGAGCTCCCAGAGATGCTTAGCACTTGTTGGCCCTTTTGCCTTCACTATGTGGTCCAGCTTACCCCAAACCACCTCGATTGGGTTCAGGTCTGGTGACTGTGGAGGCCAGGTCATCTGGTGCAGCACCCCATCACTCTCCTTCTTGGTCAAATAGCCCTTACACAGCCTGGAGGTGTGTTTGGGGTCAAATGATGGTCCAACTAAACGCAAACCGGATGGAATAGCAGCCGCTGCAAGATGCTGTGGTAGACATGCTGGTTCAGTATACCTTAAATTTTGAATAAATCCCCAACAGTGTCACCAGCAAAGCCCCCCCCCCCCCCACACCATCACACCTCCTCCTCCACACCAGCACACCTGTGAAGTGAAAACCATTTCAGGTGACTACCTCTTGAAGCTCAACAAGAGAATGCCAAGAGTGTGCAAAGAAGTAATCAAAGCAAAAGGTGGCTACTTTGAAGAACCTAGAATATGACATATTTTCAGTTGTTTCACACTTTTTTGTTATGTATATAATTACACATGTGTTAATTCATAGTTTTGATGCCTTCAGTCATGAAAATAAAGAAAACTCTGAATGAGAAGGTGTGTCCAAACTTTTGGTCTGTACTGTATATCTGGGTCATGTAGGTATATCTGGATCATGTAGGTATATCAGGGTCATGGAGGTATATCTGGGTCATGTAGATATATCTGGGTCATGGAGGTACATCTGGATCATGTAGGAATATAAGGGTCATGTAGGTTTATCTGGATCATGTAGGTGTATCTGGGTCATGTAGATATATCTGGGTCATGGAGGTATATCTGGATCATGTAGGTATATCAGGGTCATGTAGGTATATCAGGGTCATGTAGGTATATCTGGGTTATGTAGGCATATCAGGGCCATGTAGATATATCTGGGTCATGGAGGTATATCTGGATTATTTAGGTATATCAGGTCATGTAGGTATATCAGGGTCATGTAGGTATATCTGGGTCATATAGGTATATTAGGGTCATATAGGTATATTAGGGTCATGTAGATATATCTGGGTCATGGAGGTATATCTGGATTATTTAGGTATATCAGGTCATGTAGGTATATCAGGGTCATGTAGGTATATCAGGGTCATGTAGGTATATCTGGGTCATATAGGTATATTGGGGTCATGTAGGCATATCAAGGTCATGTAGGCATATCAGGGTCATGTAGATATATCTGGGTCATGTAGGCATATCAGGGTCATGTAGGTATATCTGGGTCATGTAGGTATGTCAGGGTCATGTAGATATATCTGGGTCATGTAGGCATATCAGGGTCATGTAGATATATCTGGGTCATGTAGGTATGTCAGGGTCATGTAGATATATCTGGGTCATGTAGGTAAGCGACATTTCAAGGGCCTCCGCCCTCTTTCTCAAGCATAGTGAACGTATGCTTGAAAAAAGAGGGTGGCTGCCCTTGAAATGTCGCATATGTGCTCATGTAATTTTAATCAGACCGCAGTAGAGGAATGGAGACGGCTGGAATTAAAAAGATTTGCGCAGAAGCACGCTGATTCCTGAAGAGCCTGTTATTGTCTCCAGACATTGTGCGGACTGACTCACTTGGGTGAATACAATGTATTGATTCCTGTTTGTTCGGAATGAATCATATATAAAAGTAAAGATTATTTGCTTAAGAAGTGGTCTACATGTATTTTTCTTAAGATTGCTGTATTACTGGGTTTATAGAGCACCCAGTTCCCACAACGCTATCGCCTAAGACCACCCGTCCTGTATCTATTATAGTGGAACTGGTACACAGTGACCCACCACCCATCACAAAAATGGTGGAAAATTGTGCTCAGTAATTTTTGTAAGACTTGGATTCTGTGGATAGAGGATACATTTTGGAGAAGTGACTACCCCTTTAAAGGAGTACTTCGGGAGAAAAAAACGGGGGCTGGCTGGGGTAAGAGGGGTATCTGACTGCTGGGATCCCCTGAGATCTCCAGAACTACCCCAGCTCTCCTTCTAAATGGAGTGTGTCGACCACTGCACGAAGAGGTGGCCGACACACCTCCTACATGCTATGGCAGAGCTGGGGATTCCCAAGTGCAGCACACCAGCTCTCCCATAGAGAATCGTTGAGGGGGCGTGTCAGCCACTGCTATGTGCGGTACTCAACACGCCCCATTCAGGAGGAGAGCCAGGGTGCCGGGCGGGAGAATGTGGGAGGTCCCAGTGGTGGGACACCCTGCAATCTAACACTTATGCCCCCATAGGATAGGGGATAATATTTTCTATCCCAGCGTACTCCTTTAAGGACAACTTAATGCGGTACTCCAGTTATGAAAAAACTATTTATCCCCTCTCCACCGGAGAGGGGATAAGTGTCTGATCAAAGGGTCCCACCATTGGGACCCCCAATAATCTGCAGAATGGGGCCCAACACTTTCTGAGTTGTACTAGTTGGGAAAGCGACAGGCCAGTCAGTCAATCACTGGCAGCAGTGGTATCCCGCCTCAGCCTGTCATTGCCAAGGCCAGTTTGTCTTTTCCGACTCTTTGTGACCTGGGCCCCCTCTCATTCTCGTCATTGGTCAGGGTCGTAATACTCAGACACCGACAGATAAAAACGTTCACATGTCTTTCATATGTCAACAGTTTTGACAGGTATGCTTGAAGGAACACTCTGGGCAAGATGTATATGTTGTGTTATGCCTAGTGCGTCTCCTAAGGAGATAGCAAATGACACAATGATAAAGAAAACATGCAGGCCATTTTCTACCCCACAGGTCATACATTAGACGGGGTAGCAGTTTTTTCCGAGAGTGTCCCTTTAACCCCTTAAGGACGCAGCCCTTTTTCACCTTAAGGACTGAGCCCTTTTTCGCAATTCTGACCACCGTCACTTTACGAATTAATAACGCGAAAACGCTTTTACCGAATATTCTGATTCTGAGATAGTTCTTTGTAACATATTCTACTTTATTTTGGTGGTAAATTTTCGGCGTTACTTGCATCCTTTTTTGGTGAAAAATCCCAAAATTTTATGAAAATTTTTAAAATTTTGCATTTTTCTAACTTTGAAGCTCTCTACTTGTAAGGAAAATGGATATTCACAATAAATTTTATTTTTCTTCACAAATACAATATGTCTATTTCATGTTGGCATCATAAAATGGACATATTTTTGCTTTTTGAAAAAATTAGAGGGCTTCAAAGTAGAGCAGCAATTTTCAAAAATTTTATGAAAATTGCTAAATCTGAAGTGACAGATGTTACAGAACTACAACTCCCAGCATGCCTGGGCAGTCGAGGCATGCTGAGAGTTGTAGTTTGGCAACATCTGGAGGGCTACCATTTGGGCACCACTGTAAACTGTGACCCTGTAAACTGTGTCTCCAAACTGTGACCCTCCAAATGTTGCAAAACTACAACTCCCAGCATGCCCAGACAGCCTTTGGCTGTCTGGGCATGCTGGGAGTTGCAGTTTGGCCTTCCTAGTGGTTGCCACAGTAAAGATCGTTTTACTTTCACTTTCAATTCCCCCCACCATCGATTCCCTACCTGAGCAAGTATCCAGCAGGCTCCAGCGAAGATCCCGGGTCCCCAGGCATCTTGTCCTGCAGGTACGGCCTCCATCTTCTTCCCAGATCCCCTCGACATCCAGGGGCGAGCAGAACGGGGGGGTAGCCATGGCAACCCCCGTCCTGCGCTGCCATTGGTCAGAACTCCGTTCTGACTAATGGTAGGGGATAGGAGGAGATCGCAGCTCTGCGACCTCACTCCTATCCCTTAGGCTGATCGGGGCTGTTGCTGACAACTCCGATCAGCCCTATTTTCCGGGTGATCCGGTCACCAGAGACCCGATCAACCCGGAATTGGAGAAAATCGCATGCCTGAATTGACATGCCATTTTCTCCGATCGCCAACATGGGGGGGTCTCAGGACCCACCTCGGCGATGTGCCGAGGTGCCTGCTGAATGATTTCAGCAGGCATCCGGCTCTGGTCCCCAACCGGCTAGCGGGGGCAGAGGCGTGACGTCACACCCCGCCGACCTTGTGGTCGTCGGTAATCAGACCCGGAGCAAACACGCTCCGGAGACTGATTACAAATGGGGTGCCGCGTGCAAGATCCCGGGGGTCCCCAGCGGCGGGACTCCCGTGATCAGGCATCTTATCCCCTATCCTTTGGATAGGGGATAAGATGTCTAAGCACCGGAGAACCCCTTTAACCCCTTAAGGACTCAGCCCATTTTGGCCTTAAGGACTCAGACAATTTAATTTTTACGTTTTCATTTTTTCCTCCTCGCCTTCTAAAAATCATAACTCTTTTATATTTTCATCCACAGACTAGTATGAGGGCTTATTTTTTGCGCGACCAGTTGTCCTTTGTAATGACATAACTCATTATATCATAAAATGTATGGTGCAACCAAAAAACACTATTTTTGTGGGGAAATTAAAACGAAAAACGCAATTTTGCTAATTTTGGTAGGTTTCGTTTTCACGCCGTACAATTTATGGTAAAAATGACGTGTGTTCTTTATTCTGAGGGTAAATACGATTAAAATGATACCCATTATTACATACTTTTATATTATTGTTGCGCTTAAAAAAAATCACAAACTTTTTAACCAAATTAGTACGTTTATAATCCCTTTATTTTGATGACCTATAACTTTTTTATTTTTCCGTATAAGCGGCGGTATTGGGGCTCATTTTTTGCGCCATGATCTGTACTTTTTTTTTGATACAACATTTGCATATAAAAAACTTTTAATACATTTTTTATAATTTTTTTTGAATAAAATGTATAAAAAAAGTAGGAATTTTGGACTTTTTTTTTTCGTTCACGCCGTTAACCGTACGGGATCATTAACATTTTATTTTAATAGTTCGGACATTTACGCACGTGGCGATACCAAATATGTCTATACAAAATTTTTTTTACGCTTTTTGGGGGTAAAATAGGAAAAAACGGACGTTTTACTTTTTTATTGGGGAAGGGGATTTTTCACTTTTTTTTTACTTTTACTTTTACATTTTTTAACATTTTTTTTTTACACTTGAATAGTCCCCATAGGGGACTATTCATAGCAATACCATGATTGCTAATACTGATCTGTTCTATGTATAGGACATAGAACAGATCAGTATTATCGGTCATCTCCTGCTCTGGTCTGCTCGATCACAGACCAGAGCAGGAGACGCCGGGAGCCGCACGGAGGAAGGAGAGGGGACCTCCGTGCGGCGTTCTGAATGATCGGATCCCCGCAGCAGCGCTGCGGGCGATCCGATCATTCATTCAAATCGCGCACTGCCGCAGATGCCGGGATCTGTATTGATCCCGGCACCTGAGGGGTTAATGGCGGACGCCCGCGAGATCGCGGGCGTCGGCCATTGCCGGAGGGTCCCTGGCTGCGATCAGCAGCCGGGATCAGCCGCGCATGACACGGGCATCGCTCCGATGCCCGCGGTTATGCTTAGGACGTAAATGTACGTCCTGGTGCGTTAAGTACCACCGCACCAGGACGTACATTTACGTCCTGCGTCCTTAAGGGGTTAAAGCCAATGTGGATTTATTTGCTGCACAATAAAATAATAAAAGGATCAATGACGCGATTCAGGGTGGACACACACCCCTTCCTCATATTGCGATAATTGTATTTAAGTGTAATAAAATAAATGAATCCACTTTGGATCTGAACATTACTCCTGACTTAGATTCTGGAAGCATTCAGCCCTATTTATCTAATTCAGTACAATGTCTTTAAGAGATCTTGAAGGGACACATTTTCCCATACATTAAGACTGGTAGTATGACTTCCCTAAATAATAGAAGGAAATGGCTTCCTTAAAGCATTCTGGATTTCCAGTATCTTGGATGACTAATGAATGGAATAGCGTGGAAGAACTGTCGCAATGTTTACCTTCTGTGAATACGCAAGATATAAATTAGTGATATATAACTGAGATAAGTGTGATACACATCAAGTGGTGCAGTGCAGTGGATGATGGATGATTTCATGGGCATGGATCGTGGACATGAGGTTATGCAGGGCTGGAGACCAACATTAAAGGGGTGCTGTGCAAGAAGTGTCATACCCCATTAATGCCAACAAATTATATATATATATATATATATATATATATATATATATATATAATCTACAGTGGGGCAAAAAAGTATTTAGTCAGCCACCAATTGTGCAAGTTCTCCCATTTAAAAGATGAGAGAGGCCTGTAATTTTCATCCCAGGTATACCTCAACTATGAGAGACATAATGAGAAAGAAAAATCCATAAAATCATGGATTTTAAAATAATTTATTTGCAAATTATGGTGGAAAATAAGTATTTGGTCACCTACAAACAAGCAAGAATTCTGGCTCTCAGAGACCTGTAACTTTTTCTTTAACCCCTTAAGGACCAAGCCCATTTTGACCTTAAGAACTAGGCCAATTTTATTTCCGCATTTTCATTTTTTCCTCCTCGTCGTCTAAAAATCGTAACTTTTATATTTTCATCCACAGACTAGTATAAGGGCTTGTTTTTTTGCACTACCAGTTGTCCTGCCTAATGACATCACTCATTTTACCATATGTATGGTGCAACCAAAAAAATACTATTTGTGTGTGGAAATTAAAAAGAAAACCGCAATTTTGCAAATTTTGGAAGGTTTCATTTTCATGCTGTACAATTTACAGTATCAATACGATTAAAATGATACCCATAATTATATACTTTTCTATTATTGTTACGCTTAAAAAAAATCGCAAACTTTTTAACCAAATTAGTATGTTTACAATACTTCTATTTTGATGACCTATAACTTTTTCATTTTTCTGTATAAGCAACAGTATGAGGGCTCATTTTTTGCGCCATGATATGTACTTTTTATTGATACCACATTTGTGTATATAAATGATTTATTTATTTTTTTACTATAATTTTTTTAATAAAATGTGAAAAAAAGCAGCAATGTTGTGCATTTTTTTTTTTACGTTCACACCGTTCACTGTACAGAATCAATAACATTATATTTTAATAGTTCGGACATTTACGCACACAGCAATACCAAATATCTGTATTCATTTTTTTTTTTCCACTTTATGAAGGTAAAATGGGAAAAAATGACATTTTACATTTTTATTGGGGGAGGGGATTTTTCACATTTTTTTAAAAAACTTTTTTTACTTTCATTTTTACATTTAATAGTCCCCATAGTGGACTATCTATAGCAATCCTTTGATTGATAATACTATTCAGTGCTATGCATAGGGCATAGCACTGATCAGTGTTATCGGTCATCTTCTGCTCTGGTCTGCTCGATCTCAGACCAGAGCAGAAGACCCCTGGAGATGGCCGGAGCCAGGTGAGGGGACCTCCGGCTGCTATGCGGGCAATCCAATCATTCATTTAAAGTACCGCACTGCCACAGATGCCGTGATCTGTATTGATCATGGCATATGAGGGGTTAATGGCAGACATCCGCGCGATCGTGGATGCCCGCCACTACCGGCGGGTCCCTGGCTGCTGATAACAACCGGAACCTGCTGCGCATGACCTGCCGGACCGGTGCCCGTGGTCATGACGGAGCGTAAATGTACGCCAAGGTGCGTAAAATACCACGGCACCATGACGTACATTTAAGTCCATTGTCGTTAAGGGGTTAAGAGTCACCTCTGTCCTCCACTCGTTACCTGTATTAATGGCACCTGTTTGAACTTGTTATCAGTTTAAAAGACACCTGTCCACAACCTCAAACAGTCACACTCCAAACTCCACTATGGCCAAGACCAAAGAGAAAACCAAAGGACACCAGAAAATTGTAGACCTGCACCAGGCTGGGAAGACTGAATCTACAGTAGGCAAGAAGCTTGGTGTGAAGAAATCAACTGTGGGAGCAATTATTAGAAAATGGAAGACATACAAGACCACTGATAATCCTCGATCTGGGGCTCCATGAAAGATCTCACCCCGGGGTGTCAAAATGATCACAATAACGGTGAGCAAAAATCCCAGAACCACAAGAGGGGACCTAGTGAATGACCTGCAGAGAGCTGCGACCAAAGTAACAAAGGCTACCATCAATAACACACTACATTGCCAGGGACTCAAATCATGTTTGCTAGAGAGCATTTGGATGATCCAAAAAAGTATTGGGAGAATGTCATATGGTCAGATGAAATTAAAATAGAACTTTTTGGTAAAATCTCAACTCATCGTGTTTGGAGGAGAAGGAATGCTGAGTTGCATCCAAAGAATACCATACCTAATGTGAAGCATGGGGTTGGAAACAACATGCTTTGGGGCTGTTTTTCTGCTAAGGGACCAGGACGACTGATCCTTGTAAAGGAAAGAATGAATGGGGCCATGCATCGTGAGATTTTGAGAACCATGACAATGATTCCAAACACACCACCCGGGCAATGAAGGAGTGGCTTTCTAAGAAGCATTTCAAGGTCCTGAAGTGGCCTAGCCAGTCTCCAGCTCTCAACCCCATAGAAAACCTTTGGAGGGAGTTCAAAGTCTGTGTTGACCAGCGACAGCCCCATATCATCACTGTAACAGTGTGTAAAAACCTTGTGAAGACTTACAGAAAATGTTTGACCTCTGTCATTTCCAACAAAGGGTATATAACAAAGTATTGAGATGAACTATTGTTATTGACCAAATACTTATTTTCCACCATAATTTGCAAATAAATTCTTTAAAAATAAGACAATGTGATTTTATGGATTTATTTTTTCTCATTATGTCTCTCATAGTTGAGGTATACCTATGATGAAAATTACAGGTCTCATCTTTTTAAGTGGGAGAACTTGCAACATTGGTGGCTGTCTAAAAATGTTTTTGCCCCACTGTATATTTATATATATATATATATATATATATATATATATATATACACATACATACATATATACACACTGTTCCAAATTATTATGCAAATTCTATTTACGTGTCACAAAGATTAAATATTTAGTTTTTCAGTTTAACTCATGGATGGCATTGTGTCTCAGGGCTCTTTTGATCACTGAAAACAATCTCGGACACCTGTGATAAATAGATTGCCAGGTGAGCCCAATTTAAGGAAAAGGTACTACAGGTGGGTGCTCCACATTATTAAGCAGAGCACCATTTTCAAGCAATATGTGGAAGAAAAAAGGATCTCTCTGCTGCCGGAAAGAGTGAAATAGTTCAATGCTTTGGACGAGGTATGAAAAATTAGATATTTCACAAAAACTTAAGCATGATTATTGCACTATTAAGAGATTTGTGGCTGATTCAGAGCACAGATGGGTTTGTGCAGATAAAGACACATTTAGGAAGATTTCCGCCAGATCCATGCATTGGATAAAGAGAGCAGCTGCTAAAATACCAATACATAGCAGCAAACAGACATGTGAAGCTGCTGGTGCCTCTGGAGTCCCACGGACATCAAGGTGTACAGTGCTCCAGAGTCTTGCAACTTTCCATAAACCTTCTATTTGGCCACCACTAACCAATGCCCACAAGCAGAAACTGCGGCATTGGGCAGAAAAATACAAGAAGATTAACTTTCAAACAGTTGAAGAGAGGAAAAACGGACTCTCCGCTCCGGTACAGGCTGTGTAGACAATGTATTTAGTGCAAGGTAAGGTGTAATATCACGCACAGGTACGCGGCGTTGTGGCTGAAGTAACTCTAGCCACAATGCTGCATACCTGTCTGTGATACTGCACCTTACCTTGCTCTGAATACATCTTCTACAAAGCCTGTACTGGAGCGGTGAGTGCGTTTTTCCTCTCTTCATCTGCTGATGTTTCTGGACTGTACTCCTCTTGGAGACATGCACCTCCGCCAGTGTATGAAGCTTACATCAGGTGGTTGTGATTTGCTGCTATGCCTGCCAGTGTGTGTGTGCGGATACATAGGTAGCAGTACCGACTCCTCTCTCTACTGTGAATTGTCTGTTAATTTTCAAACAGTCCTGTTCACTGATGAGTGCCGTGCAACCCTGGATGGTCCAGATGGATGGAGTAGTGGATGGCTGGTGGACAGCCACCCTGTTCCAACAAGGCGGCGACATCAGCAAGGCGGTGGTGGAGTCATGTTTTGGGCCGGAATCATGGGAAGAAAGCTGGTCAGCCACTTTAGGGTCCCCAAAGGTGTAAAGTATGTGGAGTTTCTGACTGACCACCTTCTTCCCTGGTACAGAAGGAAGAACTGTGCTTTTCGTAATAAAATCATCTTCATGCATGACAATGCACCATCTCATGCTGCAAAGAATACCTCTGCATCAATGGCTGCTATGGGGATAAAAGTAGACAAAGTCATGGTTGTGTTCTCCATCCTACCCTGACCTCAATCCTATTGAGAACCTTTGGAGCATCCTCAAGCAAAATATCTATGAGGGTTGGAGGCAGTTTACATCCAAACAGCAGCTCTGGGAGGCTATTCTGACATCTTGCAAACAAATTCAAGCAGAAACTGTCCAAAAACGGGACCTGTCAATATGTTTAAAATGTTAAAATGTTGTTAAAAGTTTGATTGAAATAGCTTTTGATTTCAGTACATATGCTGCAAACCCAACAAATGACAATTTTCAGTTCTTTACAACCTATAAAGTGTTTTGAAACTTACTGTGCATAATAATTTGAAACAGTGCATTGTAAGTTTTTTGTGTTTAAAAAAATACCTTTGAATTGAACTCTTAATAGTTGACCACATGAGACTTATGCTGAAAGTTATTTACATCAATTATTAAGGTAAATGAGAAAAATATCATTTGCATAATCATTTGGATATGTCATACATTTTGAGCTATTTATTCATGCATCTCCTACACATTAGGCACAAGCAGACCTGTCAGCAGAAAAACGCAGGATTCTGGGCATGCCTATTATATAGTGCACAAGGAGAGGCAAAAATGACCAAAAAAGGCCACATGGTCTATCTATTGTCCCTTGTTTCAAGAATCTACTACTCTTTCAGTGAAATAATATTTTATGCTAAATTTTCTGATGTCATATTGTGTCCTTTGTTGTTTTTAGTTTCCTTAAAAAATACTTCCTTTTTGAATCTTTTTTAACTCTTTGACATATTTAAAGGTTTTGATCATGTCACCTCTTTTTTTCTTTTCTTCAGACAATACAAATTTTGTTCTTTAAAGGGGAACTTCGTCAAAATGTTATATTTCTCCTATTTATTTTACCTTTTATTTACCTTCTATTGTTACCCTGGTGCAGCACAAATCAGTCTCCTATCCTCTGGTCCCAGTCTTCTTGGTGCTTTTGGTGCCCGACGCATAACACTGCGATCACCTAATCACTGGCCGAAGTGATGTCCTGTCTCAGCTAGTGAAAGCTTGAGTGGCAGCGTGATATAACGGCCGAGTGTGCCCTTCTTCCTGATGCCCGGCCCATTACATCACACTGCCACTCAATCTATCACTAGCCGAGACAGGACATCACTTCGGCCAGCGATTAGCTGATCACAATGTGATGCATCGGACACTAAAAGCAGGAAGAAGACTTGGACCAGATGATGGGAGACTGATTCCTGCTGCAGCAGGGGAGTGGTGGAAGGTAAGTCAAAGTATGTTATCTTTAGTCCGGCAGCCCGGGCAAATAGGAGCAATAATTTTTTTCGAAAGAGTTCTCCTTTAAGTCTTTTCTGATAACTTTTATGCTTATGACCTTCCACCATTTTTGTATCTTGTCTTTGGATCCATTCTATTTTATTAATATGTTTTTTGGGAGAGGTCTCCAGGACTGGACACAGTACAGTAGAATTTCCCCACAGGGGAAAAAAAGTGTCTGCTATTGAGAGATGTCCCCTATTGGGAAAAAAAGGCTCAAAAATCTTTCTAAATGATCGAATACTGTACCGTACTTACTCCACATAAATACGATAAAAAGCTATTTTACAGTAGAATCTCCCAGCCCCACCCCCTCTTTATCCCCCCTGTGCCATTTCATTCCCCCCTTTATCCCCTTGTGCCATTTTATTTCCCCTGTGCCAAGTCATCCCCCCACCTTTTTGCCTTTCCCTTCTCCCCCTGTTGTTCTTTTTACCTGGCCAGCAGGCTCAGGTGCAGGGGCTCTCAGCAGGTTTAATGTTCTCCTGACGTCCTCTGCGTTGAACTCACTGAGAAGCTATGAGCAGCGGCGGCTGCCAGCAGTGATGATGCTTCTGATGTCACTCATCAGTGCCCACAGCCACTGCTTTTAGTGAGTGCAGCATAGAGGACATCAGGAGAGTTTCAAACCCGCTGAGAGCCCCTGCACCTGAGTCTACTGGCCAGATAAGAACAACAGTGGGAGAAGGGAAGGGGAAAAGTGATGTGGCACAAAGGGTAAGGAGGTGATGATCTGGCACAGGGGGAATAAAGTGGCACAAGGGGATAAAGGGGAGAATGAAATGGCACAGGGGGGGGATGAAGGGGGAAAAATTGCACAGGAGGTAGTAAAGAAGGGGTGGTGAATTTGCACAGAGGGTAATAAAGGGGGGGGGAATAAAATGCCATGGGTGTGATCATGGGGAAATGATGTGGCACGGGGGGGGGGGTAATAAAGGGGGGGGGAGGGGGGGATTTGGCACAGGGGGAATAAAGTGGCACAGGGGGATCAGAGGGGGGAGAATGATGTGGTTGGCAGACGTACAGAAGCAGGAGACCGCTGTTTAAACAGTTGTCTTCTGCTTCTGTGTTGGGGTTGCTGCAGGGGGGTGCAGCAGCGGCCAGGGCCCCCTAGGAGCCCAGGCCCCTTACTGAGGTATTGGATGTACTCCTCTGATGGCCGCCCTGTGTACATGGTAAGGCAGGCACATAAGCCTGGTTGTCCACTATTGCAAGTGTTTTGCGTACTATTGGGTGTTTCCGGGTCTACTAATGGGAGTGCCCCCTATTCAGAGGGTGCAAATACAGTCTTATAGGACTCTCCTGAGGAATAAAAAAACTTCCGCTATGGGAGATTTTACTGTATTTCAGATGTGTTCTCACTAGAGCTCTATACAGCAGGATCACAATCTCCCTTTTCCTGCTGGTTATTCCTCAAGGTATATAGGGGGGAATTTATCATTGCTTCTACCCTGGTTTTGTGGTGTACATTTATTGCACAGTTTGTCTCAGAAGCTGTTTAGAGACTTTTCATTGTGACTTTTGCTTTAGAAGGTTTTTCAAAAAGAACATACCAGGTCGTGATTTCAGTTGACATCATGCAGTGGTCAGGAATTTATGATGTGCGACTTTTCAGTTTGTCGCATCTTTTTTCAAAACTGTGCTTACTTAGGCACAAATCTACACTTGCCCTGACTTGGCTTACAAACAGACGGTGGAAGGCATTATTAACCCCTTAAGGACCAAGCACATTTTAACCTTAAGGATCAGGCCAATTTTATTTTAGCATTTTCGATTTTTGCGCCTCACCTTCTAAAAATCGTAACTCTTTTATATTTTCATCCACAGACTAGTATGAGGGTTGTTTTTTGCACGACCAGTTGTCCTTTCTAATGCCATCACTTACTTTACCATAAAATGTATAGCGCAACCAAAAAAATACTATATGTGTGGGGAATGAATAAGAAAACCGCAATTTTGCAAATTTTGGAAGGTTTTGTTTTCACGCCGTACAATTTACAGTAAAAATGACATATGTTCTTTATTCTGTGGGTCAATACGATTAAAATGATACCCATGATTACATACTTTTCTATTATTGTTGTGCTTAAAAAAATCGCAAACTTTTTAACCAAATTAAAATTTTTCTATTTTGACGACCTATAACTTTTTCATTTTTCCGTATAAGCGGCAGTATGAGGGCTAATTTTTTTGCACTGTGATGTGTACTTTTTATTGATATCACATTTGTGTACATAAAACTTTTATTCATTTTTTTATGACTTTTTTTTAGTAATTTTTGGCTTTTTTGTTTGTTTTTGGCTTTTTTTTGTTTGTTTTTTGTTCATGCCGTTTACCATACAGAATCATTAACATTATGTTTTAATAGTTCAGACATTTACCATGATACCAAATATGTTTCTTAATTATAATTTTTCAGACATCTGCACGATCGCGGATGTTGGCCATTACCGGCGGGTCACTGGCTGCTATCAGCAGCCGGGACCTGCCGAACATGACCAGAGCATCAATCCAATGCTCGTGGTCATGTACAGGATGGAAATGTACGTCCTGGTGCGAAGTACCACCTCATCAGGACATACATTTACGTCCTTAGTCCTTAAAAAGTCACACATTTTGTCGCATGGGATAAAAAGTCCAGCAAAAAGTCGCAGAAGTGCACCATACAAAGTGGAGTTCTGAAGTAAGAAATGTGATCAGCACCAGATTCATCACATGTCCTTTACCCCTAAATCCTTCTCTCTTGAAGTCTTCACTAACACTGAACTGCTAATACTATACTCAGAGGTTTTCATCTCAAAAAGCATCTTTGGCTAAATCATTTTCCATATTACAGATACCCTCAGGATTAGAAATTGAAAAGGCCTCTGAAAAATGAAAGAAGTGATCTGATTGGTTGCTACGGGCAACTCAGCAACTTTTCCTTTGGATTTTGATAAATCTCCCCCATTAACCCTACTGCCCACTTTTGTGTCAGTAACAAACAGGCAAACCTTATCTACCAAACCCTCTCCTATATCCCTAACAAACATATAAAAAATAACAGCACCCAGAACATCGAAACATAGAATGTGTCAGCAGATAAGAACCATTTGGCCCATCTAGTCTGCCCAATAATCTGAATCCTATCAATAGTCCCTGGCCCTATCTTATATGAAGGATAACCTTATACCTATCTCTATCTTATATGAAGGATAACCTTATACCTATCTCTATCTTATATGAAGGATAACCTTATACCTATCTCTATCTTATATGAAGGATAACCTTATACCTATCTCTATCTTATATGAAGGATAGCCTTATACCTATCTCTATCTTATATGAAGGATAGCCTTATACCTATCTCTATCTTATATGAAGGATAACCTTATACCTATCTCTATCTTATATGAAGGATAACCTTATACCTATCTCTATCTTATATGAAGGATAACCTTATACCTATCCCTATCTTATATGAAGGATAGCCTTATACCTATCTCTATCTTATATGAAGGATAACCTTATACCTATCTCTATCTTATATGAAGGATAACCTTATACCTATCTCTATCTTATATGAAGGATAGCCTTATACCTATCCCTATCTTACATGAAGGATAACCTTATACCTATCTCTATCTTATATGAAGGATAGCCTTATGTTTATCCCATACATGTTTAAACTCCTTCACTGTATTTGCAACAACCATGGATGTCTATACTCGTCCATGTGCCGTTAACAGGGTATGACGCGGGCTCCTGACTCAAAGCCGCATCATACTGTCCGGCCCCCAGCTGATTTCTGTAGCTGGGGGCCGGCGTTAATAGCTTCCACTGCTGAGGAAGCCTGAGTGCCTACCTCTCCTGTAGTGCCGGCTCCTGCGCTCAGAATGATAAAGCCTGGCAGGGCAGGCTTTATCAATTGAGCGCAGAGCACACAGATCAATGTGGTTCTATGGAAACACATTGATCTGTATGAGGAATCAAATGATTCCTCCTAAAAGCCCCTAAGTGGACTAAAAGTGTAAAAAAAAAAAAAAAAAAAAGTTAAATTTTTTTTAAAAACACACACATTAACCCCTTCCTTATTATATATAAACATAATAAAAATAAACATGTATGGTATCAACGCATGCGTAAATATCCGAACTATAAAAATATATAGTTAATTAAACCGCACGGTCAATGGCATATGCGCAAAAAAATTCCAAATTCCAAAATAACGTATTTTTGGTCACTTTTATACCTAAAAAATGAATAAAAAGCAATCAAAAAGTCAGATCAAAACAAAAATGGTACCGATAAAAACTTCAGATCACTGCGCAAAAAATGAGCCCTCATACCGCCCAGTACACGAAAAACTTAAAAAGTTATAGGTTTCAGAAGAGGTAAATTTTAACTGTATAAAATTTCCTGCATGTAGTTATGATATTTTCCAGAAGTACGACAAAATCAAACCTATATAAGTAGGGTATCATTTTAATCATATGGACCTACAGAATAAAGAGAAGGTGTAATTTTTACCAAAAAAATTACTGTGTAGAAACGGAAGCCCCATAGATTTTTGGGTAAAAAGTAGAATTGGTGGCGCAAAAAAAAAAAGCCCTCATATGTTTTTTTTTGGTGCAAAATTGAGAGGGTTATGATTTTTAAATGGGCACTGTCACCAAACTTTTTTTTTGATATGTTGTAGTACTACAACATATCTCTAATATAAATCTATTACATTTTTTTCATTAAAATAGTTTATTTTAATGTTGAAAACCGGCCACTAGGAGGGAGACCCCTAGGCTGCAGGCTGGCGTGACTTCACGCATGAATTCGGACCGATCATCGGTCCTAAATCATTTAGCCTGCGCTCGCTCCCTGCCTGTCAATCAGACAGGGGGAGCGAGCGCTGAGAGCCCATTGGCTCCCTGGCTTCACATGGCGGGCCCGCCTCCCGGCATCTACACGCTGCCGCCGCTGCTGCTCTGCACTCAGGTATGGGTGGGGGGGGGGGGGGGGAGAGAGCGCGGAGCGGGGTAACTTTTGATTTCAACAGGGGGGGGGGAATGGGGGGGTAGCACTGCGGCCTGCGGCAACTATTGATTTCAACAGGGGGGGGATCGGGGTTCGGGGTAGCGCCGCGGCGCTAACAAAGTTATTGTTTTCACCACAGGGTGCCTCCAGTTATTTCACCACTGCAACTCCCAGCATGCCCTGACAGCCAGTAGATGTCAGGGCAAGCTGGTAGTTGTAGTGGTGAAACAGCTGGAGGCACCCTGTCCCTGTATAGTGAACTAAAGGCAGAAGTGTCGGCCCCAGCAGGCATCAGTGACGTCGCGCCTGCTGGGCAAGTCTGCCTGGTAGTGAGCACACTAAAAATCATTTTTAATATAGTAAAAAAAAATGTAGAGGCAGGGAGGGGGTTAGGGATAGATGGGCAATAGGCAGGGACAGAAAAAAAATGGTTGGTGGGAGCTACCCTTTAAAAGGTAAGGAGGAAAAAGTGAAAGTGCAAAAACTGAAAAATTATTGGTCCTTTAGGGGTTAAATATATTCTCCTTCTTTAACATGTTTATTCCCTTTATGCATTTAAAAGTTTTTATCATATCCCATCTCTTCTTTCTTCCAAGCTATACTTCTGTTCAGTTTTCAAAAGAAGGAAAAGGACCTCAAAAAGGCCCTAAAGTTTGACTCCGGTCGGCTCATTAAAGTAAATGGAGTTCAGTGCTGGTCCGCCTGGGGTACGGGAGAGCCCAGTTTGCCCCTCCCCCAGCCGAATCCGGCACCCTTAATGTAAAAATGAAGTGTGAATGCAGCCTTTGTAAGGCTTTTGACTTACTAAATCCTTTATTGTCTTCTACATACCTTCCTTCCTTTGTTTTTAACTTAGTTATACCTTGTTTTAATTTCCTTTTTTCATTTATATATCTGAAGAACGTCTTATCCACTTTTTTCACAGACTGAGCTAGTTTTTCTTCTGCCTGCGCTTTAGAAGTTCTTATAATTTGATATAATAGGAGCAGTGTTATCTACTGTATCTAATGGTGTCACTGATTACTGTGCTCCTGTCCTGTGGGAAATGATCTGTACAGAACAGGTCTCAGTTTAGTTTTAGGCCCAGTGGTCAGAATGGAAACATGTTAAAGATTTTATGATTGTTATATAATATAGTTTTTTTTTATAGTTATCTCAGAATTAATATTATCTCATAATAATGTCTGTATTTCTGCCCCAATACTCCAAATGTTACATGTATGGACTTTTTGTACTTATTGTACCATATGGTGCTACTTTATTAAATTAATTATTTTATATTTAAGTATAGTCCAGTAAGGATTATATTATATACAGCTTTTATTTAGCCTTGTTCTGTTTAGTATTGTTTAGTATCTTACTACCCTATGCTTTGTTTGTTTCAGATGATGCCTTACCTTTGTCCTTGGTACAGAAATACACATTTGACATCAGCACTTTGTCCTCCTTGGATGAAATAATAGGGGCCGAGTTGAGGATTCTACGCAAAGCCCCCAAAAATATTAGTGAAACCCTTCCAAAGTCTGGAAGTCTGGTGCACCTTTACCTGTACACCTGTGCAACCACTTGGCAAGAAGCTATTCTTTTAGACTCTCGTTCTGCTGACTTGCTGGACACTTTCTCAAAGTGGGAGGTATTCAATGTCTTGAAGGCCATGGGTAACAATAAAAAGGATCCCAGTGATTCGTTGTGTTTGATGCTGAAGATGGTCTCTGATCTTACATTATCCTACTTGCCACTAATCCAACTTGGCTTTCATCGGCTGGGTCTTTCAGATCCTGAAAAGGCATTACTTGTGGTATCTTCCTATTCTAAGAGAAGAGAAAACCTTTTTAAGGAGATTAGGGACAAAATCAAATCCATGGAGAACCCTAAAATGATATACCCACCAGATTACAGCCAAAGATCCGTCATCAAAAGAAGAAGAAAACGGCAAACTCTACCAAATAGGACAAGTCATAACAATAAAGGGCAAGGCAAACGATCTAAGACGAGATGTAGTAAGAAGCCCCTTCATGTAAATTTTAAGGAGTTGGGCTGGGATGACTGGATCATAGCCCCACTGGATTATGAAGCGTATCACTGTGAGGGGGTCTGTGATTTCCCACTGAGGTCACACCTGGAACCTACTAACCATGCCATTATTCAGACTTTAATGAACTCCATGGACCCTGAGTCCACTCCCCCGAGCTGCTGTGTCCCTTCAAAACTCAGCCCAATCAGTATTTTATACATAGACTCTGGAAATAATGTAGTCTACAAGCAGTATGAGGACATGGTGGTAGAAAACTGTGGTTGCAGGTAGCACTTGTTGCTGCCTATGAATAAATAAATATGTATGTGCCTTTTGTCTTACCCTCAAAACAAAAACACAAGCAGAAAAAGGCAAGCCAAGGTAATCTTAAAAGTGTTTTGGATCTCCTGTGTGTCACTCAGTAGCCCCTAAATGTCTTGGATATACTGTGTACTATAGAGCTAGCCAAATTCCAGGAGCCAGATGGCAAAAACACCAAAAAAGCTTTTGGGTTGGACATCGGCTTCTAGAGTGATCTATATCCTTTGTTTTCTGAAAAAATCTGAAACATGACATCCTCTGCTCAATCCCCATAAGTCATGCGGAGGCGTCAACTGTTGTTATCATGCTTTTTGTCCAGAAAAGCAATTGTCACCTTTCTGGTTGGCATTATATAGAAGGGCAATGTGGTATGCTGTATGTATAAAAGATCTACAGGCATTCATGGTCTGGTAAACTTTAGCTTCTTTTACCCTGCTGAGAGTATTTTGAAAGTACTCTAGAGAAATTAGGTCTTTGTTGTGTTCCATAATAGATACCGAGCTTTATGGACAGTGGCAGCCAATAGGAGTCTTAAATATGGCCCTTCAGAAAGGCATCGACATCTATATTCCCTAAGAATACCCCCATGGTGACTTTCATTACCACAAATTAAAAAAAAAACAACAACCTCATGGTCCAGCACAGAGGACCATCTACCAAGTTCCCTTCCATGTAGGTTAGTAGCAGAATTAGTAGTAGTACATATGAATAAATGCCTCTGGCCTTTATAGAAGTAGAACTCCACAGAAGCATGGATAAGACATTGGGGGAGACTTATCAAAACTTGTCCAGAGGAAAAGTTGCTGAGTTGCCCATAGCAGCCAATCAGAGTATTACTTTCATTTTGAAAAGGCCTTTGCTCCTTAACGACGCAGGACGTATATTTACATCCTACGCCAGCTCCCGCAATATAATGCGAGGTCACGTGGTGACCCCGTGTCATATCGGGTCGGTCCCGGCGGCCATCAACGGCCGGGACCCACGGCTAATACAGGATATCACCGATTACGGTGATGCCCTGTATTAACCCTTCAGACGTGGCGATCAAAGTTGACTGCCGCTTCTGAAGTGAAACTGAAAGTATCCCGGCAGCTCAGTCAAGCTGTTCGGAACTGCCGGGACACCTGGAGGATCCCTACCTGCCTCCTCGGTGTCCGATCGGCGAATGACTGCTCCGTGCCTGAGATCCAGACAGGATCAGTCAAGCACCAATAACACTGATCAATGGCATGTTAATACATGTCAGTGATCAGTGTAAAAGATCAGTGTGTGCAGTGTTATAGGTCCCTATGGGAGCTATAACACTGCAAAAAAAGTGTTAATAAATTTGATTTAACCCCTTCACTAATAAAAGTTTGAATCACCCCCCTTTTCCCATAAAAATAAAAACTGTGTTAATAAAAATAAACATATATGGTATCGCCGCGTGCGTAAATGTCCGAACTATAAAAATATATAATTAATTAAACCACACGGTCAATAGTGTACACGTAAAAAAAAAGTCAAAATCCCAAATGGCGTATTTTTGGTCACTTTTTATATCATTAAAAAATGAATAAAAAGCAATCAAAAAGTCTGCTCAATATAAAAATGGTACCGCTAAAAACTTCAGATCACGGCCCAAGAAATGAGCCCACAAACCGTCCCGTACGTGGAAAAATAAAAAAGTTATAGGGGTCAGAATAGGACATTTTTAAACGTATACATTTTCCTGCATGTAGTTATGATTTTTTCCACAAGTACAACAAAATCAAACCTATATAAGTAGGGTATCATTTTAGCCGTATGGACCTACAGAATAAAGATAAGGTGTAATTTTTACCGAAAAATGCACTGCGTAGAAACTGAAGCCACCAAAATTACAAAATGGCGTTTTTCTTCAATTTTGTTGCACAATGATTTTTTTCCGTTTTGCCGTGGATTTTTAGGTAAAATGACTAATGTCACTGCAAAGTAGAATTGGTGGTGAAAAAAATAAGCCATCATATGGATTTTTAGGTGGAAAATTGAAAGGGTTATGATTTTTAAAAGGTAAGGAGGAAAAAAATGAACGGAGCGATCTGATTGGTAGCTATGGGCCACTTAGCAACTTTTCCTCTGGACAGGTTTTGATAAATCTCCCCCATTGAGTCTTCTTCTGACATGACATGTTGCTTCATATTTTCTGATAGAACTCATATTACTACAGAGAACAAAGGGTTGGCCCCAGCCCATATGGACAGAAGGGCGTTTGCATTTTTGAGGGAAGTAGAGATTACATATATATCAACAAAGGGAAGGAATTCATACAACTTTTCCAAGTGCAGAGTTTTGTCTCTCGTTCAGAATCTCAACTTCATGACCTGAATTCAGCAAATCTGTTTAGTCAGGTGACATCATCGTTCCGTAGCGAGGAACCAGGTCAACATATCTTGCCAAGGAATTGTGTCAGCACAGAATATAATGTGCTGCGCTCCATACCCAGTAAAGGCAGACAATACCATTTCAGGAAAAATTTTACACTTAAGAGTCAAAAACTTATTTTAGTTATTGTGTTTTGGCCACGTGGTGCATTAAAACCTTTTTTTTCCCAGAGAGACCACAGAAAAATAAAAATAAATATATGGTTCTCAATTCCAATTTAATAATTACTGTAAAATTTCATCAATCTTTAATCTGATAGTCCAGGTCAGTTTGTTAAGGTAAAATACACTTTAGATAAAAGTCAACTGAACCCATTGGGGGAGATTTATCAAAGGATTTAGACTGGTTTTTCTTGTCTAAATTTGTCGCACAGAAAGTCGCAGTCTAAATATGTGCGACTTTTCTGCAACTTTTGCTCTAGAGGATTTTTAGAACATGATGCATGCAAGTCTATTTTAGACTGAAATGCATTGAAAAATGCATTGGTGCTGAATTTATCAAGTGCGACTTTTCAGCGACAAGTCGCATAGGCTGAAAGTACGCCGAAATGTCAGACCATGTTGGAGCAGGTTTAAATATAGACTAAAGCATAGATCATGCAGTCTGTGCACAGAATTGATCAAGAGCCGTGCGCCATTTGATAAATTAGGTGCACAATAGACCAGACTAACCCTCTGTAGTTTGGTCTATATTGATGCAGGACATAGACAACTTTGATAAATCTCCCCCATTGACTTTGGTGGATTTGGCGTATGGTGGCCTGAGGTCTCACCTCACATCCTCTATAGCAGTGGTCTGCAAACTGTGCACCTACAAATGTTGCACAATTGCAATTTTCTGGATGCCCAGACAGCCCTTGGCCGTGTAAGGTGCCCATACACTTTAGACAAAAGTCAGCTTAACCAATCAACTTTTGTGGGTTTGGCCGACTGTCTTAAGCATATGGTGGCCTTCGGGGGAATCATCTATAGCAGTGATGACCAAAATGTTGACCTACAGATGTTGCAAAACTACAATTCCCTGCATTCCCTGACAGCCATTGGCCGTGTAAAGTGCCTATGCACAAAAGTCAGCATCTGTTGATCCACAGTTTCACATCATCTGCAGGGCCACAGTTTGAAGGCCAAGGATCTATAGGGTTGAGCATGTTGGACTTCAGCTGCCCAATCCTAATATTCATTGAAAGATAGGTCCATTATTTGTTGCCTTTTTCCTAAATTGGGGACTTAACTGCAAAACATCACAAATGACGCAGTGTGCCCCATAAACGAAACTTTATTTATACAGTCCTGTAGACAGCCCTCTTAAAAAATTGAAAAAAATTATCAAAAGTAACAATATTGATTTAATATAATTAAGCTGTTGTTTACGATTTCACGGCTCTAATATTTCAGCGACCCGTCACACCCATCTACGTACAATGAACGCGATTGAGCTAATAGTCCTATAATACACAGATGCACAATTATATCAAGAAAAGTTGCTGCACTACCCTGCTTCTCCTCTATCCAAGGCTTGGTCCGTGCATCTTTTTCCCACCTTTAGGCCTGTACAGGTGTTGACCTCTGACACCCGCAGGGTTTATGTGACATCTAATTAGATCAGGACACACAAAAGCTGTTCATGTAGCAATCTGCTGCTGTTTACCCCTCCGTGCTGCTTTGTTCATCAGCGATCTCAATAAAGAAGGACCTTCTTCAGTGTATATTACCAAAAGTGACCTCCAGCTATAGGTGAACTGTGACTTGTGTGTCTCCAGCTGAAGGGGATGAGAGGAAATGGCTGTAAGAGATGTGTAAAGCTGTATTCAATATCAAGGGCATCTGTCACTAGGTCTTTAAATTAAGAACCCTGCAAGCCCCTAAGCTAGCTGGTGTATTCAAAGCCACTAAACACCCTCCACTCTTCGTGTAGAGCAAATAGGTTGGAATGTAGCTCAATTGGCACTAGAAATCTATTACTTCCCAATGCTGAAAGTGAAAGGCCCTGTTTACTGGTACACATGGCCCAGTGACAGGCACCTTGTGCTATTTGCATTTATCACATGATAGGCACTGTATGGGCCATTTAAGATAGGGAAAGGCACCAACCAAGTAAACTCTATAAAGGAGTGTTGTAAACTTAAAGTGGTTGTGATTGTGGACATAAGCCCTTGAAAGGGAATGTCAGCCTCAAGTGAGCAGCTGATCATTAGGGACCCAACTGCAGTGGTCCTCTCTGATGCTGGGAACAGGGGTGCTTATACAACCACTTTATAGTCTATGGGAAATGTGGAAACATCTGTTTTTCATCTTCCATTTCCTTCCATATCCCTTGATGGAACCAAGCACCTTCATTGTCGGGAGAGTTTGCAGGTCTTGTGGTGAGACCTTCACCAATCAGACATTTATGGATTCCATTCTTTAATTTTAGTTTACAAATCTCCTTATGGTTTATTTGTGGAGAGTGATACATCCAAACATCTTAGGTTAGGTTTACATTGCCGTTGTGTTCCGTCCCATTTTGGGTCTGTTCGGCTTTTTTTGTTTCAAACGGCCCCAAAATGAGTCAGAGCACAACTGACTTCACCGGTTCCCGACACATCCCATTGATTTGAATAGGGTCTGTCTGGGATCCGGTAGTTTACTGGAGTTTAGTGGAGAAAAAAATTGTGCATGCACCATTTTTTTTCTCCACTAAAATTCCATCGTTATGAAGGACTTGCTGACAAGAGCTTCATATAGCCGAGCCCAACAGCAATGTAAACCTAGACTTACGCTTTGACAGTGCAGCTTTGCACAAAAAAATATAAAAACACATTGCTAATGAATTACGCACTTCTTCAGCACTATAGTTCAATATTCCAGAATGTCCTGCAATGCTTCATTCCTGGAGTTCTCCCCTAAACCTCTTCTGCCCTGGGTTTCTCTTCATCTTATCTACACTGGAAAAGCCTGTGCAATCTCACCCCTCTTATACATTGTGGCTTGCTCTGCCGTGTACACCCTCTTCCCTTTACTGCTTGAATCTGTAACACTGGGCCATGGTGAGAGAATGGAGCAGTGAAGAGAGACCTGACAAAGACAGGAGCAATGTACTGTGGGATCTATGTCAGAAGCAGCAGCACAGCCAACTATGTACAAGGAGTTGCACAGACTTTATCCTGACCCGTAAACTGACTTTTATGTAGCCATAAAAAAACATTTGATATGTTTTATGGATTTTATAAATGTGACATTTTTACTGTCTCTCCAGAGGCATACACTAAACAGAAGGGCAGACGAGAAATACTCAAATGTGGAGACCTCCTGATGGAGCTTTAAGCTACCCCCTAACGTGTGTCAGGAGGACAAAGTATTTGTTATCCGAAAAATAGCACCTTTGTGGGAGAGAAGGACTCTGTGACCCACAAGCTGGTAAATCAACCCTTGTCTGCTAATGTCTGTCTCACCTAAGGGCAGAGAAGGTGGAGGCAATCTAGCTTAAGATAGATTCCCCCTAGGAATCCTTTAACAACCTTTATGGAACGTACACCCTTATGTCGCTTTAAGAGTTCTACTATTCCTTAGTCTTTAAACCAGTTACCCAACCATTGTGCCTCAAGCTATTGCAAAACTACAACTGCCAGCATGCCCGGACAGCCTTCGGCTGTCCGGGCATGCTGGCAGTTGTAGTTTTGCAACAGCTGGAGGCACACTGCTTGGGAAACACTGCCTTAAACACCCGTCTGCCGCTGAATCACTTAGAAAGGGTCATTCCACTTACAGTGCCTTATTGTATTTTAAATGTTTTTTTATTTGCTATTTTTTATTTCATTTTCCAGTGACTCACAGGAGAAAAATCAGAAACGTGCAAAAATCCTATTTATCAGACATGTCTAATTTATTTATCGACAAGGTAAAACATTGTGATCCGGAGCTTGGGGGGGGGGGGGGTTGGTCTTGAGGACTTTCAATCTTATGGAATAACCTATTTCTGTAGGCTTCCTCTCCGTCCTGTGTTAATAATATAGGTGGATACGAGTTTGGATAATATATTCATGTTAAACTAGCAACCTCGGATTTTGAAATGTATACATTTAGATAGTCAACCAGCGGGGGAAACCAGGATGTAAATGCATTGTATGTATTCTAAAAGTGTACATATTGAAATGTAAATTATCATTCTATATTTTCTCTATATACTATATAGTGGGATATATTTTGTCAGTGGAATATTCCTAAATACTCTCTTTTATAACCCATTTTTAAATATTTTGTACAGATACTTTTATTAAATATTTTATGATTAAATTCTGTATTGGGGTTGTGTCTTTACTTTTACTTCGTGATCTGTATTGGCATATGTACAGTATAAAATCACAATAAAAATTCACATCCACGGCACCAGCACACATTGCGAACAGTATACACGGAGTATGGCCCAAAACACTGGATACTAAGGCTAAAAGGGTCTCTCCAGGATTAAAAAAAAGAAGAAAAAAAAGGTGATTTCTTAAAAAAAAAAAAAAAAAAAGAAAAAAAAAAAAACAGCACCACTCCTGTCCTCAGGTTGCGTGTGGTATTACAACTTGGCTTCATTTACTTTAATGGAACTTAGATACAAAACCACACACAACTTGATGACAGGTGGGTGCTGTTTTTATAAGAAACAGTACGAACAGTAAGAATCAGTACTGTTATTCAAGTTCTGGATAACAAAAAACACCATTTTATAAATTTGGGGGGCTTCCGATTCCCCACAGTGCACTTTTCGGTAAAAATGACATCATATCTTTATTCTGTAGATCAACTCGATTAAAATGATACCCGACTTATATAGGTTTGATTTTGTTTTACTTCTGTTAAAAAATTACCACTTTTTGCACCACAATTAGTATGTTTAAAAATGTCCTCTTCTGACCTCTATAACTTTTTTATTTTTCTGAATACAGGGATGTGTGAGGGCTAATTTTTTTGGCGCCATGATCTGTGAACTTTTGTTTTGATGGGACTTTTTGATTGCTTTTTATATATTTTTTTAGGGTATACAAAGTGACCAAAACACACAATTTTGGACTTTGTATTTTTATACGTAAACGCCAATGACCATGCGGTTTAATTGATATTATTTTTTTATAGTTTGGACATTTGCACACACGGCGATACCACATATGTTTATTTTTGTTTACATTTTTTTGTTCTTTTTAAATATGAAAAGGTGGGTGTTTCAAACTTTTATTAGGGAAGGGGTTAATTCACATTTATAAACTTTTTTTTTTTTTAACACAATTTTTTAGTCCCCATAGAGGAATATTACATGCAATGTTCTGATTGCATACACTGTTCAATGCTATGCCATTGGTTATTGTTATTGGTGCTCCATTGTTCCAGCCATGGCTGACTGGAGCTTCAGAGCAATGATCAGACGGCAAGGAGGCAGGTAAGGGCCCTCCTGCTGTCCTCAAAGCTGATTGTGACACTGTGGTTTTACAGGAGTCCTGATCAGCTCCGCTGAGCTGCTGGGACTGTTTTTAAATTTTTTTTTATTTTGATTGCGGCATTTAAGGAGTTAATGCCGGGCATCACCGGGATCAGTGATGTCCGTTATTAGCCATCGGGACCACCCCGCTATGAGGTGAGGTCAGCTCCTGAGCCCGCATCATAGAAGGTAGCGGGACGAGAGCGTACAGGTACGCCTTTCATCCTTAAAAGGATACCTCCGGGATGTACAACTTATCCCCTATCCTAAGGATTCGGGATAAGTGTTAGATCGCAGGGGGTCCGACCGCTGGGCCCCCCACAATCTCCTAAGCGGCAATCTCCGGCTCTGCCATAGAACTGCATGAAGAGGGCGTGTCGGCCGCAGCTTGGTGCTGTGGTCGGAAAAGCTCATTTCATGCAGGGAGCCGGGGCTCCGTTCAGGAGATCACAGGGGACCCCTGCAATCTAACACTTATCCCCTATTCTTAGGGGATAGGCGATAAGTTGTACATCCCGGACCATCAACAGAAAAGTTATGATACAAATAGGATACATTTTTCCTACCTACACAATTCTATTTGTTCTGACCACTTTGTGTGAAGGTTCTAAAAGTAAATCTATATTTGGTTGGTTAAATTTTAGAGGTTGTTCGGTTATCCTAAAGTTACAATTTGCTAAAATTTTGGTGCCAACATTGAGTCGCAAAAAAATGACACTAAACCATTGGGATGGAAATAGTCAATCTGCACCAATGAATTATGATAAGATTGGCTGTTACTTCCCTTGCCTCTCTTGGAAGCTGATACAAAGTGCATTAACCAGCAGAGGGCGACAATGAGTGCAGGAGAAAAAGTTTACAATCTGTTTTACATACTGAGGCGTAAAGCGAAAAAGGTACTTATAAACCCCTATTGAAAAAAGAAAAATTATTTATCATGTACATTAGATATATGTTTGGTACCAGTGATATCCACAGAGTAGTAATTCGATTTGTTCCTTAAAATTACTGATTTTTTGTAACAAAAGGTGACAGCACTCAGTTTTCGACCGAAGTATAAATATTAAAGGGATATTACAGTGAAAAACTATTGTTTTTTTTCATATAAACTGGCTCCAGAAAGTTAAACAGATTTGTAAATTACTTCTAATAGACAATCTTAACCCCTTAAGGACTGAGTCCTTTTTCACCTTAAAGGGGTACTCCGGTGAAAACCTTTTTTCTTTTAAATCAACTGGTGGCAGAAAGTTAAACATATTTGTAAATTACTTCTATTAAAAAATCTTAATCCTTCCTGTACTTATTAGCTGTTGAATACTACAGAGGAAATTCTTTTCTTTTTGGAATGCTCTTTGATGACATCACGACCACAGTTCTCTCTGCTGGCAGCAGTGCTAACCACTGCTAACCACTGAGCCACCATGCTGCCCTTAGCATACATCTGCTATGCATGTTTGCTCAAATGGACAGAGATGTCAGCAGAGTGCACTGTGTTCGTGATGTCATCAGTGTTCCAAAAAGAAAGGAATTTCCTCTGTAGCATTCAGCAGCTAATAAGTACTGGAAGAATTAAGATTTTTTTAATAGAAGTAATTTACAAATATGTTTAACTTTCTGGCACCAGTTGATTTAAAAGAAAAAAGGTTTTCACCGGAGTACCCCTTTAAGGACTGAGCCCTTTTTTGCAATTCTGACCACTGTCACTTTATGCATTAATAGCTCTGGAATGCTTTTACCGATTATTCTGATTCCGAAATAGTTTTTCGTGACATATTCTACTTTAACACAGTGGTAAATTTTCGTCGTTACTTGCATCCTTTCTTGGTAAAAAATTAAAAAATGTCATAAAAATTTTGCATTTTTCTAACTTTGAAACTCTCTGCTTGTAAGGAAAATGGTTATTCCAAATAAATTATATATTGGTTCACATATACAATATGTCTACTTTACATTTGCATCATAAAGTTGACATGTTTTTACTTTTGGAAGACATCAGAGGGCTTCAAAGTTCAGCAGCAATTTTCCAATTTCTCAAAAAATTTTCGAAATCAGAATTTTTCAGGGACCAGTTCAGTTTTGAAGTACATTTGAGAAGTCTTCATATTAGAAATACCCCATAAATGACCCCATCATAAAAACTGCACCCCCCAAAGTATTCAAAATGAAATTCTGAAAGTGTGTTAACCCTTTAGGTGTTTCACAGGAATAGCAGCCAGATGAAGGAGAAAATTCAAAATCTTCATTTTTTACACTCGCATGTTCTTGTAGACCCAGTTATTGAAATTTTACAAGGGGTAAAAGGAGAAAAAGCCCCCCAAAATTTGTAACCCAATTCCTCATGAGTAAGGAAATACCTCATATGTGGATCTTATGTGCTCTGTGGGTGCACTAAAAGGCTCAGAAGGAAAGAAGCGACAATGGGATTTTGGAGAGTGAGTTTTTCTGAAATGGTTTTTGGTGGGCATGTCACATTTAGGAAGCCCCTATGGTGCCAGAACAGCAAAAAAAAAAAAAAAAAAAAAAAACAACATGGCATACTATTTTGGAAACTACAACCCTTAAGGACCGTAACAAGGGGTAGGTTGAGCCTTAACACTCCACAGGTGTTTGACGACTTTTCGTTAAAGTCAGATGTGTAAATTAATCTATTTTTTTTCACAAAAATGCTAGTTTTTCCCCAAATTTTACATTTTTACAAGGGGTTATAAAAGAAAATGCACCTCCAAATTTGTAACCCCATCTCTTCTGAGTATGGAAATACCCCCTGTGTGGACGTCAAGTGCTCTGCTGGAGCACTACAATGCTCAGAAAAGAAGGAGTCACATTTGGCTTTTGGAAAGCAAATTTTGCTGAAATGGTTTTTGTGGGGCATGTCGCATTTAGGCATGGTGCCAAAACAGCAAAAAAAACAAAACAAAAAAAAAACATGGCATACTATTTTGGAAACTACACCCCTCAAGGAATGTAACAATTGATACAGTGAGCCTTAACACACCACAGGTGCTTGACAAATTTCCCCAAAAGTTGGACGTGAAAATGAAAAAATTAATTTTTTTCACTAAAATGCTGGTGTTACCCCAAATTTTTCATTTTCACAAGGGGTAATTGGAGAAAAAGCCTCCCAAAATTTGCAACCCCATTTCTTCTGAGTATGGAAATACCCCATATGTGGATATAAAGTGCTCTGCGGGCGAAACACTTAGGTAACAAACTCGGTTTCACAACCAATGTGTCTCCAGCTGTTGCAAAACTGCAACAACCAGCATGCATTGACAGTCCAAGGGCATGCTGAGAGTTGTAGTTTTGCAACAGCTGGAGGCACACTGCTACAACTCCCAGCATGCCCTTGTAGCAGTATTTTGGGGTGAAAAAAAGCTGTCCCTGCAGCTATTGCCTGTCTGCGTCTATGAGGAGTCCAAATACAGGAAGTGAGGACAGGAATAGTAGGGCTCTGTGCAGGCCAGGAGCAAGTCATAGAGCCTCACTGCACAGAGCCCTGCTTGTCCTCAGCGCACACAACTCTGCTTGTCCTCAGTGTACAGAGCCCTGCTTGTCCTCAGCGCACACAACTCTGCTTGTCCTCAGTGCACAGAGCCCTCCTTTTCCTCAGTGTACAGAGCCCTGCTTGTCCTCAGTGTACAGAGCCCTGCTTGTCCTCAGTGTACAGAGCCCTGCTTGTCCTCAGTGTACAGAGCTCTGCTTGTCCTCAGTGTACAGAGCCCTGCTTGTCCTCAGTGTACAGAGCCCTGCTTGTCCTCAGTGTACAGAGCCCTGCTTGTCCTCAGTGTACAGAACCCTGCTTGTCCTCAGTGTACAGAGCCCTGCTTGTCCTTAGTGTACAGAGCCCTGCTTGTCCTTAGTGCACAGATCCCTGCTTGTCCTTAGTGTACAGAGCCCTGCTTGTCCTTAGTGTACAGAGCTCTGCTTGTCCTCAGTGTACAGAGCCCTGCTTGTCCTCATTGCACAGAGCCCTGCTTGTCCTCAGTGTACAGAGCCCTGCATGTCCACAGTGTGCAAAGAAAGAAAGGAAAAAAATCCGCTCACACTTCCAGCAGCAAGCTCAATAGTGCCGAAGTAGCCAGTTGCACCGGGCGTGACAGCCACAGTCATGGTGTAGACTGAGACAAACAACTCTCTCAGGGAGAAATCCATCACTCCAGGCTCCAGTGAGGATATATAAAAATAGAAAGATTTATTTCATCTCCTTAAAACAATTACAAAACGGGGGGGGGGGGGGGGGTTGGCATTTCTAGGGGAGTGATTGCGTTTGAAAAAACTGGGAGACATGATTGCTAGAGATGAGCGAACTTTTAAAAAATTTGAATCGGCCGATTTGCCGAATTTTCCAATAAAGTTTGTTTCATTCCGAATTTTTTCACGGCGAATCTATATTAAAAAAGGCTATTTCTAGCCTACATACAGCCTCTATAGGGGTATAGAACACTTTGCTGTGTTCTAAGACGCATATGGAGTGTGCTGGGTTAGTGAAATAATACTGTTATTCAGAATAACATGCAGATTACCGGCATCGCTTTTAGAATCACTGCCGCACAATTAGAGAGCCTGGTGGTGGCATCAGTGTCAGGAGACCATATAGTGACTGAATGACACAGCGTGGAGGTGTTAGCAGCATGAGGAGACCATATAGTGGCTGAATGACACAGCGTGGAGGTGTTGGCAGCACACAGCGTGGATGAGGCTGAAGCATGAGGACACCATAAAGTGGCTGAATGACACAGCGTGGAGGTGTTGGCAGCATGAGGAGACCATATAGTGGCTGAATGGCACACCGTGGAGGTGTTGGCAGCATGAGGACACCATATAGTGGCTGAATGGCACAGCTTGGCTGAGGCTGAAGCATGAGGACACCATATAGTGGCTGAATGACACAGCGTGGAGGTGTTGGCAGCATGAGGAGACCATATAGTGGCTGAATGGCACAGCGTGGAGGTGTTGGCAGCATGAGGACAACATATAGTGGCTGAATGGAACAGTGTGGAGGTGTTGGCAGCATGAGGACACCATATAGTGGCTGAATGACACAGCTTGGATGAGGCTGAAGCATGAGGACACCATATAGTGGCTGAATGACACAGCGTGGAGGTGTTGGCAGCATGAGGAGACCATATAGTGGCTGAATGGCACAGCGTGGAGGTGTTGGCAGCATGAGGACACCATATAGTGGCTGAATGACACAGCGTGGAGGTGTTGGCAGCATGAGGAGACCATATAGTGGTTGAATGGCACAGCGTGGAGGTGTTGGCAGCATGAGGAGACCATATAGTGGCTGAATGACACAGCATGGAGGTGTTGGCAGCATGAGGAGACCATATAGTAGATGAATGGCACAGCCCGGAGTTGCCAGCAGCGTGAGTAGGCACTAGGCCTTCACAATCCCTAAGATTAAAAGATGAATTAAGAAATTTAAACCAAAGATTTTGGATAGCGGGTGCTACCTATGAGAAAATTTGAAATTCCCAGACCCAGGCCCCACAGCAGCATCAGTAACCCATATATTGCCTGAATGACACAGCCTGGAGTTGGCTGATGCATGAGTACACACCAGGGCTTCACAATCCCCCCAAAAAACACCACAATTTTTGAAATTTTTGAAAAAGATTTTGGATAGCGGGTGCTACCTATGAGAAAATTTGAAATTCCCAGACCCAAGCCCCACAGCGGAATCAGTAACCCATATATTGCCTGAATGACACAGCCTGGAGTTGGCTGATGCACGAGTACACACCAGGGCTTCACAATCCCCCCCAAAAAACACCACAATTTTAGAAATTTTTGAAAAAGATTTTGGATAGCGGGTGCTACCTATGAGAAAATTTGAAATTCCCAGACCCAGGCCGCACTGTGGCATCAGTAACCCATATATTGCCTGAATGACACAGCCTGGAGTTGGCTGATGCACGAGTACACACCAGGGCTTCACAATCCCCCCCAGAAAACACCACAATTTTAGAAATTTTTGAAAAAGATTTTGGATAGCGGGTGCTACCCATGAGAAAATGTGAAATTCCCAGACCCAGGCCCAGCAGCGCCATCATTTTTTTATTTGAAAATTAAAACAAATTTTGAGTGTCCCGGACCCCATCGTGTGGGTACGAAGGACCAAATCCAACAAGCCCCCACAGCAACATCAGTAAAGCATATATTGCCTGAATGACACAGCCTGGAGTTGGTTGATTCACGAGTACACAGCAAGGCTTCACAATTCCCCCCCAAAAACACGACAATTTTAGAAATTTTTGAAAAAGATTTTGGATAGCAGGTGCTACCCATGAGAAAATGTGAAATTCCCAGACCCAGGCCCAGCAGCGCCATCATTTTTTTATTTGAAATTTAAAACAACCTTTGCATGTCCCGGACCCCAGCGTGTGGGTACGAAGTACCAAATCCAACAAGCCCCCACAGGGCTCATGTGGCCGTGAGATTTAGGCGCAACGTCTCCATTGCCCTGACCGGCCATTGTTTCCAAGACTTCTCGCCAAGGAAAACCATGTGAAGAACAGCGTGACACCACCTTGACCTGCACACATGGTATGCTAAAGGGCCACGGAGACTTGTCCGGGCAGTGGAGGCTTAAGACACAGTGGAGGATGTGGAGGCGGAGTAGCACACTGTCGCAGGACCAGCAGGCTGACAGAGTGTAGCAGGAAGCAGCATTGAGTACACACCAGGGCATCAGAATCCCAAAGAAAAAAACTAAATTTTAAAAATAATTTTAAGAATATTTAGGACAGCGGGTGCTACCTATATTTGCCTGAATGACACAGCCTGGAGTTGGCTGATGCATGAGTACACACTACGGCTTCACAATCCCTCCCAAAAAAAACACCAATTGTAGAAATTTATGAAGAAGACTTTTGGATAGAGGGTGCTACCTGTGAGAACATTTGAAATTCCAAGACCCAGGCCCAGCAGCGCCATCAATAAACCATATATTGCCTGAATGACACAGGCTGGAGTTGGCTGATGCATGAGTACGAACCAAAGCTTCACAATCCCTAATAAAAAAGACAAACATTTTTGATGAAAAATTTTAACGTAAATTTAGGACAGCGAGTGCTCTCTATATATTACCAGAATGACGCAGCCTGGAGTTGGCTGCAGCATGAGGAGACCATTGAAATGTGTGATTTTTTTATTTGAAATTTAAATCAAAATTTGTGTCCCGGACCCCGCCTTGTGGGTACAAAGGACCTAATCTCACAAGCACCCACAGGGCTCATGTGGCCGTAAGATGTAGGCGCAACGTCTCCATAGCCCTGACTGGCCATTTTTGGTTTTTGTACCTTTGTTTAAGGACAAGCGCATATCCAAGAGTCCAGAATACTCTATAATGCAGGACGGTGGACCACCAAAAGACATTGTTCTATAAAATATTTTTTTTTATGAAATAAAGAAGCAGAGTTCATCCCTCTGCGTATTTTTTTGTGTGAAAATTTTACTTAAACAATCACACGCAACAATCGTTCAATGGTGTAATGGTTATTATTGTGGAAAATTCAAGTTTATGACTGTGATAATTATCCGAAAATTTGAAAAAAACACTACCCAAGAGTGTTTAATAACCCCATACATTGCACCATAAATGTTGAAATTTAAATTAAGCATGTATGTATGTATTTAAAAAATCCTAAAATTAAAGGCCCAAGCCCAGAAGCATCATGAAGTCAAGTAGTTCCTGAAAGACACAGGAGCAGTCAGGAGTAGGCATCAGCAGTACCCAAGAGGCTTTAATAACCCATTACATTGCACGATCACTCGCGAGATCGAGCAATAACAGGAGTGTTATGCCCTCAGATGTCCGGGGCTGCACGCGTGCTACACTGAATGGACCAGCGTGTGTCTATCTTTCACCGACAGGTGCGGGTAACCCGCTGAACCCCGTTCGCGATAGGGATCAGGGATTGCATTTATTTGCCAGGAAAGAAGAATCACAACTAAGCGCGGGTCATAAGCTCGGGTTAATTAAGTCCCTGCCCTTTGTACACACCGCATGTCTACTACCGATTGGATGGTTTAGTGAGGTCCTCAGATCGGCCCCGGTGGGGTAGGAGAAGGCCCTAGCAGAGTGCCGAGAATTTAAAGATCATAGTTGAAATTTGCATTAAGCTTGTAATAGCTACTGCTAAACTTCCAAAAATTGAAGGCCCAAGGCCTGAGGCATCAGGGAGGCAATTATTTCCTGAAAGACACAGAATGAGTCAGGAGCAGTCAGGAGCAGTACCCAAGAGGGTTTCATAACCAACCCCTTAAATTTAAAGATGAATGTTGAAATTTGCATTAAGCATGTATTTAGCTGCTGCAAAACATTCAAAAATTGAAGGCCCAAGGCCTGAGGCATCGGAGAGGCAAGTAGTTCCCGAAAAACACAGAATGAGTCAGGAGCAGTCATTTGCAGTACCCAAGAGGGTTTCATAACCATCCCCTTACATTTAAAGATGAATGTTGAAATTTGCATTAAGCATGTATTTAGCTACTGCTAAACATCCAAAAATTGAAGGCCCAAGGCCTGAGGGCATGGAGGCAAGTAGTTCCTGAAAGACACAGAATGAGTATGGAGCAGGCATTTGCAGTACCCAAGAGGGTTTCATACCCCTTACATTTAAAGATCAATGTTGACATTTGCATTAAGCATATATTTAGCTACTGCCAAACATCCAAAGATTAAAGGCCCAAGGCCAGAAGCATCAGTGAGGCAAGTAGTTCATGAAAGACACAGGATGAGCCAGGAGCAGGCAATCGCAGTACCAAAGAGGGTTTCATAACCAACCATAATTGGGAAATGTTGGTGTAGCAGCATGGTCAATCTACTCTGAGGCATCTGGAATTGGTGACTGGAAATCCTGGCTGATCCATCCCTGATTCATTTTGACAAACGTTAGTCTCTCCACATTTTTAGTGGACAGACGAGTTCACCTTGGGGTGACTATGGCCCCGGCCGCACTAAACACCCGCTCCGATGGCACACTACTGGCCAGGCAGGACAGCTTTTCCAGGGCAAACTCTGCTAGTTGTGGCCATAAATCAGGTTTGGCTGCCCAGAAGTCCAGCGGATCTTCAATGGTTGTTGGCATGGCCATGTCAAGGTATGCCACCACCGGCAGGTTCAGGTCCTGCTCCATGTCTACCATCTGCTGATGAGTTGCTTCACTATGCGGGTGAAGAAAGCTACTCATCAGCGACTGTAGACTCAGGCTGCTGCTGATTGAGCTGGTACTGCTCCTGCCACCCCTCCCCAGCAGCCATGGCAGTGGAAGGTGAGCGCAGAGGGCCCCCCGAGTCAGATCTGCGAGTGGATGGACCATGTGGCCAATAGGCATCAGCCAACTGACTACGTAGAATCTCTCTGTAGTAGGTCAGTTTGTCCTCCCTCTCAGTGGGTGTAAAAAAGGCCCTCATTTTGGGACGGTAGCGAGGGTCTAATAAGGTGGAGATACAGAAGTCATCCTGCTGACAAATTTTGACAATTCGGGGGTCACTACGCAAGCAACTGAGCATGCATCGTGCCATTTGCGCCAGTGACTCGGAGGGACTACTTGCCTCCATCTCCATTGCATACTGCCATGGTGTGTCTGGGTCCTCTGTCTCAACCTCCTCATAACCCTCCAGCTCCTCTGGCTGCTCCTCCTCTCCTGTCCGATGACTAGAAACACCGGCCATCTCATCCAACCTAAACTGTGCTCCGCTCTGCCCCTCATCATCCTCCTCCTCCAGTTCAGCCCCCACAGGGCTCATGTAGCCTTGAGATGTAGGAGCAACGTCACCATTGCTGTGACCAGCCATGGTTTCAATCATTTGTTGTAGGAAATGTGGGAGTGGAATTACGTTGTTCATGGCGTAATCCAGGCGACTCAGAAATAATGTGGCTTCCTCAAAGGGCCTCAGCAAATGGCAGGGGTCACGTATGAGCTGCCACTCGTTCACATTGAAGTTACACAGGGGAGTACTCCTATCTGCTTGGATCATCAAGAAATAGGTGATGGCTTTTCTTTGTTCGTATAGTCTGTCCAACATATTGAGGGTGGAATTCCAACATGTGGCAACGTCACAAATAAGACTATGTTGTGGGATACCGTTCTGACGCTGCAGCTCAAGGAAGGTGTGCTTGGCGGTGTACGAGTGGCTGAAGTGCATGCACAGTTTCCTTGCCATTTTCAGGATGTTTTGCAAATGGGGTGAAGACTTGAGGAAGTGCTTGACAACCAGATTCAACACGTGTGCCATGCAGGGCGCATGTTTCTCACTTCCTTGTCGCAGCGCGGACACGATGTTCTTCCCGTTGTCGGTCACCATGGTTCCCCTTTCCAGATTTTGTGGAGTAAGCCATACTCGGATTTCTTTACGAATGAACTTTAGCAGTTCCTCCCCTGTGTGACTACGTTCGCCAAGGCAAACCATGTGAAGAACAGCTTGACACCGCCGTGCCCTACACACATGGTACGATGAAGGGCCACCGAGATTTGGATGTGCAGTGGAGGCCGAGGACACGGTGGAGGATGAGGAAGTGGCGTCGCACGCTGTAACAGGACCAACTGCCTGGGAGCGAAAGCGTGGAGGAGGAAGCGGTGTGACCTGTCCAAGTTGCTGTTGTGGCTGTGCAGGAACCACATTTACCCAGTGGGCCGTAAAAGACAAGTATCGTCCCTGCCCATAGTTACAGCTCCACACGTCGGCGCTGCCGTGCACTTTTGAACAGACCGACAGGCTCAAGGACTGGCCCACCTTCTCTTCTACAAACTTATGCAGGGCTGGTACTGCCTTCTTCGCAAAGAAATGACGGCTTGGGACTCTCCACCTCGGCTCGGCACAAGCCATAAATTCTCTGAAAGGTGCAGAGTCCACCACTTGAAAAGGGAGGGACTGCAACACCAGCAACTTGGACAGGAGCACATTCAACTTCTGCGCCGTTGGATGAGTGGGCGCATACTGTTGTCTCTTGGACATGGCTTTGCCGATAAATTGTTGGCGGAATGGCTGACTAAAAGCGGGAGAAGCAGGAGCGACAGAAGGAGGGTTTGACACAAAGCTCCCTTCAGCTGAGGTGGTGGAGCCTTGGCTGTGTGAAGGAAGGAGTGGATGGCCACTGGGTGATGCAGCAGGCTGGACCACTACATCGGAGCCACGGTTCTCCCAGGCCGCTTTATGGTGGTGAAGCATGTGTTGAGGGAGGGCTGTGGTGCCGACATTGGGACCCTGGCCACGCTTCACCTTCTGCAGACAGATCTTGCATGTGGCTACATGAACCTCCTCCGGATGCCTTATGAAAAACTTCCACACCGCCGAGTAGCTGATTTTCCCACCCGCTGTCCGCACTAATTGACTGCTACTGGCGCCGTCTCCAGGAACCCCTGTTCCACTACCTCCCGGAAAGGTAGGCTGCCGCGAAGCAGGTGGTCTCCCCCGGGCACGTTTGGCTCCTGAATTTCCACTACTGCCACCACACTGACTGCCAACCGTGCTACCGCTTTGCTGCCTCAAGGGCAACCTGTAACTCTCTTCTCCTCAACAGTTGTGTGCACGTCACTGATGTCCTCCTCAGGTTCCCCAACAGTGTCTGCTTCAGGACCCTGAACACTTGCAACACTGCCTCCCACGTCACTCTCCACATCACTATTTGGCCGCCTAGCGGAGCAAGCGGCGCATGTCTCCTCCCCTTCTTGGCTGTCCAGTAGCTGCTGACTGTCCTCTATTAGATCGTCCTCAGTAAATAGTGGAGCTTAACCCACAGCATAAGATACTTCTCTAGGAGAGGGAACAGCATAGGACAAAGGCAATGGGAGGACAGGGACTGCTCCCGGGCCATGCCAACTGAGGGTTGTGTCTGAGGAACCCACCGACTGTTGACTGGGGGTGTCAGATGTCACTTGTGATGATGTGGATGAGCGTGTTAACCAATCGATGACGGCAGATGGGTTGCTGGTGGAGACACGACCGCTGGTTGATAACGGGAGCTCAGGCCTCTCGCTGCGACTCCTGCTGCCACTCGCCCCCAAGTCTGCTGCCAACTCTGCCTGAAGTATTTAGGCCTCTTCCACTCCTCTGTGCAAGTCCTGGCACTTCTCTGCCTGACATACTTTGTGCGTTTATGAGGGTATTACAATACGCTACACTATTCTTTAAACAGTATTTGTCTAGAACAGCAGCAGGTGATTACTTACGGCTGTCCTTTCACAGTATGTAGGCCCTTGACAGATTAACAGGTACTAGATGGTACAATACTTGGATGTACCTATGCGGTCTGCACTGATGAGGGCAGTAATAAGCGTAACTATATGCAGAAAAAACTCTGTATCTTTGTAAAACACCAGCCGGTGAATGCTATTGTTTGGACTTTGACGGTATGGAGCACCTTGACACCTTAACAGGTACTAAATGGTACAATACTTGGATGTACCTATGCGGTATGCACTGATGAGGGCAGTAATATGCCTAACTATATGCAGAAAAAAATCTGTATTTTTGTAAAACACCAGCTGGTGAATACTATTGTTTGGACTTTGACGGTATGGAGCACCTTGACAGATTAACAGGTACTAAATGGTACAATACTTGGATGTACGTATGCGGTATGAACTGATGAGGGCAGTAATATGCCTAACTATTAGCAGAAAAAAATCTGTATTTTTGTAAAACACCAGCCGGTGGATACTATTGTTTGGACTTTGATGGTTTGGAGCACCTTGACAGCTTAACAGGTACTAAATGGCACAATACTTGGATGTACCTATGCGGTATGCACTGATGAGGGCAGTAATATGCCTAACTATACGCAGAAAAAAATCTGTATTTTTGTAAAACACCAGCCGGTTGATACTATTGTTTGGACTTTGATGGTATGGAGCACCTTGACAGCTTAACAGGTACTAAATGTTACAATACTTGGATGTACCTATGCGGTCTGCACTGATGTGGGGCAGTAATAAGCGTAACTATACGCAGAAAAAATTCTGTATTTTTGTAAAACACCAGCCGGTGGATACTATTGTTTGGACTTTGACGGTATGGAGCACCTTGACAGATTAACAGGTAGTAAATGGTACAATACTTGGATGTACCTATGCGGTATGCACTGATGATGGCAGTAATATGCCTAACTATACGCAGAAAAAACTCTGTATTTTTGTAAAACACCAGCCGGTGAATGCTATTGTTTGGATTTTGACGGTATGGAGCACCTTGACAGCTTAACAGGTAGTAAATGGTACAATACTTGGATGTACCTATGTGGTATGCACTGATGAGGGCAGTAATAAGCGTAACTATGCGTAGAAAAAACTCTGTATTTTTGTAAAACACCAGCCGGTGAATGCTATTGTTTGGACTTTGATGGTATGGAGCACCTTGACAGCTTAACAGGTACTAAATGGTACAATACTTGGATGTACCTATGCGGTATGCACTGATGAGGGCAGTTATATATGCGTAACTATACGCAGAAAAAACTATTAAAAAAAAAAAAAACTGCCGGTGAATACTATTGTTTGGACTTGCACAGCATGTAGCTCCTTGACAGATTAACAGGTACAAAATGGTACAAATGCACTACAGTCCACTGAACAATCATGTATTTCTGAACAGCAGCAGGACCCAACAGTGCAGCACCACAAAAAAAAATCCAGGGATTAAACCCTAAATTGCACTCTGTCACACAATTCTGAGCAGCAGAAGATTTGTGGAGCAAAAAAAAAATAAACTCAATTGGGCTGAAAAATGAGGAGATGAGATGCTTCAGAAAGTTCAGGCAGCTTGGAGATCTGTATGAGGCAGCCGACAGCTATCTGCCCCTCTCTGCTGCAATGCTCAATAACGTGAATAGGAGGTTTAGCAATCAATGATCCTTCTCAGTGTAACAGCACAGCACTCTGCACTCCTGCCTTTCCCTAATGCTGATGTGACTAGCAGTTGCAGTGTAACGCTGTGGTATGAGCTATTCACACACACACAGTCCCGTCCTCTCCATCTGAGTGCATAGTTTAAATGAAGAGAGGCAAGATGGCCGCCGATTATATAGGGGCTGTGACATCACAGGGGTCAGTGAACACTGATAGGCTGCATCTCACATGTGATTCAGGGTCAGCCCGCCTACCTTAATTCCCACCACTGTTTCCCGTCCTCCCATAATCCCCTGCCCCATGTACTCACATGTGGATCCGCCATCTTAGGTCTCCAATAGCCTGGAACGCTGTAAAATTGAGTTTAATGAAGCGATTCGCGCAATCGAATCGCGCCGATATTCGCATTCGTTGCGAATCAAATTTTTCATGTAATTTGTAACGAATTCGGGTTCGTCAACTCCGATTCGCTCATCTTTAACGATTGCCTATAGTGGCATTTTTCTGTGCTACATATCTGCACCCTTCAGACAGAATTCTACTCAGAATGTAGTCTTGATGTAAAATGGGAAGATTCTTTTTCACAATGTGTTTGACATGTTCGTAATGTTGTGAAAAAACTGGGAAAAAACTACTGGAGATTTTGACATAATGCGACTTTCTCCCACTGTACAAAAAATCAGCTCTACTTTTGTTATTTACAATGTTCTCGGCACGGTCAATAAGACCAGGAACATATCCTCTACTAAGAAGGCTTGATCTAATATCTTCACATTCCTGTTTATAAAAAACATCTTTGGAACATGATCTCCTAGCTTTGACAAATTCACCTATTGGCAAATTGCATATAGTGTGCTTCTCATGTCCGCTTTTCACATGCAATAGGGAATTGCCAGAGCAAGGTTTCCTATACAACTTAGTGTGAATAGTGCCCGAGGGAAGGTCAGAAAGAAAAAAAGACATAAAAAAAAATCATTTTGATTGGGTGAAAATTACACGTGAGGAATAAATTGTCTGCATTACTGTTAATGTACTGTGTGAAAGAAGAAATGATTTGATGGTCACATTGTCCCCGCCATACTGCGCGGATATCATCAATATATTGTCCATACCACGCGATGTGGCGGAGAAAGGGGTTAGCTGTAGTGTGGATGGATCTCTCCTCCCACGAGGCCATATAGAGGTTGGCCAATGAGGGCAAGAATTTGGCCCCCATCAGACAACCCCTGACCTGAAGGAGGAAAGATCCATCGAACCCCCCCCCCCCGCCATACAAATTTCCTTAATGAAGGGGGAGTGACTTGTACATTTCTTGTCTATTTATTCGGGGTCTCATTACAGTTTTGTAAGCCTTGATAAAGGGTCCTCCCTTTTTTCCCCGATTTGTAATGGTTTTAAGAAGATTAAATAAAGCTTTTTATTTTTAACCCCTTAAGGACCAAGCCCATTTTCACCTTAAGGACCAGGCCAATTATATTTTAGCGTTTTCGTTTTTTCCTCCTAAAAGCCATCTCTTTTATATTTCCATCTACAGACCCATATAAGGGCTTGTTTTTTGCATGACCAATTGTACTTTGTAATGAAACCTCTCATTTTACCATAAAATGTACGGCGAACCCAAAAATTTTTTTGGGGGGGAGGAAATTTAAATGAAAACCACAATTTTGCACATTTTGGAGGATTTCGTTTTCACACTGTACAATTTACGGTAAAAATGACGTGTTCTTTATTCTGTGGGTCAAGACGATTAAAATGATACCCATGGCTAGATACTTTTATATTTTTGTACCGCTAAAAAAAATGTAAAACTTTTTGTACAAAATCAGTAATCTAAAATCGCCCTATTTTTACCACCTATAACTTTTTCAGTTTTCCGTATATAGGGCGGTATGAGGGCTCATTTTTTGCTGTACTTTTTATCGATACCACATTTGCATATATAAAACTTTTATATAATTTTTTATAAATATTTTTTTAAATAAAATGTGACAAAGAAGCATCATTTTTTGACTTTTTTTTAACCCCTTAAAGGGGTATTCCAGGCCAAAACTTTTTTTTATATATCAGCTGGCTCCGGAAGGTTAAACAGATTTGTAAATTACTTCTATTAATAGTTATTAGCTTCTGAAGTTGAGTTGCTGTTTTAGGTCTAACTGCTTTCTGATGACTCACGTCCCAGGAGCTGTGCAGCTCCTATGGGGATATTTTCCCATTATGCACAGCTCCCGAGATGTGACATCATCATTGAGCAGTTAGACAGAAAACTTCAGAAGCTAATAACTATTGGAAGGATTAAGATTTTTTAATAGAAGTAATTTACAAATCTGTTTAACTTTCCAGAGCCAGTTGATATATATAAAAAAAGTTTTTGCCTGGAATACCTCTTTAAGGACTCAGCCCATTTGGGCCTTATTGGGACTTATTTTTAAGTTTTAATTTTTTCCTCCTCGACTTAAAAAAATCATAACTCTTTTATATTTTCATCCACAGACTAGTATGAGGGCTTGTTTTTTGTGCGACCAGTTGTCCGTTGTAATGCCATCACTCACTTCACCATAAAATGTATGGCGCAACCAAAAAAATACAATTTGTGTGGGGAAATTAAAAAGAAAACCGCAATTTTGCTAATTTTGGAAGGTTTCGTTTTCACGACGTACAATTTACGGTAAAACTGACATGTGTTCTTTATTCTTTGGGTCAATATGATCAAAATGAGCCTTGCTTGTCCTCAGTGTACAGAGCCCTGCTTGTCCTCAGTGTACAGAGCCCTGCTTGTCCTCAGTGTACAGAGCCCTGCTTGTCATCACTGCACAGAACCCTGCTTGTCCTCAGTGCACAGAGTCCTGCTTGTACTCCGTGCACAGAGCCCTGCTTGCCCTCAGTGTACAGAGCCCTGCTTGTCCTCAGTGTACAGAGCCCTGCTTGTCCTCAGTGCACAGAGCCCTGTTTGTCCTCAGTGTACAGAGCCCTGCTTGTCCTCAGTGTACAGAGCCCTGCTTGTCCTCAGTGTACAGAGCCCTGCTTGTCCTCAGTGCACAGAGCCTTGCTTGTCCTCAGTGTACAGAGCCCTGCTTGTCCTCGGTGTACAGAGCCCTGCTTGTCCTCGGTGTACAGAGCCTTGCTTGTCCTCAATATACAGAGCCTTGCTTGTCCTCAGTGTACAGAACCCTGCTTGTTCTCAGTGTACAGAGCCCTGTTTGTCCTCAGTGTACAGAGCCCTGCTTGTCCTCAGTGTACAGAGCCCTGCTTGTCCTCAGTGTACAGAGCCCTGCTTGTCCTCAGTGCACAGAGCCCTGCTTGACCTCCCTCACTTCCTGTATTTGGACTCCTCATAGAGACATACAAACAATAGCTGTAGGGACAAAAATATACAAATTTTTTAACCAATGTACATTACAAATATACATATAATGGTGTTATTAAAATGTTTTTGTTGACAACAGGTACACTTTAAAGACTTTGGTGACCCACATGGTCCCTTTAGTGTTTACCCACAACTAGACACTGTCCATTCTAAAACAAGAAGCTTGTTGGCCTGCTACGAATCCGCTGAGCTAATAACATATGCTGTAGTAGGGTTGCATGTCCTCTCAGATTTTCTCTTACTATGGAATATCTGAGAAAGCTCCAAGCTGAGAAGTTGTAGCTCGAAGCAACCATTTGACAAATGCATAGTAATAACCATGAACTGTGACGTAGCAGAACGATCTCTGGAGAAGAGAAGGAACACGAGTGGAGACAAACAAGGTCTGTGCGACAAACAAATGCAGGACTGTCCGGGTTGTGTAAAAACAGCCTGAAGTGCAAGCTGTATGTAATCTAAGAAAAGTAAAAAAATAATACAATAAACAGTCAAAAAGACATAAAATCACCAGACAATAGACTGGAAGAGGTTTACTGATGAAATGTACATGACCTCATTCAATTAGAAACAATTAATGACAACTTCCAATGTGTTTTCTCATAGTTAAGAATCACTTTAATTGTTTCAGAGACATTGCTCGGGGTCCCAGTTAAAGGCCTGGCACGGAGAGTTCCTAAGAGGAAGTAATAACTTGCTCCATAAAATTGTGATTAGCCTTAAAGTTGAAACATCTGATAATCATAAGAAGGTATTCAGCAGAAAGCAAAGGGATTTACTGGTCCAAAACTCAGCACTAAGCAGTAATGTGACAGAATATGGAATATAACAGTAAAAATATACCATAATACTACTGTGGACAAGTATATCCTGAAAGCTATGGGATGGTGTGAGGGAAAGGGAAGCCTTCACATGTTCAAAGATTTTAGAATACTTAACCCCTTAAGGACACAGCCAGTTGCAATTTCGTTTTTTCCTCTTTGGCTGAAATTCATAACTTTTTTTATTTTTCCATCCACAGACCCATTTAGGGCTTGTTTTTTTTCATCACCAATTATACTTTTATCACAAAATGTACCAAAAAATATTATTTTGAGGGAAAAGTGAAAAGAAAACCACAATTTAGCAAATTTTGGAGGGTTTCGTTTTAATGCAGTGCACTTTATGGTAAAATTACATGTTTTCTTTATTCTGTGGATCAATACGATTAAAATAATACCATTGCTTGCATATTTTCTATTATTGTAAATCTGCAGATTTTATTGGTACCACTTTTGCATATACCGTATTTATCGGGGTATACCATGCAACGGCCTATAACACGCACCCTCATTTTACCAAGGATATTTGGGTAAAAAAAAGTTTTTTACCCAAATATCCATGGTAAAATGAGGGTGCGTGTGTGCGCGTGTATACCCCGATACACCCCCTGCCTTTCCTGGGGTCTAGAGCCCTGCTGCCGGCCCTTCTCTCTCCCCTGGCTATCGGCGCCGCTGCCCGTTCTGTCCCCCTGACTATCGGTGCCGGCGCCGATAGCCAGGGGGAGAGAAGCGGCGCCGACAGCCAGGGGGAGAGAAGGGGCAGCGGCACCCATTGCCATCGCGTCCCCTGTGTCATTGCTATGCACGGCGCGGCGCACTGACGTCATGCGCCGCGCATAGCAACGACGCCGGGGACGCACGCCGGAGGCCTGCAGCAGCGCGGACCCGACCCAGGTAATTATGCCACCGGGGATGGGTGGAGGCAACGGGGCAGCGGCGCCGGCAATGGGTGCCGCTGTCCCTTCTCTCCCCCCTGGCTGTCGGCGCCGCTTCTCTCCCCCTGGCCATCGGCGCATCAGGGGGACAGAACGGGCAGCGGCGCCGATAGCCAGGGGGGAGAGAAGGGCCGGCAGCAGGGCTCTAGACCCCCAGGAAAGGCAGGGGGAGAGAAGCGGGCAGCGACGGCCTCTCTCCCCCTGCCTTTCCTGGGGGTGTATCGGCGTATAACACGCACATAGACTTTAGGCTAAAAATTTTAGCCTAAAAAGTGCGTGTTATACGCCGATAAATACGGTATGTGTCTTTTTATTGATCCCTATTTCTAAAAAAAATTTTGTATTTCATGTGACCAAAAAGCAGCAATTTAGGTAATTTTTTACGTTTACGCCGTTCACCATACAGAATCATTAACATTATATTTTGATACTTTGGACATATACACACACAACAATACCAAATATGTTTATTGATAATTTTTTTTTTGTGTAAAATGGAAAAAAGGGGCAATTTTTATTTGTATATAACTTTTTTCCCACATTTATTTTACACCATTTATGTCCCCATAGGGGACTATTTATAGCAATCATTAGATTGCTAAAACTGTTCAGTGATATGCATAGGCATAGCACCAATCAAATCGGCGATCTTCTTCTCTGGTCTGGCCCCCTCCCATAGACTTGCATTGAGGAGGCTGGGCGTGACATCATGATGGGGCGGGGCTATGACTTCACGAGCTCCCGATGCAGGGACCAGCATTCGGAACAGTTTGTTCCAAACTCTGAGCAGCGGAGTACCCCTTTAAAGTACAACATTTTGGTCTTGTATAAAGGTCCCTCTTTGTGACATTCATACAATTTCTGGAAGAAGTTATGGAATAATCACAATAATATAATGTTCCCTCACAGGGTTGTGCCAGCTCAGGAGCTTAAGGGGGCCTTAAGGTCTCTATTTCCTATATAAGGAGACCAGTACTATAAATCAAGTGTTATAGTTGGGGTCTCTGTTACCGGTTTGGCATTGGGTTCCCACATCTTCAAGTTATGCCTATTGTACACAGCAAGTACAACGACATGGTACAAAAAAGTTTGTTTATAAGCAGAACATTCTGTGTGTGAGCCAGAATTTTGGCAAATTTCCTTACAAATTAGAAGAAAATAACTGAGTTTTGCACCATGCTCAATGAGAGAGAAGGGCTTAGTGGGTGCGGTTTTGCAAAAAGGGAGCATGGCTTAAATATACCAAAACTGCGAATGTGCTGAAAACAAAGGCAACTTAAAGACAGTGAAAACTGAAATAAGACATTCTAAAGATGTGACAGAATTTATACCAGCTTGAGCCACTATTTGTAGAGTGTTTAGTTTAAGGCTATGTTCACACCATGGGATTCTGCTGCATGGTTAACATGGTGGAATTTTCACAGCAGAGGTCCGATTCTGGAGTCCGCAGAAAGAATAGGCAAATCTATTCTTTCTGCGCGTCCGTGCGAAAATGCAATGCTTTGTGGTCCTAATTTTCTGTGTGGACTTTCCACTGTCTGAACATAGCCTTAGTGTTAACTGTTTAAGATATTTATATATTCCCCCTCTGGCTTTATGAAACAGATCTAAATGGCATGTTTTTTCCCCTGATTAAGTAAAAAAAACTAATAGAATCACACAATGTTGAGGAAAAAAATTATGGCATCACTCTGTAATTGGAAGATTACCGAAGTTTAACATAATGGTAGACCAAGGAAGACATCAAAGATAGACAACTCACACCAAATGGGTGAAAGCAGGAGTCAATAAAATTGGTTGAATAAAGTGAGTTTTACACATAGGAAAGCCTACAATAATCGCCAGTGGTATGAGATCATAAGCAATCAAATATGTAATACAACAAGGACAAGTGTATATAGATCAATGGTATCAAAGTTTATTGACATACCGTATATACCCAAGTATAAGCCGAGTTTTTCAGCACAATTTTTCGTGCTGAAAACATCCCCTTCGGCTTATACTCGAGTGAAGAAAAAAAAATTGCAGGCATATTGGTGGGGGTGGCGAGGGGGATGGACCAGGCCGTCCATCTCACTCAACTACGCTGCAGGGACCTTCCGAATTCCAGTGGGGAGGGTGAGCCAGTCCGGGCCATCCATCTTGACTGGAAGGCCCTCTTCACCGCTCCGGGCCAGCCCCGGACTAGTAACGCTGCATTGACACAGCTGCACAGGGAAGTCTGTGTGCAGTAGACGTCCGCGACGTTGGGGGTGTCCCTGCGCAGCGTCATGAATGCAGCATCACTAGTACGGGGCAGACCCGGAGCAGAGAAGAAGGCCTCCTGGTCAAGATGGACAGCACGGACCGGCTCAACTCTCCCCTTGGAATTCGGACGGTCCCCGCAGCTTAGATGGGCGACGATGGATGGCTGCTAGGGAAGGACCAACAGAGCTACAACTAAGGAAGTGAGTAGAGAACAAGAGGGGGGGGGGGTATGTATGATGACGAAGGTCTAGATGATGACAGGGGGGATAATGGGGTCTGGATGATAACAGGGGGTCAGGATGATGACAGGGGGAGGGGGGAATGATGTATTTTCCACCCTAGGCTTATACTTGAGCCAATACGTTTTTCCCAGGTTTTTGGGGTGAAATTAGAGGCCTTGGCTTATATTCGGGCCGGCTTATACTCGAGTATAGTCTGATGGATGTCTAAATGTACGTCTATTTGTACCTTGGCACATTTATGTGGAACATTGCTTAGATCTCCATCTGTTCTCCTTTCCCTACTGGTTATCCCTTCAGTTATGTATGTTCATTACATTGGACATCTATACTTCTATTTTTTCGTGTTTTAATGATTTTAAATGTCTGTTGCTTGTCCTTGTTGTATTACATAGGAAAGCCAAACAAAATCTTGCACCAATACATAGAAATGACAACATAAATGAAATGTGGAGGATTAGATGAAAGTGATAGTGATAAATCACCAATCTGCATTAACCAAGAGGATAAAGCTGGAACTTATGTCTGGTGTCACTCAAAAGAAATACATAAAGATGATGCCTAAATAAAACAATCACATTACAAATCTTTTATGATATGGAGTATCATGTCAGGCAAAGGACCGGGAAAAATAGAAATCATTACCTCAACATTTAGTGCTCTGGTTTACAGTACTTTTGACACAAAAAAAATCTCCTACACAGCCTATGAAAACTACATTTCCCAGCAGTCTTCAATGTCAAGAAATGTAGAAAGGGGCGTGTTTAGATAGTATGACATCTGAAAGGGACGTGACATGAAAAGCAATGATAGAAGGCAGGGGGTGACTAACCAGTATGATGTCAGAAAGAGGTGTGGTTTACAAGAGGAAGATGCTAAAAGCCAGAAAAATGTGTCACTTTTGCGAGGGGTAGAGTGGAGAGAGAGGAGACAAAGTAGACAGAGGATGGCAGGTTTTTCTTTACTTCCTCCATGGGCCAACAGGGAAAATGGCACAGTACAGGTAATAATCAGTTGGTCTGGCCATAAGGGGACAAAATATGAATCTGGAGTACCCCTTTAAGTATACAAAAATGGGTTTGGTGATGGTCTTTGCTCAGATTCACAATGTATCTTGCCATAGAGAGCAAAAACTGTCAAAGCTTTTCTACAGGAAAGTCATTTTTGGCCAATAAAAACAGATATCAACTATAGAATCACAGAAGTTTAATGTCACACGAGAACAATCCAATTGTCTGATGAAGGCCACAAGTGGCTGAAATGTCATATGTTTGTATATCTTCTTAGATTACAAATAAGTAACAGGAACAGCCAAGTGTCTTTATCTGTATCTCTTTCCAACTAACCTTAGAATTTTCTTATGAAATTTTGCCGCCGTGCTTCAAGAAAGTTGGAAGTTTGATGTAGAATATTATTTATCAAGAGTAAAGTTCATGCCTCAAAGAATAAATATGTCATAAAAGACCAATGAGGAGCAAGAAAAATCATTTGGATTTCTTTGTTGATTCCATATTTTTTCTGCTACTTGATCTTGAAAAAACATATATCATTAAAGGGGTACTTCGGAGGAAAACATTTTTTTTTTTTTCAAAATCAACTGGTGCCAGAAAGTTAAACAGATTTGTAAATTACTTCTATTAAGAATTCTTTATCCTACTAGTACTTTTTAGCAGCTGTATGCTACAGAGGAAATTATTTGCTTTTTGAATTTCTTTTTTGTCTTGTCCACAGTGCTCTCTGCTGATACCTGGTGCCCGTATCAGGAACTGTCCAGAGCAGGAGAAAATCCTCATAACAAACCAATGCTACTCTGGACAGTTCCTGACACGGACAGAGGTGTCAGCAGAGAGCACTGTGGACAAGACAAAAAATAAATTCAAATAGCAAAGAAATTCCTCTGTAGCATACAGCTGCTGATAAGTACTGGAAGGATAAAGATTTTTTAATAGAAGCAATTTATAAATCTGTTTATCTTTCTGGCACCAGTTCATTAAAAAAAAAAAAAAAGTTTTCCACTGGAAGTTAAAATAATCCACTTTCATTTGTTTGAGGTAAGTTCCATGATTTTAACCTTGATAAGTTTTTTTTGTCTGTAAAAATTAATAACAAAGACTATAGCTGGTTGATGTACAAAGCGCACATCTAAACATGCAGTGTGTTGAAATTTTGGAGTAAAAAAAATAAATTTCTGAGCTAAAAATGCAAAAAGTAATAACAAAGTAATGCATGGTTTGGCTGGTGGCTTTGTTGAAGGTTCTTTCCAACATAGAATATCTGTAGAAACAAACCTTTACAACTGGCTTCTCCCGTCAAGTTACATTTCTTTTAATTATATTTGTTGTACTAAAATAGGAGAGCTGTTCTCAAATGTACTGATGCTTGGAGTACATTTGGGTCCCGCCGTGGGAGTCAACAGCTGGAACTGTTGGCTAAAACAAAAAAAGTACTTAATATTTTTGGTGGAGGTTCTCTGTCTGCATGCTATGTTTAACACAGAAGCAACACATAAGGTTGAAGCTCAATCTTCAAAACATGCAAGCAATGATAAACTAGTCATTTCCTAGATAAAAATAGATGTTAGGGGAGTGTCTACAAATAAAGATATTCGGCCCCTCATAAATGATTCAGACCACCCACCAGAGATCTCTCATTTTATTGCAGAACATCTTCACCTCCCTGGATGATCCAGATAATCGGAACTTACTTTCCTAAAACTTTATGACTTTAACGCATAAGAATTACCAGACCGGGTCACTTGGAAAGAACTGTAGTTTTCTAGGACTATTTATGAAACTTTCTGTTTTCCATGCAAGGACATGTTGTAAGGTCACTGAGACTCTGAGGCACATGAGAATTCAATATGGAGTCATGGCCCTAAATGTTGGCACCCCTGGAATTTTTAAGAAAATGAAGTATTTCTCACAGGAAAGGATTGCAGTAACAAATGTTTTGCTATACACATGTTTGTTCCCTTTGTGTGTATTAGAATTTAACCAAAAAAGGGAGGAAAAAAAGCAAATTGGACATAATGTCACACCAAACTCGAAAAACGGGCTGGACAAAATTATTGGCACCCTTTAACTGAATATTTGGGTGCACACTCTTTGGAAAAAATAACTGAAATCAGTCACTTCCTATAACCATCAATAAGCTTTTTACACCTCTCAGCCGGATTGTTGGATCACTCTTCCTTTGAACTGTTCCAGGTCTCTCTTATTGGAAGGCGCCTTTTCCCAACAGCAATTTTAAGATCTTTCCACAGGTGTTCAATGGGATTTAGATCTGGACTCATTGCTGCCACTTCAGAACTCCATCATTTTGTTGCCATCCATTTCTGGGTGTTTTTTGATGTGTGTTTGGGGTCATTGTCCTGCTGGAAGACCCAAGATTTCGGACGCAAACCCAGCTTTCTGACACTGGGCTATACAGTGCGAACCAAAATCCGTTAGTAATCCTCAGATTTCATTATGCCTTGCACACATTCAATGCACCCAGTGCCAGAGGCAGCAAAACAACCCCAAAACATCATTGAACCTCCACCATATTTCACTGTAGGTACTGTGTTCTTTTCTTTGTAGGCTTCATTCCGTTTTTGGTAAACAGTAGAATGTGTTTTACCAAAAAGCTCTATCTTGGTGTTATCTGTCCTCAAGACGTTTTAACAGAAGGATTTTGGCTTACTCAAGTTCATTATGGCAAAATGTAGTCTTGCTTTTTCATGTCTCTGTGTCAGCAGTGGGGATCTCCTGGGTCTCCTGCCATAGCGTTTAATTTCATTTAAATGTCGACGGATAATTTGCCCTGACACTGATGCTCCCTGAGCCTGCAGGACAGCTTGAATATCTTTGGAAATTGTTTGGGGCTGCTTATCCCCCATCCGGACTATCCTGCGTTGACACCTTTCATCAATTTTTCTCTTCCGTCCATGCCCAGGGAGATTAGCTACAGTGCCATGGGTTGCAAAATTCTTGATAATGTTGCGCACTGTGGACAAAGGCAAATCTAGATCTCTGGAGATGGACTTTTAACCTTGAGACTGTTGATATTTTTCCACAATTTTCATTCTCAAGTCCTCAGACAGTTCTCTTCTTCTCTTTCTGTTGTCCATGCTTAGTGTGGTACACACAGACACACAATGCAAAGACTAAGCGACCTTCTCTCCTTTTTATCTGATTTCAGGTGGGATTTTTATATTGTCCACACCTGTTACTTGCCCAAGGTGAGTTTAAAGGAGCATCGCATGCTTGAAACAATGGTTTTTTTCCCCACAATTTTGAAAGGGTGCCAGACCATTTTTGGAGTTTGGTGACATTATGTCCTACTTGCTTTTTTTCCTCCCTTTTTTGGTTTATTTCCAATACACACAAAGGGAATAAACATGTGTATAGCAAAACATGTGTTACTGCAATCCTTTTCTGTCATAAATACTTCCTTTTCTTGAAAATTTTCGGGGGTGCCAACATTTACGGCCATGACTGTACAAGGTGTCAAGGAATCAGGTCAGGCAGGATACTTTGGTACCTTTTAGTACCTCATGTGCACTCTACTAAATCTGTTCCAAATTATTGTGCAAATGATATTTTTCTAATTTACCTAAATAATTGATGTAAATAACAAGTCAGCTTAATTCTCATGTTATCAACTATTAAGAGTACAATTTTTTTTTTTATTAAACAAACCTCCTAATGATAACAGTATTTTTTTAAACATTAAAAACTTACAATGCACTGATCCAAATTATTACGCACAGTGGGGGAGTTTTATCATTGCTTTTAGAGAATTTTTTTGTCTATGTTTTGGCGCAGTTAAGGCGCAAGCAGCATATTTAGTGACTTTTATGCGTCTTTTGATATAGACAGTTTCACTATTTTTGCTTAACTGTAGAACTTTTTCTTTTTGACCATGCAGTGGTCATGTATTTATCAATTGCGACTTTTGTCAAAAGTCGCTATTTTGTGCGCAAAGGTACCTTTTCAGGCGCAAAGCTACACCACCTACCAGTAGGCGTGATAATCACTTCTACATTCCAGAATTCAACCTTTAACCTCTTTTGGACAACAGCCTCCCACTCCCCTTCTATGACACGCACTCAGGAGCTGAGCGCAGGCTATCTGCCACCAGGACCCATCTCTAATGCCAGACATCACCCATCATGGTGATGCCCGGCTTTAACCCCTTAGACACCAGAATCAAAGTTGATTGTAGCGTCTAAATGCAAGTAAAAATGTCATGGCAGCTCTGTGAAAGTAAGTAAAAACATCTCACCTGCCAAATTCAGGACCCGGGAAAGTGTCTTCTTCCCTCACTCACAAGCATCTAGAAAAAGTATATGTGGTAGAGCTTTTCCCACCACAGCAGAGCTGCGCAAAATTCATCATCCTGCTGCACCTTCTTGATAAATAAGATGCACACTAGTCAAACCCACCACTCAAATAAACATGGGAAAATAGCTCTACTGTAGATATTATTTGATAAATCTGGGCCAGTGAGTTTCAAAACACTTTATAGGTTGTAAAGAACAAAAAATTCTCATTTGTTGTGTTTGCAGCATATTTACTGATCAAAAGCTATTTCAATCAAACTTTTAACAATATTTAAACTTTTTAAACATTTTAATATGCCACGGTACATTTTAACATAGGACCCCTTATTTGATAGCAGCTTCACAAGTCTTGCATCCATTGAACTTGTGAGTTTTTGGACAGTTTCTGCTTGAATTTGTTTGCAAGATGTCAGAATAGCCTCCCAGAGCTTCTGTTTGGATGTAAACTGCCTCCCATCCTCATAGATCTTTTGCTTGAGGTTGCTCCAAAAGTTCTCAATAGGATTGAGGTCAGGGGAGGATAGAGGCGACACCATGACTTTCTCTCCCTTTATCCCCATAGCAGCCATTGATGCAGAGGTATTCTTTGCAGCATGAGATGGTGCATTGTCATGCATGAAGATGATTTTATTACGGAAAGCATAGTTCTTTCTTCTGTACTAGGGAAGAAAGTGGTCTGTCAGAAACTCCACATACTTTGCAGAGGTCATCTTTACACCTTCGGGGACTCTAAAGTGGCCAACCAGCTCTCTTACCATGATTCCGGACCAAAACATGACTCCACCACCGCCTTGCTGATGTCGCAACCTTGTTGGAACAGGGATGCATGGATCTGGCTGAAATCTTCCTCAATGTGCCTTTATCTGAACGAACCCGTCTGTGTTCTGAATCAGCCACAAATCTCTTAATAGTGATGAACATGCTTAAGTTTTTGTGAAATATCTAATGTTTTCATACCTCATTCAAGGCATTGAACTCAGGGCCGGATCATCTTTGGCGCTCATGGAGCGCCTGCTCTGGGCCCCGGGCCAGCAGGGGGCCCCCACTCCGGGTCCCCCCGTCACATTCGGGACATCCCTGTGTCCCGAAAAATCTTTTCAGGACACAAGGGTTGTAACGCCGAGCGCTCCGGGTCCCCGTTCCTCTGCGGAGCGCTCGCGGCATCCTTCTACCTGCAGCGCCCCGGGCAGTCCCGCTGTCCGGGAGTGCTGCTCTAATGTCCCTGGCGGGGATGCGATTCGCGTGGGGGGACGTGCCCGCCCGCGGGTTGCATCCCGATCCACTCACCGGCCCTGTCCTCCTTCAGCTCTGTTCAAGTGCGCGCGGCCCCGCTCTCTAGGGTGCGCGCGCGCCGGCTCTATGAAATTTAAAGGGCCAGTGCACCACTAATTGGTGCCTGGCCCAATCAATGTAATTCCACCAAACACTATTTAATACCACTTCCCCTTCCTGTCCCGCTGGATCTTGTTGCCCTAGTGCCCTGAGAAAGCGTTTTGTGTTCCCTAGCCTGTGTATCCAGACCCTTGCCATTGCCCCTGACTACGAACCGTTGCCACCTGCCTTGACTTCTTGCTACGTCTGACCTTGCCTTCGCCTAGTCCTTGTGTACCACGCCTGTCTCAGCTGTCAGTGAGGTCGAGTCGCTATCGGGTGGAACGACCTGGGGGATACCTGCCGCAGCAAGTCCATCCTGCTTTGCGGCAGGCTCTGGTGAAACCCAGTAACCCCTTAGATTCCGTTCCCCTGGTACGGCCTACGCCATTGCCTCACTGACACAGAGGATCCACTCCTGTGTTCTCCCTGCTCACCAGTCTGGATCCTGACAAGGGTGTCCCGGCGGTTACCTCTTTGTGGCGGCCACCTCGTTAACTTTAACAACGCAGGGGCCGCCGGGAAGTAGCGCACGCAGGGACGTCACTGACGTCCCTGCATGCGCCCATACGAGAAAAGCAGAGCGGAGCATCGAGGAGGACGCGCGTGCATGGTGTTCCGACCTCCATTCCTTCGGTCCCGGGACCTACTGCTATGGCCCATAGGCCATAGCAGTAGATTGTGACCCCGGACCGGTGGTCGGAATACTGAAGTGGGACAGTAAACAGACATACAGCTTCCAGCCATACACTGTATATGGCTGAAGGCTGTATGTCTGTGGGGGAATTGTACTGCACCTAATGTGGGGGGCTATACTGCACCTAATGTGGGGGAACTATACTGCACCTACCGTGGGGGACTATACTGCACCTACTGTGGGGGAATTATACTGCACCTAATGTGGGGAACTATACTGCACCTAATGTGGGGCAACTATACTGCACCAAATGTGGGGAGCTATACTGCACCTAATGTGGGGCAACTATACTGCACCTAATGTGGGGCAACTATACTGCACCTAATGTGGGGGAACTATACTGCACCTAATGAGGGGGAACTATACTGCACCTAATGTGGGGGAACTATACTGCACCCAATGTGGGGGAATTATACTGCACCTAATGTGGGGGAACTATACTGCACCTAATGTGGGGGAACTATACTGCCCCTAATGTGGGGGAACTACAACCTAATGAAGGGGAACTATACAGCCAACCTAATGTGGGGGAACTATACTGCACCTAATGTGGGGGGAACTGTCGGGAGGGGGGGCATCATAATGAAGTGTTCCGTCTTCCAGGCAGCCTTAATCTTGCCCTGATTGAACTATTTCACTCTTTTCAGCAACAGATAGATCCTTTTTCTTCTCCATACTGCTTGAAAATGGTGCTCTGCTTAATAATGAACACTCACCTTTAGTAGTTTTTCCTTAAATTGGGCTCATCTGGCAATCTCATTATCCCGAAATTGTTTTCAGTGATCAAAAGAGACACAATGCCATCCATAAGTTAAACTGAAAAAAAAGAATACCGTATTTATCGGGGTATACCACGCACCGGTCTATAACACAAACCCTCATTTTACCAAGGATAATTGGGTAAAAAAAAGTTTTTTACCCAAATTTCCTTGGTAAAATGAGGGTGCGTGTCTGTGCATGTGTATACCCCGATACACTGTTTCTGACCCCGCAGAAGCCCCCAGGAAAGGCAGGGGGAGAGAGGCCGTCGCTGCCCGCTTCTCTCCCCCTGCCTTTTCTGGGGTCTAGAGCCCTGCTGCCGCTGCTTCTCTCCCCCTGGCTATCGGCGCCGCTGCCCCATAGCCTCCCCCATCCCCGGTTTTAAAATTATCTGTTGCCGGGGTCGGGTCTGCGCTGCTTCTGGCTCCAGGCCGCGGTGCTTCTGGCTCCGGTCCACGGTGCTTCTGGCTCCGGTGTGGCATCTATGCGTCATTGCTACGCAATGACGAGTGACGTCGCGTCACACGTCATTGCGCCTCGCAGCGCATAGCAACGATGCATAGACGCAACACCGGAGCCCGAAGCAGCGCGGACGGGAGCCAGAAGCACCGCGGACCGGAGCCAGAAGCAGCGCGGTCGGGTTTGGGACAATCATTCTGAACTTTTATTCAACTCTGGACTGCCATATAGTCACTAGTGGTTTTGAGGTCTACAATTTTTAATTTTTTACTATACAATAATATTTTATTATATAAAATATTATATTATTGTTTTATTCTATAATCATTTGGTATTCCCGGCAAGGGCTCTGTCGGCATACCTGCTATATGTATTTTAATTTATTATTAAATTCCTATTCATCTAATACTGGTCATATCTATATATAATGGTCATATCTCATATAACCATCATAATTTATATACCTAGAGGACTGTTCTTCTCTCTTCTGTACATCACATCCAAACCCCAATATAACCCCAATAAAACGTTTGAGATCTATACATGTGAAAAACTGACACAACATATTCGAATGATAAATATTTTTATGATTTTTTTTTACTTAGACTTCCAAAAGGTGAATGTGGCATTAACCATATTTGATGAGAGAAGAAAACATGCGTCCCACATGACATAATTGTTCCCACATTCTTTAACACATATTGAGAAATGTAAAAAAAAAACAAAAAAACAATCCTTTGGAATAACATCACATTACAGAGACATAGTGTGGGCTCTATACATAACTCCATTTTGGACTGTATATTTGATTACATAAGGTTATACAGTGGTCCCTCAACTTACAATTTTTTCAACAAACAGTTGTCTTTTCTGGACCATTGTAACTTGAAACCAGACTCCACATACAATGCTACAGATAGTCCAGATCTGTGAAATGTGTCAATGTCTGGAAGAACCGACCAATCAGAATGGGCATTCACTGGTAAAACCCCTGTATTACTGAAGTGCATGCACTGACTGGCTGTGTGGTAGCGCCCCCTACAGTACAGGGAGGTATTACAGGTTCTGCACTACTCTTTACCTGTGCCAGGGTTAGCTGCTCCTTTGGACACCAGGTGAGTGCGGCTCCATATTACTTTTTTAGGACATTGTGTGTACTGTACAGGACCCTGAAGAAGCTCCTGTCCTCTACATAGACAGTGATTTACAGCTCCCAGCAGATCTTTCTTACTTTTATATGTAAGGACTTGCTTTATCTGTATTGGTTACGTATTTCCTATTTTTGGATGACATTTTGGGTCTTTAGAACCAATTACAAGGTTTCCATAGAGTTATGGTTTTAACATACGATGATCGTCCTGGAACCAATGAATATTGTAACTTGAGGGACAACTGTATACACTGCATATATCATTTTAAAGACAGTGATAGTAAATCAGTCAACACATGCCAAAATTACAGCTCTGAAAATCTTTGCTTTCTCTCTGCCCTTTAAAGGAAAACTGTCACATGTTCACTCCCGCACTAACTACAGGTACTGATGGATAGTGCTGGGGACGCTGATTCATATGATCCCTACCTTGCCCGGATCCGTCCAGCCGTTTGCCTGCATTCTTAGTTTTTCTATATATATATATGCAAATGTGGCTGTAACTGGCACAGGCAGGGTTTTCAGGAGCCTAGTGGCACTGTGACGCCAGCACCGCCCGTGCACCGCCCCGCCTGCTTATGAACATTCATTCCCCCTCTGCTCCTAACTGGTCTTCACTGCGCATGTCAGGAAGCGGAACATAGTCTTAGAACAACTACATCAAAAATTCCATTTTAAATGGGCAAATAAGGCCATCAAGTTACTGGGGGTGCAGATTCCGGCAGATCCCCAAAAAATCTTTAAATTGAACTTTATACCCTTATTAACTCAGATTAGAAATTTATGTAAAAGATGGACAGGATATTTATTTTCATGGTTTGGTAGGTGTGCCCTTTTTAAAATGTCAGTTCTCCCGTGACTACTATATGTATTCCAATGTTTACCAATCACGATTCCACAGTCCTTTTTTAAAGAAATTGGGTCCATTCAGAGTACCTTCATTTGGGGAGGGAAGAAACCACGGTTGAAACGAGATCTAATGACTAATGCAAAAGAAAGGGAAGGAGTGGGTGTGTTGGATCTAAAAGGATATTATACAGCAGTAGTGTTGAGCGGCATAGGCCATATTCGAATTCGCGAATATTCGCGAATATATGGACGAATATTCGTCATATATTCGCGAATATTCGCATATTTGTTATATCCTCGTTTTATTTTCGCGTATGCGAAAATTAATACATGTGAATATCAGCATATACAAAATTTGCATATGCGAAAATTCGCATATGCGAAAATTAGCATATGCTAATTTTCGCATATACGAATTTTCACACGCCAGTCTCACACAGTAGTATTAGAGCCTTCTTTACACCACACAAGCTGGAAGCAGAGAGGGGTGATCACTGTGATGTGTACTGTGAAGAAAAAAAAAAAAAAAAGAAAAAAACGAATATTCGTAATTACGAATATATAGCGCTATATTCGCGAAATTCGCGAATTCGCGAATATGCAATATTCGCGAATAATATTCGAATTGCGAATATTCGCAAGCAACACTATACAGCAGTACACCTAGCGAGAGTAGTGGATTGGTGTGCCCAGGGAGGCCCGAAACCTTGGGTTTCCGTGGAACAGGAGAATCGGTGGTCCCACTTAGGTGTTTACCATGTGTTCGAGGTTTAAGGATAAAGAGGTATATCAGCATCCATTAGTAGGGGCCACGCTACGAGTTTGTAAAGATAAGAACTTAGGTGGAACCTTTTTTTCAGAAAACTCACCACTTTATCCAGTTATTGGTAATCCAAGCTTCCCCTCAGGTTTGGTTGATCCTGCTTTCTGTAAGTGGCTAAAACAGGACAAATACCGGGTTTTTCATTTAAAAGATAGCGAGATAAAAGAAAGATGGTTAGATGTAGAGGGGGAAAGAGACCCAGAACCTTTGGGTAGGTGGAGATCGATGCAATCAACACATATGCTCAAGAGTTTATTAAAACCAGAGACATATAGAGAACAATTCTCCCCATTCGAACAAATGTGTATCTCAAAGGAGCCTGTTAAACATGTGCTGTCGCAAGTTTATAAGCAATGGAGGGGAGAGAGAAGTGAACTTAGACCTGCATATACTATTAAATGGGAGAAAGATTTGGCAATTCAGTTGGATCAGGTGCAGTGGTCAAAGATATATAGGCTTGCTCATAGTTCAGCAACTAGTACAAATAGGCAGGAGATGAATTTTAAGATCTTGACAAGGTGGTATCAGGTACCAAGCTTACTTTTTAAAATGCAAGTAAGGGCATCGGACAGTTGTTGGCGCTGCGGTATGAGTGGAGGCAATCTTTTACATATATTTTGGTCTTGTACTAAGTTAAGGTATTTTTGGAGCAAGGTTAAAGAGGTGATTGAAAAGATAACAGGGAGAGAAGTTCCTCTGGACCCTGTTTTTTTTTCTTATTACAGTATAATGAGATACCAATTATACAGTATAAGAAATCACTTTTAAGTTTACTGGTGCAGACAGCCAGGAACTGCATCCCGGCCTTGTGGAGACAGGAATAGGTGCCTACTATAACATTATGGTTTAATAAAATTAATGACTTGAGGTACTTGGAGAATTTAAAATCGGTACGGGATGAGACAGATGAGATTCTTTTTAGTAAATGGTTACCGTGGATGCAATTTTTAGACTCTGAGGAGGGTATGAGTCTGTGGGGTGGAGTGTAGAAGGAAGGAGAGAGACCTAGAGCTGCCGGACCAATTGGGGGGGGGGGGGGGGTAAAATATGGTTAATATCAAACGTGGTAATTGATATTCGGGGTCTAGGAGGTGATTTTCACGTCTTGGATCGCCGGGGAGGAGGGGTGGATTAACTATTTTATTTGATCAGCTCTTTTTTGTGTTTTCCGCCCTCCTTTTTTCTTATTTTTTTTTTATTTTTTTTCTGCTTCTATATTGGCTTTGGTGGATTGTATAAAGGTTTACAATGGTGTGGGAATAGCCAATGCTGATGGTTGTATCGTGTTTGAATGTTAAATAAAGAAAAAAAATAAGGAAGCGGAACATGCACAGTGAAGACCAGTAAGGAGCGGCGGGGAGAGGGAGAGCCGGAGGGATGAATATTCATAAGCGGGTGGCGCGGCGGGGTGAACGGGCGGCGCTGACGTCACAGTGCCACTAGGCTCCTGAAAACCTCACCGGTGCCTGTTAGAGCCACATTTGCATATATATATATATATATATATATATATATATAAAAGCAAACAGAAAGCAGATATCCCGGCTCAATCCCTGGTCTGGATGCTGGGCACGGAGTGGGTGTGGACCTCACCCGGATAAATCACGAAGAAAGAGAAGAACTCCAGCTCAGCTCAGGAAGATACGGCTTCATTCACATCAACGAGGCAACAGGTAACAGGGAGGAAGTGACGCGTTTCAGCCAGGTACGACTAAGGCCAGCACCTGTCCGAAACGCGTCACTTCCTCCCTGTTACCTGTTGCCTCGTTGATGTGAATAAAGCCGTATCTTCCTGAGCTGGAGTCCACTTTCTTCGTGATATATATATATATATATATATATATATATATATAAAAAGTAAGATTGCGGGTGAACGGCCGGACAGGTCCAGGTAAGGTATCATATGAATAAGTGTCCCCCGCAGTCAGTACCTGTGGTTAGTGCGGGAGTGAACATGTCACAGTTATCCTTTACACCCTGTTCCAAATTATTATGCAAATTATATTTTTCACATTTACCTAAATAATTGATGTAAATAAGTCAGCAGAATTCTCATGTCATCAACTATTAAGAGTACATTTAAAATTTTATTGAAAAAAAACCCTAATGATAACAGTATTTTTTTTAAACATAAAAAACTTACAATGCACCGTTCCAAATTATTACGCACAGTAAGTTTCAAAACACTTTATGAGTTTTTAAAAACTGAAAATTGTCATTTGTTGTGTTTGCAGCATTCTTCCTGAAATCAAAAGCTATTTCAATCAAACTTTTGACAATATTTTAACTTTTTAAACATTTTAACAGGTAACGTTACATTTTAACATAGGACCCCTTATTTGATAGCAGCTTCACAAGTCTGGCATCCATTGAACTTGTGAGTTTTTGGACAGTTTCTGCTTGAATTTGTTTGTAAGATGTCAGAATAGCCTCCCAGAGCTGCTGTTTGGATGTAAACTGCCTCCCACCCTCATAGATCTTTTGAGGATGCTCCAGAAGTTCTCAATAGGATTGAGGTCAGGGGAGGATAAAGGCCACACCATGACTTTCTCTCCTTTTATCCCCATAGCAGCCGTTGATGCAGAGGTATTCTTTGCAGTATGAGATGGTGCATTGTCATGCATGAAGATGATTTTATTACGGAAAGCATAGTTCTTCCTTCTGTACCAGGGAAGAAAGTGGTCTGTCAGATACGCCACATACTTTGCAGAGATCATCTTTACACCTTCGGGGACCCTAAAGTGGCCGACCAGCCCTCTTTCCATGATTCCGGCCCAAAACATGACTCCACCACTGCCTTGCTGATGTAACAGCCTTGATGGAACAGGGCGGCCATCCACCAACTATCCACTTTTCCATCCATCTGGACCATCAAGGGTTGCATGGCACTCATCAGTGAACAGGACTGTTTGAAAATTAGTCTTCATGTATTTTTCTGCCCAATGCAGCCATTTCTGCTTGTGAACATTGGTTAGTGGCAGCCGAATAGAAGGTTTATGCACACTTGCAAGACTCTGGAGGACTCTGCACCTTTATGTCCGTGGGACTTCAGAGGCACCAGCAGCTTCCAATATCTGTTTGCTGTTATGTAATGTTATTTTAGCAACTGCTCTCTTGATCTGATGCATGGATCTGGAAGAAATCTCCCTCAATGTGCCTTTATATGCACAAACAAATATTTGCTGCAGAGATCCTTTTTCTTCCCCATATTGCTTGAAAATGGTGTCTGCTTAATAATGTAGAACACCCACCTTTAGTAATTCTTCCTTAAATTGGGCTCACCTGGCAATCTTATTATCACCGGTGCCCGAAATTGTTTTCAGTGATCAAAAAAGCCCTGAGACACAATGCCCCCCTTGAGTTAAACTGTAAAACTAAATATTTAATCTTTGTGACACTTAAATATAATTTGTCTAATAATTTGGAACAGGGTGTAAGGAGTGAGGGTTCTCTCAGAATGAGAACTTCTAGGGAGTCGTCCCTTGGTCTAAAAATTAGGTATTGTGTCCTCTATATTACACTTCTTTACTGTAGGGAACTCTGTTGCCCCTAGAGGATGCTGCTAATTTTTTTTTAACACCGCTGGTATAATATTCAAGGCTTTCAATGAGCAAAAGGGCATCAACATTAAAGATGAGCGAAGTTACAGTGATTCGATTTGTCACGAACCTTGCGGCTCGGCAGTTGTTGACTTTAGCCTGCATAAATAAGTTCAGTTTTCAGGTGCTCCGGTGGGCTAGAAAAGGTGGATACAGTCCTAGGAGACAGTCTCCTAGGACTGTATCCCCCTTTTCCAGCCCACCGGAGCCCCTGAAAGCTGAACCAATTTATGCAGGCTAAAGTCAGCAACTGCCGAGCCGAGAAGTTCATGACAAATTGAATCACTGTAAATGATCATATCTTACTAAGATTATAGCTACCATTTTTTGGGGGTAATTTCCATCCATACATTAAACTATTGCAGATCCCATAATTTATACCTTTGGTCCACCAGAATACAAACCTCATCACAAATTATTTACCCAAAGTACTGCATGAGTTGGACCTTTTTCCCAATATTCACCTTTGGGCTTTTTTTTTTTTTTTACATACGAATGCTTGTCAGGTGTATTCTAGCTATAAATTAAAGGGGTACTCTGCTGGAAAACATTTTTTCACCACTGTCCATGTCAGGAACTGTCCAGAGAAGTATATGTTTGCTATGGTGAATTGCCCCTACTTTGAACAGTTCCTGACATGGAAAGAGGTGTCAGCAGAGAGCACAGTGGACAGACAGAAAATAAATCCAAAAAAGAAAATAACTTCCTGTGGAGCATACAGCAGCTGATAAGTACTGGAAGGAATACGATTTTTAAATAGAAGCAATTTACAATTTAAAATCTGTTTAACTTCGTGGCACCAGTTGATAAGAAAAAAAATGTTTTCCAGTACCCCTTTAAAGAACCATAGTTCATCCTATAATATATCAAAGCTATGATAACCCTCTTCCTTCTATGATCTCTAACCTGAGAAACCATTACAAATATTTCTTGGAAGATACCATTACAAATATTTCTTGGAAGAAGACAGTTCGCTCATCCAGGTAACAACCAAGGAAGCCACTTCTTTGCTGGAGTCCAAGACGAAGGCATGTCTGTAGCCCTTATTGCACAGCCAGATATTGCCTTTTGGAAAATCCTTCTTAATATCTTCATAATACTGGACTGGGCACCATCTGTCCGTGGCCCCATAGTAGATAATCAACTAAAAAAAAGAACAATAAAGAGAACATTTATTTTAAAGTTATGTTGTAGCACGACATTGTGTATCTGCTAGTAATGCAAAATAGGTTTCGCTCTGGTTAAAATAAAAAGTACAGGGTAGATTTCCTAAAATATGGCTGCCAAGTGCCTGGAGAAAAGAAACATAATATTTAATAAATGTGCGCACTCAACATTTCAGGAAAGCAACACCAATCACCGAGGGGCATAAATACACAAATAAATACAGAAATATTACTACGCTAAGAAACACAAGCAAAAGTATCGTTTCTTGATGACTCGAAAATATTTAAAGGGGATATCTGCATTTCCACCCCACTTTGTAAAACTTCTCCGGTCCACATCAGGAATGGTCTGGAGCTGCATTCACAATTCTACAAGCTTCAGAGCTGAAATCTCTGGAATCTTCCAACTTTTCTTGTTGGATTAGTGTCTTAGAGGCCCAATGGCATTTCTTTCTTGCTCAATGTAAAGAAAACTCTTTCTTTTTTTTTCTTTTTTTCTTTTTAAACAATACTTTTTATTAATGTTTTTCAAAGTTATACAAACAGGCCAGGTATACCCGGCAAAAGTGGTGTCACACGAACAATAGTGAACAGTCGTAACATATTAACAACAGTGGGTGTACTTTCATAAAATTCAAGGCTATATCAAAACAGAAATTACATAGACTAAATGAGTGAATGAAGCAAATAGTGAGTGTTTTGCATAGCTATGATACAACTATTAAGGCATAAAATGGAGGAAAGTTGCCTTATATTGAACAGTAGCCTAATATAGTAGCAATAGTTACGTACTCAGATAGAAAATTACTCCCTTACGCTATGTGGGGAATGGAGACAATATTGCCATTTGGACAGAAAGGCAAGGTGTGTGCCATTCCCAAAGGAAATAATTATCTCGTACACGGAGGTGGTGTTAATCGCCGACCGCAAGTCCTCAGGGAATGGAACTGCGGCCGATTTCCTGTTACTGAGTAGGATTGTTTTGGCGATAGCGCACACTATACACAGTAAGGCCCTACCTTTGGATGGAAAGTTATTAATACCAATGAAAAGGAGCGCCAATTGGGGAGACCAAGCGATAGGCCATGAGAAAATCTCTTTCAACAGATTTTTACAGTCCACCCAAAATTGTTGTATAAGAGGACACAACCAAAGTATATGTATCAAATAGCCTCTACAGCCACAAACCCTGCAACACTTGTAGGACACTGATGGATAAATGAGGGAAAAACGAACCGGGGTATAGTACCACCGAAGCATCGTTTTCATAACAGATTCAAAATGGGAAGAGCATTTTAAAAGTAAACAAGACATTTTGAAGGCACCTTGCCATTCCTCCGTTGTAAAGGTAGACTGTAAGTCCCGTTCCCAGCTGCGCATCAGATGGGATTTTCTAAAGCAAGTGTTTTGGAGTAAGGCAGTATAGAAGGGTTTTTAGTCCTCTGCATGCCGAGGAGACGTGGAGGCAAGCCAGTTTATCTAATCTAAGCCCCGACGGCAGCAGCCCTCCCAGCAAGTGACGGACCTGTAGATATTTAAAGAAATCAGTAGCCGGTAATGAAAATTTGGCACATATATTACTGAAAGGTAGCAACGAGTTAGATGAGAATATATCTCCTACGGAATTGATCCCTTTAGCTATCCAATCACTCAAATCAGTTTGTGGAAGCAATGAGCAGAGAAGAGTGGTTGCTATACTTGAGACATTGGGTGGTATGCCTGAGTCGGATATTTTGTGAAATGCCGTCCATGCTTTAACGGAGTGTACCACTGTCGGGCTCAACTCTCTAGGAGGTGACAGGTTCCAAAATGGCAGCTGCAATAAATCTCTCAAGGTATATGGAAAGGCTAATGATTGCTCCAGGTGCACCCATGGCACATCCTGTGCGTCCTGAATCCATCCCCCCAGCACAGAGACCAACGTGGTAATATAGTAGAATTTTAGATCGGGCATGTCCAGCCCACCTGCGTCCCTATGTTTAAGCATAATGGGGGACATTTACTAATCTAGTCTATTCTGGGTATGCTTATAGACCAGCGTATGTGGTAGTCTCCTGTCTATTGTGCTCCTAATTTATCAAAGGTCTCACAGCCCTTGATAAATTCTGTGCTCAGACTTCAGGGTCTACAGCTTAAACTGCATTTAGACCTGCTCCAACATGGTCTGACATTTCAGTGTATTTTGGGCAGATGCGACTTGTCGCACAAAAGTCGCACTTGATAAATTCAGCACCAATGCATTTTCTAATGCATTTCCGTCTAAAATAGACTTGCATGCATCATGTTCTAAAAATCCTCTACAGCAAAAGTCGCAGAAAAGTCGCACATATTTAGACTGCGACTTTCTGTGCGACAAATTTAGACAGGAAAAACCAGTCTAAATCCTTTGATAAATCTCCCCCAATGTGTCTTGCTATCCTTGGCCTTTTATTTCCCTATACAAATGTGGATAATAAGGAGTGGGCTTTTGTAAAGAATCTGTCCAGGAGGACGACAGGCAGGGTACGATATAAGTACAAGAATTTAGGGAGAACAAACATTTTAAAAGTAGCTATTCTACCCATCCAAGAGATCTCATGTTTAGAGAAGTTTTGTAACTCTGCCTGTACATCCTCTAAGAGAGAGTCATAATTGAGTTTGTAAGTCAGAGAGTGTGAACTTGTCAGTGTGGTGCTAAGATAAGATATACCCCCATCCGACTTCCAATCAAATGGGTATAACGACTTCAAAGAAACCATCTGTTGAGGGTTCATATTAACCGGGAGCGCCTGGGTCTTGGAGGAATGTAAGTGATAATATGAAAGTTACCCATATTTATTTATTAAGGTCATCACAGCCTCCAACGACTTCTCGGGTTCAGTAAGGGATAAGAATACATCATCCGCATAGAGAGATATAGTATGAGATCTTCCCCCTATTTCTACTCTACTTTGATTTTAGGGTCTTCTTGAATTGCTTGAGCCAGTGGCTCCATGGCTAGTACAAAGATAAGGGGGGACAGGTGTCAAGTGCCGTTTGTGAGAGCAAAGCTATCAGATAAAGCCCCATTCACAAAGGTCTTAGCAGTGGGATTGTGATAAAGTGCTTGGGTTGCTGTGACTATCGAGCTCCCAAATCCCATACGGCAAAGAACAGAGAAGGCGAACGACCATTGAAGGAGGCCTTCTCCGCATCAACAATAATGAGAGCTTAGTAGTTTTTATTTGGAAAGGAACCTGTGTCCAAAGCAGCCTGAAAGAAGTCTCCCAAGTATGGCGAAAGAATGGACCTGAACTGCTTGTAGTAATGACCGGCAAAGCCATCAGGACCTGGTGCCTTATCTCTCGAAAGGGATTTTATTATCAATTCTACTTCAGCACTCGTGATAGGTAAGTTAAGAGGTTCCAGGTGAGTGTCAGACAATTTAGGAAGAGCCAGGGAGGACAGAAAGGAATTAATTTCCTCTTTAAGGTTCGGTATGTTAGGGACAGAATCCTTGAGATTGCATAGGCTTGCGTAATAGGATTGGAACCCATTCACTATGTCTTTAGGGGTCTTCAATTTAAGGTTAGTAAACGGGTGATGAAGGTATGGAATTCTACTTTTTAGTTGTTGTGATTTAAGACATGCAGCTAACAATTTTCCTACTGTAATTCTGCGAGTAATAAATTGCTTTGGTCTTACGAAAGGATCTTTCATATGAGCCCAAATGCAATCCACTGAGTTCTAAGCGGAGCAGTCTGAGAAAGTTAGCAATTTCAGGAGAAGGGGAGGATTCATTTTGAGATTCCGCCTGGCAAACTTTTTGAAGCAGCTCCGTAAGTTTTTTTATCTTTTTGTTTCTTTATTAAAGCCCCCTGTTTAATAAAGGATCACCAGATATTAGCTTTGTGGGCATTCCATAGTATATTAGGGTGGGGAGAGGAAGGGGCATTGAAAAGAAAGAATTCTTTAAGATCAGACTCAATATGATCTCTGTGCTGCAGAAGAAAAAGCAGGAAAGGATTACTCCTCCAAAGATAAACTGGGGAAGCCTCATATTTTTCAGAGAGAGTTATGGTTATAGCAGCATGGTCTGATCATGTGATCGTGTTTATAGAAGAAGTTTGTGCCAACGGTAATAGGGTCCTGTCAATTAAAATAAGATCTATGCGAGAATACACATTATGTACCCCTCAGTTAAATGTGTAATCGCGTTCCCCACTATGGTGTATGCGCCAAATGTCATACATTTCCTCCCTCCAAAGAGATGTTGCAAGTGAAGAAGATCTTCTTAGTACGGGAGATGTGTCATTGAGAGGGTCTGCTGTTAAATTATAATCCCCACACATAATCACGTGTCCTTTACAAATAGATTTAACTTTACGAATAACTTTTTTGAAAAAAGGTAATTGAGCCTTATTAGGGACATACAATGATACCACCGTGTATATCGCATTGTTCAGAGAACATATTAAAATATTAAAGCTACCCATGGGATCTGCATAATCCTCAATCTTGGAAAAAGCTACCATGTTTTTGATCGCAATAGCAACTCTGTGGAACTTGGTGTGGTAATGTGAGTGAAATACATGCACAAACATCTTGTGGGATAATCTAAAGGCCTGCTGCTGAACAAGATGTGTCTCCTGAAGACATAGAACATCACATTTCAGTTCCCTAGCTTCTCTCCAGAGATGAGCTCTACGCATAGGGCTATTTAGGCCATTAGTGTTAAGGCTAGCAAATAGCAATACCATTATATAGCAATAAGAAGATCATATGCAGTATGAAAAAGAATATTTAAAAAAAGAGAGTGGCGCCTCCCAGTGAGAGCGCCCACCTCTGACCAAGCATAGCTATGCAATCAGGTATGTAGTCTACATATACACCAACAGACGAACAAAAAACCAGATTTAACAAACAAAACCAAGGCATAACAAATGCATGAACGCGTAATGTAGAGAGTTTACGACAGACCGGAGTCTGTCAGGAAGCAAGGGGTAACCGTCCATACTGCAGCCTAAAGTAGCCCACACCCGGAATAAGCCAGACCCCAAACTCAACTCTGCACCTTAAGGAAAATGTCCCAGAACAGTCTTAGTTCAACGATTCGTGACCCAATCATCCCGAACCTTAGTTGCAGGCTTAGCAGGGGGCTCAAGAATAGGAATCCTCCAAGCGTGTGGAAGCTTTTGCCCCTCTTTCACCAAACTAATGAAGTGAAGTTAATTTTGATAGTGAACTAGCAAGAGCACTAGGAATGGTATTTTTGCTTGCCAAAGAGCATTGATGATAGATGATAAGTCTCTGCGCAACTGCAGCGCAACTGCAATGCCACTGCCGATAGATTTGCATACAGAGTCACCACATGATATGGGGCAGGGGGGGCCTCCATTTTTCCTGGAGAAGGTCATGAGAGCTTCCTTCACTCTAAAAAAATGTACTCTTGCCAGGATATCATGAGGAACTGTGGTATTTGGGGTGAGGTACTCTGTGAGCTCGGTCTATTTCCAGGTCGCTTTCAGGGCACTAAGGCAGAGCAGTTTTGCTTAGTGTGCGGACATAGGCATGTATGTCCTGAGGTGAAACAGACTCAGGCACTCCACGTAGCTTAATGTTGTTTCGTCTACCTCTGTCTTCGAGGTCTGCTAATTTCGCTCTCAGAGCGGTCACTTCATTCTCCAAAGTGTAGTGAGCATCAATTAGTGAATTATGTGAGGTTGTGAAGTCCCCAAATTTCCTCTCCATGTGATCAATGCGTCCCCCCAGATCTGTTATTTCTGCTCGCAAGGGGTTAATGAGAGTCTGCATGTCCAGCAGCATAGAGCGATGCTGCAGAAGCAGCATGTCCTTCATAGCTGTATCTGTGAGTGTTACATTTGAGACGGGCAAGGCCAGGAGCACTACTTCTCCCGAGACAGTGGGAGTGTGCCGCTCCTCTCCAGGTTTGGAGGCCTGCGCTAGTGTAGAGGGCTCTAAACATTGCCTTTTCTTGTGCGGGGGTATGAGAGGGAGAGGATGTAGTAGAATGTGAGGTGTCTCTGCGGCCATGTCGCCTGTCACTCACCTCCTCTTCATCTGCTGCCTGAATGACGAAAGGAGCACCGGTCATCTGGAGAGGTTCTCCGCTCAATATCCGTGGATAAGGTAGGATCTGAAGACTATCTCTGCAGCGTCTTTGCAGGAGAGCTGCACAGGGAATGTGGAGAAGGAGCGCGGCAAGGAGAATCTCGGTTGTTCCGCCCGACGACATCTTGAGTCCTCACATTTGGCAAAGTAGAATTTAGATAGCTTTGCTTGCTGGGCCAGCTTCTTTTTTCTCATCATGGGCTTTGAACGGATGTTCCTACACCCTAAGGTGTATAAATCTCTGTGCTGGGTGTTGGTTAAGTCGCTTAAAACAGGAGCTAGAGCCAGAGCCCAACGCTCATGCATACATACAGCTAGGCAGCCAGACCACACCCCCAAAAGAAAACTCTTTAAACCGCTTGAGGACTAGAACATTTTACATATTTTTTCTTTACACCTTGGCAATCATAATTTTTTCTTAACTTTTTTATAACGTTTTCTTTTTCGACACAGCTTAAAGGGGTACTCAACTACCCCAGCGTTCGGAAGATTTTGTGCCGAACACTGGGTGCGGGGGTCGTGATGCCTCCTCAATGCAAGTCTATAGGAGGGCGCGTGGCGGCAATGTTCTGAATGCTGGCGCAGTGGAGTACCCCTTTAATGTTCCCCTTTAATGTTCCTGGGAAAGAACAAAACAAGAAGAGAAAGAAAAAAGAAAAAGACTAAGAACACAGGCCCACATGGCATTACTCTTAAAGGGGGATACCTGTGGGGGTTGATTACTATGTAAAGAATCCCACGGTGACCAGGTTTTCTGGAAGGTAGGTATTTTATTGTCTATGATTGCAGAGAGATATTCCATCCTCCTAACCTCGTTAATCTTGTCGGTTAACATCTGGAGAGATGGAACGTCAGAGCATTTCCACCATCGGGCTATTAAGCATTTAGAAGCCATAAGATAGACAGGAGTAACTTGGTTCAGCTGTTGGAGAGGTGACCAGGAGGGAGGTTCAATAGGTAGGTCTCTGGGAGTAGAGGAATGTCCACTCCAAGAATTCTCTTGATTAGTGATTGGACCTCCAGCCAGAAGTGGCTTAGAGGAACATAATCCCAAAAATGAGGGGTACAGTGCCTACTTCACGATTACACCTCCAACATAAAGGAAATACATTGGGAAATCAACGTTGGAGTTTGTCTGGAGTCCGGTACCAGTGCATCAGTAATTTGTATTGACTTTCTTTGTGTGTGACACAAAACGAAGATTTAGAGGCATGGGACCATATGGTATGCCATAAGGATGAGTATAAGGATGAGTATTCTTGACCTGCTTTCTCAACTTGTTAGGTGGCATGCTACTATATGGAAAGGTGCAGTAGCCTAAGCCCTTCAAAGCAGCCATAGTGGATAAATACCTGGAAACAGAGAATGTCAGGAACGACCAGCCCATTCCCCTCATGTTAACCACACAGAATATGCAACATATACACTTGGTAATGTCTTCAGTAATGTTAGTTAGCCCCTATGACATTTCATGTCCTGAAGAAGGCACCCCATCACTATCTGTGTGATGGGATCATATAGTATATTAACCTATCCTGCAGCAGTAGGATGCCATTGGGCCACTGTTGAATACCATTCATTGCTTTTTTACCCTTAGGCTATATTCACATCCAGTTTTATGGCCGTTTTATGGCCGTTTTATTGCTCAAATAACAGGTCAAACATTGACTTTTTTTCATCAATTAAGTAAAGTGCCCTTTGTTCATTCAAATATTAAAGGAGTAGTGCAGCAAAAAAAAACAACAACGTATCCTCTATCCAGTTTTGACCCTCACAGGAAGCCGCCGCCCAACACGCCCCCTCCATATATCTCTATGGGACACACGGAGGGGGGGTGTCGATCGCCGCTCCATGCTCGGGTCGGCACGTCCCCTTCCAGCAGACTGCCATAGGGTCCTGTTCAGGAGATCTGGGGGGGGGGGGGGGGTTATTTGATTGGGAGGGATCACGTTATTTTTCACTATAGAGCTCCTTTAATTTCATGGCCATACATTTACAGCTGAAAAAGTGTCCTTTTTGGCCCTTTGTTAAATGTATTTATTTTCAGCCGTGGTACAAAAACGATAGCTTTACATGCAAAGGGCATGCTGGGAGTTGTAGTTTTGCAACAGCTGAAGGCACACTGGTAGGAAAACTGGACTATAATCTCTTTTCTAACTCAAAAAAATTCAAAACCTATTCAAATTTAAAGAGTACCTCTCATTATTTTTATATTTTATAATCCTCCCAGTTCACTGCCCCATAATAATAAACTACCCCCTGCCTTTATTTTTATAATTTTTTTAGTTTTCTACCTTGATATTGCTCTGTATTTTCTGCTCCGTCTCAGTCAGATTCACAGACTGGGAAGGGGTATTCCAGAGCAGACGTGACATCATCTGAAGCCATGAGGGGAGAACTTTCACTCTCACTCTGCAACACACAGCCCAGAGCAGTTCAGTGTAAGATGAGCTATGATTGGCTAAGGCTGCACCACACCCTCCTAAGCAATCCAGACTGCATTTCCTGATTATTGACGTCTGCCAGGCCAGCAGGAGTCCAAAGTCTGTAGAGGAAATGTGCTCTGGCTCTGGACAAGTAGGGAGACACCTAGTGGCAGCTTATTTAACCCCTTAATGACCAAGGACGTATATTTACGTCCTTGGCCGGCTCCCGGGGCTAATAGCGCGTGGCAGCGATCGCGGTGCCGCGCGCTATAAACCCTTTAGACGCGGCGTTCAAAGTTGAACGCCGCGTCTAAAACGAAAGTGACAGCTGCCCGGCTGCTCAGCGGGGCTGATCGGGACTACCGCAGTGAAAATGCGGTGTCCCGATCAGCTGGGACACGAGCGGAGGTCCTCTTACCTGCCTACAGCGTGTCCCCTCGGCGATTGATTGCTCCAAGCCTGAGATGCAGGCTTGAGCAATCGACCGCCGATAACGCTGATCATTGCAAAGCTATGGCTTTGCAGTGAACAGTGCTGGCAATCAGTGTTTGCAGTGTTATAGGTCCCTATGGGAGCTATAACAATGCAAAAAAAAGTGTAAAAAAAAAAGTTAATAAATGTGATTTAACCCTTTCATTAATAAAAGTTCAAATCACCCCCCTTTTCCCATAAAAAAAAAACACCATGTAAATAAAAATAATTAGAAACATATGTGGTATCGCCACGTGCGTAAATGTCCGAACTATAGAAATATATCATTAATTAAACCGCATGGTAAATAGCGTACGCGCAAAAAAATTCCAAAGTCCAAAATAACATATTTTTGGTCACTTTTTATATCATGAAAAAATTAATAAAAAGCGATCAAAAAGTCCTATCAATACAAAAGCTCTAAGAACTTCAGATCACGGCGCAAAAAATGAGCCCTCATACCGCCCCATATGCGGAAAAATAAAAAAGTTATAGGGGTCAGAAGATGACAATTTTAAACGTATAAATTTTCCTGCATGTAGTTATGATTTTTTACAGAAGTACGACAAAATCAAACCTATATAAGTAGGGTATCATTTTAACCATATGGACCTACAGAATAAAGATAAGGTGTCATTTTTTCAGAAAAATGTACTGCGTAGAAACGGAAGCCCCCAAAAGTTACAAAATTGCGTTTTTTCTTAAATTTCGTCGCACAATGATTTTTTTTCCCGTTTTGCCGTAGACTTTTGGGTAAAATGACTGATGTCATTACAAAGTAGAATTGATGGTGCAAAAAATAAGCAATCATATAGATTTTTAGGTGCAAAATTGAAAGGGTTATGATTTTTAAAAGATGAGGAGGAAAAAACAAAAGTGCAAAAACGGAAAAAACCTTAAGGGGTTAAAACACAAATAAAATATAGAAAACTTCCTTTTTCTTTAGTGATCAAGAGAGCGCATGCACACCAAATGCGTCCATGTTGCAGTGTATCACTGGCTAGGTGGTGTGTAGTGAGTGCTAACTTGCAAGATTTTTAACGCTGTGGATTACAAATAAAGATTGATGTTTTAAGGAATTGCTGGATCCAGAACATATTTCTTTGCTATACTACATATGAAACTGGGCCAGGCTGAGGATCGGTGCAAGACCAGTGGGAGGTGAGCTGAAGATTCTTTCCCTACTTTCATTGTGATTTAAATTAGTGACATGTTATCTTTTGCTTGGTTCTAGCTTGTCAAAGGGGTACTCCGTTGGAATTTTTTTTCTAAATCAACTGGTGCCAAAAAGTTAAACAGATTTGTAAATTACTTCTATTAAAAAAAAAAAAAAATTAATCCCTACAGTACTTTTTAGCTGCTGTATACTACAGAGAAAATTATTTTCTTTTTGGATTTCTTTTCTGTCTGTCCGCAGTGCTCTCTGATGACACCTCTGTTCATGTCAGGAACTGTCCAGAGCAGCGTATGTTTGCTATGGGAATTTTCTCCTGCTATGGACAGTTCCTGACATGGACAAAGGTGTCAGCAGAGAGCACTCTGTACAGACAGAAAAGTAATCCAAAAAGAAAAGCATTTCCTCTGTAGTATACAGCTGCTAATAAGTACTGGAAGGATAAAAACATTTTTTTTATAGAAGTAATATACAAATGTGTTACATTTCCGGGCACCAGTTGACTTGAAAAAAAAAAAAAAAAAAAGTTTTCCACCGGAGTACCCCTTTAACATTACGCAATAGAAAACAAAGCAAAGAAACAACATAAAAAGCAATTGTCCAGCAATATAAAACACTGATAGCTCAGGAGGTGTCAGCAGCTTGTTGCCGCTGAACAGCAAACATGCCAAAACGAGAGAAAACATATTTCATGTAAATAATTCAGAACAGACAAAACAAAGGCAGCAGATGTTGGGGGAAATGCTGCCCATAATTTTTATGATACATTAGTCAGATATTAGCAGCTGCATACATAAAAAAATATGCTTTTTAATGCATCTACAGAATTAATCTGAATACATCTGCACTAGCTCGGTGGAGCAGGGGCATCTGTTAGGGAAATAGTAACCCTTACTATTAAGAGCTACCATAATATTTGGAAACGTCCCCAGTTGCAAAACTACAACTCCCAGTAGGCCTGGACAGCCGTTGGCTGTCCAGGCCTACCGGGAGTTGTAGTTTTGCAACAGTGGATGCAGAGGTAGCAGTTGCAACCAGACCTTTGTGCATGAGGGGGCTTGATGGCCCCTCTGCCATCTACAATAACAAAAGAAAAAAAAAAAACTCCAGTGGTATATAGTAGGTAAAGACCCCTTTGAAGAGTCTACATTGGAGCCTAGGAAAGTAAGGGGGCCCTTTTACAGATTAAGCATTGGAGCCCACATGGTTTATTTGAGCTAACTTTATGTTAAAGGTTCTATTGTGTAACGTATAGACTGAGATCTGGAGGATTCCCCGCAATTAAAGGGATTTTTCCATAATCAAAACCTAAAGGGGTATTAAACCATCAGGTAAAACAAAAATGCTGCAGAAGCATTTAGCATTGCTTCCCTGCCTGCCCCAGTTCGGAAAGAATCAAAAATGATTTGCTTTGCGTATCTGTGGGTCTCTTCCTATGTCAAATAATGACGGTGCTTCCTGGTTAAGCAGTTGCTCAGTACTACAATTCCTCGAATGCATTGTTTTAACTCGGCTCTACATCAAACCTATCACACTGCTCACCCCCCTCCCACAGCACTCCTGCCAGTTCCGCACCCAGAGCTACTGCAAAACATTGCTGTACAGAGCAGCCCCTCTCTCTCCACACACCCAATCTGCAAAAGCTATTGTATTCATTACTTGTCTGATCCTCTGCTTGTGGCAATGCTCAGCAAAACTCAGCATACTGTAAACACGACTCATTCTTCTTTAAATGTCCCAATAAAGATATATATATGTATATGACAGAGAGATGACTCTAGGGGCTAGTCAGAAGTTGTGACATCACTCGGGGGTGGGACTAGAGCTCAGAGACAGGAGTGGAAGAAGCCAGGGGGCTGGAGACAACACCACACTATCAATGAAAATACTTCACAACTTGCTGGCAGGGGTATTTCTAGTAAAAGAATGCTAAAGCCAGTACAACATGTGATAACACTATATTAGTAAGTAATATATCTTAGTTTGATCATCTAATATATATATATATATATATATATATATATATATATATATATATATTCTAGCTGAGTACCTGGCACAGCCCGGTTTTTCCTACCTTATCCTTGTGGGGGAGGAAAAGCAACAAAGGAGGAAGATTTTGTTCTTATCTCCTGTCCCTAAATCCTGACCCCATTTCTCCTCCTCATAACCTGACCCCAAATCCCCTCCTCATATTTTGTTCTCATATCTTGACTCCATATCCCGGTCCCCATATCCCATCCTCATATCCCGACCTCATATCCCGTCCCCATAGCTAATCCTCATTTCTAATCCTCATATCCCGTGCTCTGGTGGGGCTGTGTTGTGGTGAAGATATTTTAAGCTGAAAATAAAAGGGGTGTAGTTTAAAAGGTGGGCATGCGAGATGGGACATGGCATGCAGGGAGGGTGTGGCTTACCAGTCAGACTGACACATTCACCAGGAAAATCAGAGCGGAGCTTGTGGAGTAAGGCACGAGAAGTCCTATATACTTGCATGGGATCTGAAATAAAAACCCCATCCTTCACATATGGGGACAGGTTAGTGTGCCAAGTTTCATGTTAATATCTATAGCCGTTTGGAAGTGATGCTGGAACATGCACAGACATAAACACACATGTTGAGTTTTATACATATATATATATATATATATATATATATATATATAGACTAGCCCGGTTTTTCCTTCCTAATCCTTGTTGTGGAGGAAAATCAACAGAGGAAACTTTTGACTTCATATCCCGTCCTCATGTATTGTTGTCATATCCCAACCCCATATCCTAACCTCCTATCCCGTCCTTCTATCCCGACCACCTATCCCATCCTCCTATCTCGACCTCCTATCCCGTCCTCCTATCCCGACCTCCTATCTCTACCTCCTATCCCGTCCTCCTATCCCGTCCTCATATCTTGACCTCCTATCCCGACCTCCTATTCCGTCCTCCTATCTTGACCTTCTATCTCGACCTCCTATCCTGTCCTCCTGTCCCATACTCCTATCTCGACCTCCTATCCCGTCCTCCTATCCCGTCCTCATATCTTGACCTCCTATCCCGACCTCCTATTCCGTCCTCCTATCTTGACCTTCTATCTCGACCTCCTATCCTGTCCTCCTGCCCCATACTCCTATCTCGACCTCCTATCCTGTCGTCCTATCCCATCCTCCTATCCCGAACCGTAATATGTGTACCAGGTATTGAAATATCTCCAGCCGTACGGAAGTTATGTGGGAACATACATTTCCCATTGATTTGCATGGGACTTTAAACAAAAACCCGGACCCTCACAAATGGGGGTAGTTAAAGGTTAAATTAACTATCCTATATTTTAAGTGGACATATGAGTAACATGTGACCAAGTATTACCGAAATATCTCCAGCCGTTTGGAAGTTATGCAGTAACATATATTTCCCATAGACTTGTATGGGACTTTAAACAAAAACCCCAACCCTGGCAAATGGGGATGGGTAAGGGTTAAATTACCTATACTATGTTTTTTGTTGAAATATAATTAACATGTGCGCCAAGTTTCATGTTCAGCCGTTTGGATATGATGCTGGAACATACACACATGTTTTTTTTTTTTTTAACTACTACTTTACTACTAAAATCCCCCTTTAACCCCTTACCGACGAGCGCCGTAAATGTACGTCCTGGTGAGGTGGTACTTAACACACCAGGACGTACATTTACGTCCTAAGCATAACCGCGAGCATCGGAGCGATGCCCGGATCATGGGCGGCAGGTCCCGGCTGCTGATCGCAGCCAGGGACCCGCCCGTAATGGCGGACACCCGCGATCCCGCGGATGTCCGCCATTAACCCCTTAGATGCCATGATCAATACAGATCACGGCATCTGCAGCATCGCGGTCACTAAAATGGATGATCGGATCGCCCGCAGCGCTGCCGCGGTGATCCGATCATCCGGCATGGCAGACAGAGGTCCCCTCACCTGGCTCCGCTGCCTTCCCGGCCTCTTCTGCTCTGATCTGCCTTCCTGCAGACCAGAGCAGAAGATGACCGATAATGCTGATCAGTGCTGTGTCCTATACATAGCACTGAACAGTATTAGCAATCGAGTGATTGCTATAAATAGTCCCCTATGGGGACTATCAGAATGTAAAAATAAAAGTAAAAAAAGTAAAAAAATTAAGTAAAAAAATGTGAAAAACCCCCTCCCCCAATAAAAACGTAAATTGTCCTATATTCCCTATTTCACCCCCAAAAAGTGTTAAAACATTTTTTAATATACATATTTGGTATCGCCGCGTGCGTAAATATCCGAACTATAAAAATAAAATGTTAATGATACCGTACGGTGAATGGTGTGAATGTAAAAATAAAAAAAATTGATGCTTTTTTATAACATTTTATTCCCAAAAAATGTTATTAAAAATTGATTAAAAGTTCTATATAAGCAAATATGGTATAAATAAAAAGTACAGATCACGGCGCAAAAAATGAGCCCTCATACCGCCGCTTATACGGAAAAATTCAAAAGTTATAGGTCTTCAAAATAGGGGGATTTTAAATGTATTAATTTGGTTAAAAAGTTTGCAATGTTTTTTAAGCACAACAGTAATAGAAAAGTATGTTATCATGGGTGTCATTTTGACCGTACATTGTACGGCGTGAAAAAAAATTTCACCACACAAATAGTATTTTTTTTTGGTTGCGTCATACATTTAATGGTAAAGTGAGTGATGGCATTACAACGGACAACTGGTCACGCAAAAAACAAGCCCTCATACTAGTCTGTGGATGAAAATATAAAAGAGTTATGATTTTTTGAAGGCGAGGAGGAAAAAACGAAAATATAAAAATTAAATTGTCTGTGTCCTTAAGGCCCAAATGGGCTGCGTCCTTAAGGGGTTAAAGGGGTAATCCGGTGGAAAACATTTTTTTTTTAAATCAACTGGTGCCAGAAAGTTAAACATATTTGTAAATGACTTCTATTAAAAAATCTTTACCCTTCCAGTACTCATTAGCAGTTGTATACTACAGAGGAAATTCTTTTCTTTTAGAATTTCTTTGCATTGTCTACAGTGCTCTCTGCTCACACCTGATGCCCATATCAGGAACTTTCCAGAGCAAGAGAAAATCCCCATAGCAAACCTCTCCTGCTCTGGACAGTTCCTGACATGGACAGAGGTGTCAGCAGAGAGCACTGTGGACAAGACAAAAAAGACATTCAAAAAGAAAAGAATTTCCTCTGCAGCAAACAGCTGCTAAGATGTTTAAATAGAAGTCATTTACAAATCTGTTTAACTTTCTGGCACCAGATCATTTATAAAAAAAAGTTCTCCATTGGAGTACCCCTTTAACAGCTATCCACAGAATAGATGCTATGTCTCTAATTGATAGAGGTCTGACCCCTGGGACTCTTTAGATCATGAGAGTGTCCCCATGCTTGAATGAAGTGGCAGTCAAGCATGCACACAGCTGCTTTATTCAAAGTCACTGGTTCTGTGGAAAAAAAGTACCGCATAGGAGACATGGAATTCCAATTCTGGTGATCGATGGGGGGTCACAATCACCTGTCCTGTGAAGAGGTTATCATTTTTAATTATGGGAAACCCTCCACTTACTGAAACCTAAAGCTGCATTCTGTCATCTCTGGAGAACCACCAATGGTGGATGTAAACTTTACTAGGACCCTGCCTTGGTGGAGGAACCAAATTAATTACATTCTCTTATCAGCAGATGGAGCACAATAACCTCAAGTTTGCACTTAACCAAGAAAAGTTATGCAAGTGTTATGAGTGGCACGGTCTCTTCAGGGCAAAAAACATGTTCCCAGATCCTAGAGACAGCGAAGCCCTTATGAGCGTGAATTCCACAATTCACAAACTGTTGGAGGTGAGAAGCGAATCTGTGTGTCCAGGGCTTAATATTTCTGCTGCTTCAGAAGTCAATCACCAGCAATAGAAGCCTGAGGAGCGCAGGAGGCTGGATTGGCTCAGCCAGTAATTACTCCATTGATTTGTCTGTCCCTCCGGGCATATCCCATTTGTATTCCAAACGCCACGGCTCATTAGAGTAGTGTGCAGCTTAAGCTTTGACAGGTTTGGCTGAAGTCTTTTATAATTTGGAAGATTTCCTTTATGTGGAGTTGCTTATTTAAATGTATCATGAAAATAACAAAATGTGAAATGTAACACCAAAACTATTCAATTCCCATTACTAGTATTAGGTTTCCTTGTTAAACGAGTCTCGAGAGCCTCTTATCACTTCTGACTTCACGTTCAGCTGGTATGAGTGACAGCTGCTGCTGCTGGATGGTACGTTCCGATTGGCTTAGAAGGAAAAAAAGAGTGTGATGTCATCGCTCTCCTCGAGAACCCGAGGTGGTTGTTGCTTCTTGGCACACAGAAAACTAGATCTGCCAAGTCTGGCACGAGTGGACAAAAGTCATGGCTTTACTTATGTCCCTCCTGCTTGGAGTGGTTTCCTTTCTTTCTAGTGTTTCTGATGGCTACCAGCAGGTACAAAAAAGGAGGCCATGACTGGATCGTTTTACAGTAATGATCCGACCATTAAGTATATTTTTGTAGTAACACATTCCTTCCTGAAAAGGTTACACATTACTTCTTCTAAAAATCACTGTAGATAATATTTTGCGAAGCTCTTGTTGAATACAGTAAGCAGTTTTGCATTGGTTAAGGATGACACATGACTTCACAAGTATTTTCCCCTTGACTCAGGAGCCTTTGCTCCCACCAAGTGTAAAGCCCGAAGTTTAAAGGTTCAGTCTGCCAGGTAGTACATGAGGAATGGTACTCAGTGGTAGTCTTAGTGGTGGTCTTTTTAGTCACTCCCCTTCCCAGCCATTATCTGCCCCTTTTCCAGGAGGTCACACCCACTTGTTTAGCAAAGTGATTTTCATGTTCTTTTTGATAAACTAAGTATAACAAATGTGGCTTGTTTGATGTGCTCCAAAATACTGGTGCATGTGTAGAAAAAAGACTCTCTTACAGGACTTAAACAAAATTTTAAGGTGATTTAGACATTTTTTTTTTTAGACAATTTCTTACCCTGTTTAGCAAGTGTTTGTAGTTTGTCTATTCCTCCCTGTGGAGAACTGTGGAACAGTCCAAGCAGTTGGATCATCCTGGCTACTTACCAGTTCCTAGAGCGCTCCAGCCTCCTCCATTGGAGAGAATGAAGAGTAATGGCCCTCTCAGCCAATCACCGGATAAGAAGGGACCCCAACTTAGCTGTTGATTGGCTGAGCGAGCCTTTACACGAGCGTGTCTCTGAAGGTGGGAGCGCTCCAGGGACTGGTAAGTAGCCAGGATGATTGAACTGCTTGGACTGTTCCACAGTTCTCCACAGGGCTGGATAGACACTTCTATTGCAATTACTGATGATAATTACACAGCTATGTCACACAATCATAATGGAGGAGATGACAGCTCAGCCTCCCTCTCAGCCTCTTAGCTTATTAAGGAGAATATAGAAATGAGGATTAGGACTGTGTCCTCCCACCAGATAGAGATGGTATAGGCTCTAGCTGCAAATGTGATGCTGTGCTGATGCATCATGGGATCACGTCTGATCAAAAGCACAATGGAGGCAGACTACAAGTAAATGAGTGCTAAATACCAAGAAGCCATCCAGAATGTAATACACAAATCTGTGTATGGGAAGGGAATGTTGGTGCAGTGATGGATATTTAATTTTTATTCTGCAGGACTGCTTTCTTAGGCTATGTTCACACGGGTGTCAAATGTTCGGAACAAACTGTTCCGAACGCTGGAGCCGGAAGCTCGTGACGTCATAGCCCCACCCCTCATGATGTCACGCCCCGCCCCCTCAATGCAAGCCTATGGGAGGGGGCGTGACAGCCGTCACGCCCCCTCCCATAGACTTGCATTGAGGGGGCGGAGCGTGATGTCGCCAGGGGACGGGGCTATGACATCCCAAGCTCCCGGCACTGGCTCCAGCGTTCGGACCAGTTTGTTCCAAATGCTGAGCAGCGGAGTACCCCTTTAAGTTCTTTTCTGTTGTGAAGCATCAGAACCAGAGTCGCAGGTCCCACGGGCTCATGTATAGCGCAGGGAAAGACTCAGCATGCTATACAATACTGACACAACCATTTGTAATACAATAAGCTGGAGCCTACTATTGTATGGTTATAGATGTGATGTGTATTACGGTTCTATAAATCATGTACAGGCGGTAAATATCTGTAGTTAATTAGGAGCACTGTCAGTGGTTGGTATACCGCCATACAAGTAATTGGAAGATTCTGACTCTTAGGCTTTGTCACATATAAAAGTCATTACAATGTATTCAACAATGGGGGCTCCAGAGGGTAAACTCATACTTGGTAAATTAAAATCTGATCAATTTCTGGTGGGAAAATTAATAGGGTGGACCACAAACACAATGCATATATAAATATATATGTGTACTATTGCCGTGTTATTCATATTATTTTTATGAAATACAATGAAACTATCTGCAGCAAATATAAAATGTGTATTTGGGGCATGAAAATTACATTTATTCTGAACTCAAACATTAGCACTTCCTTTTCATAAGTATAGGAACACCATCCATATTACCACCATATGGTAATCTTACAAATGGTCTGTATTTAAAGGGCCAAATATATTATCAGTGGTAATAAAAAGAAAATAAGAGCTCAGCAAATCCTATACTAACACAAGGACACTGATTGTTCCCCCGTCTGAACAACACTAAGGCTAGGTTCAGACTACAGAATCTCCGGGCAGAAAATTTCCACCCGGAGATTCCGAGTGCGGCCAGCACTGACTGAATCAGTCGGCGCTAGCACCGCGTGGACACTGCAGTCTCCAATAGACTGCAATGTGTTCCGCGAGTATTTCCGCCTGAAGAAAGAGCAACCCCATTCTTCAGGCGGTAATTTCCAAGCGGATTTTCCGTTCACAAATTCCGCTTCACAAATTCCGAAGTGTGAATTTGTAAACGGAAACCCATTCACTACACTATACATTTTAGCAAGCGGAATTTCCACCTGCAATTTCAAATCGGAATTGCAGGTGGAAATTCCGTAGTCTGAACCTAGCCTAACAGGGGTTTAATCAGACGTGTATCACTACACAGTAACATAGTTTGTAAGGCTTAGAATAATATGTCTATTCAGTTCTGTCTATTATCATGCAGTGTTTATCCAGAGTAAGAGGGGGAAAAAAAAAGAAAATCGATTTTTCTTTAGGAAAAAAAATTATTTCCCAACTCCAAATCTGGCAATCGGTATAAATCCCTGGATCGGTGACCCTTTTCCAGAATCGACTATAACCTGTACTATTATTATAATTTACTACAATTACCATAACCTGTCATTTTATTACAGAAATTTATTCAGACCTCTTTTGAACTCTTTTATTGAGTTCCCCATGACAACTTCCTCTGGAAGTGAGTTCCATAGTCTCACTGCTCTTACAGAAAAGAATCTTACTTACTGTCTTAAACCATATAAGTCATACTAAGCAAAGAGAGGGACTTTCTCCCAGTATCAATAGCATACATAAGTGTCTGGCATAAATGTAGCGTCAGAAACCACAACTTTTGCTCAAATTGGAACAGAAATTTCACCTGTACTAAAATACAAAGAGATTAGATAATACAGGGCACCACTTGTCCTACCATGGGTAAGATAGAAAAATATAATGGGGGTGAAGGTTGGGGCTAGTTATAAAGGATTAGGTATCATACAAAACAATTCTGCCTGACAGCTAGAAGGGTGGGGAAATTCCCCACATGTTGTCCTGCTGACAGTGATGTAAGGGAATCCATACTTTACCATGCAATTCCTCAACAAAGTCATTATAATACGTAGCATATGCCCACAGCAGACTTTTTATTCTTTAATCTATCAATTGCATATTTACTCATTAGTATTTGGCCTTTGTGAATCGTGTCTCTTACAATTCATTATTATTACATTATTGACTTTCCACATTTCTGTGCACTATGTTCTATTTTTGTAGCCAGTAAAGACATCTGAGTGTGGTGACCCAGTGGATATCTATTAATAATAACCACCCTCTCTTTTCTATTACTCAGCCAGTTGCTCACACATCTTCCCTCAATCCATGAATTCTCATTTTATGTACCAACCTGCGGCACAGTATCAAAAGATTTCTAAACAATCAAAGTATATGGCGTTCAATTAATCCCTCAACCCATGCTGTTACAGGATTATACATTTACTTTTCACATTTACTTTCTTTTACTATTAAAGAGGTACTGCAGCCAGAATTAACTTATCCCCTATCCACGATAGGAGATAAGTAGCTGAGTGCAGAGGGTCTGACCGCTGCCCCCCCCCCATTCCCCCGCCATCTCCTGAACGGGACCCCGTTCCAATCAGTCAGGAGCGCGTATCGCCTAACTTTAGAAGGCACACGCTCCATTCATTTCAAGGGAGCGCGTGCTGTCTAGAGGTAGACAACACGCACTCCTGACTAAGTGGGACGGGTCCCATTCAGGAGATCGCAGGGGGTAGAGGGGGAGGAGCCAGCGGTCAGACCTTCTGCCTCTATGGATTCTTGCTGCAGTACCCCTTTAAATATACTGAAAAACAGAAAGAAAATTAAGAAAGGTAAAAAAATATATATATATTTTGAAATGCCAAACTTAATACTGCAATATTCTGACTCCTATAATATATATATTTTTTTTACATTTCTGTGTATGGAGTATTTTCTGTGTATGCATCATAATCCATAATCTGTAGTTTTAAAAAGTACCACTTTGGCATAGATCGGACTTTTGGATTTGTTTAATTAAATTTTTATAAAAAAAATAAAAAAAAACAGCAATTGTGACATTTGGTATTCTTTTTACATTTACTCGCCTTGCAGTTTTGATAACATTATATTTTATTAGTTTCCACAAGCAACATTACCAAATATGGTTATGGTTTCTTTGTTTCCATTTTTTATTTGAAAAAAGGGAAAAGGAGGGCAATTTCTATTATGGGGTGATTTTCTTTTACATTTCTAAAAATATTTTTAAAATATTCTTTTTTACACACTTTCAGTTCCTGTAGGGGACTTGTATGAGCAATCATTCGATTACATTGTTCCAAAAGATAGCTCTATTGGTACAGCCTGTTATGGACTAAAAGCAGCGGGAAGCCACTGGACATGAAGCTGCCGCATGACTGCCTTTATACTTTTACTAGCTGAATACCTGGCGTTGCCCGGTTTTTCCTTCCTAATCCTTGTTGGGGAGGAAAATAAACAAAGGAGGAAGCTTTTGACTTCATATCCTTCATATATTGTTGTCATATCCCAACCCCATATCCTGTCCTCATATCCTGACCTCCTATCCCGTCATCATATCCCAACCTCATATCCCACCCTCACATCTCGTCCTCATATCCCGACCTCCTATCCCGAACTCTTATCCCAACCTCCTATCCCGTCCTCCTATCCTGACCTCCTATCCCATCCTCCTATCCCGTCCTCCTATCTCAACCTCCTGTCTCAACCTCCTATCCCGTCCTCCTATCTCGACCTCCTATCCCGACCTCCTATCCCGTCCTCCTATCTTGACCTCCTATCCCATCCTCCTATCTCGACCTCCTATCCCGACCTCCTATCTCGACCTCCTATCTCAACCCCCTAGCCCGTCCTCCTATCTCCACCTCTTATCCTGACCTCCTATCCCGTCCTCCTATTTCGACCTCCTATCCCGACCTCCTATCTCGAGCTCTTATCCCATCCTCCTATCTCCACCTCATATCCGGTCCTCATATCCCGACCTCCAAACTCGACCTCCTATGCCGACCATTCCGTCCGCCTATCTTGACCTCCTATCTCGACCTCCCATCCCGTCCTCATATTCCGACCTGTAATATGTGTACCAGCTATTGAAATATCTCCAGCCGTACAGAAGTTATGTGAGAACATACATTTCCCATTGATTTGCATGGGACTTTAAACAAAAACCCCGACCCTCACAAATGGGGGTAGTTAAGGGTTAAATTAACTATCCTATATTTTAAGTGGACATATAAGTAACATGTGACCAAGTATTATCGTAATATCTCCAGCCGTTTGGAAGTTATGCAGTAACATATATTTCCCTTAGACTTGTATAGGACTTTAAACATAAACCCCGCCCCTGGCAAATGGGGGTAACTAAGGGTTAAATCACCTCGCCTGTGTTTGTTGTTGACATATAAGTAACATGTGTGCAAAGTTTCATGTTAATATCTTTAGCCGTTTGGAAGTTTTTGTGGAACATACATACACACACACACATACGTTGAGTTTTATATATATATATATATATATATATATATATATGTATATATATATATATATATATATATATATTTTTTTTTGTTTATGCTTCTTCACTGCCTTCCTGTTTCAGTAAATGAAATACTACCCCTTTTTTATCTATCCACTCTGCCTTTCTCATTCCAATAAGGTATGTACCTCTCAGGATGTGTTCCCATGGCAGAAAATTTGCAGAATATTCGTCTGTCGCTAGGACTGCTCGGAAATGGGCCTTCTTCATAGATGACAATGCACATTCGAGCAGATTCCACCAAAATAATTAACATGTCAATTCTTTCGGCAGAGGCTGGAATTGGGATTTCCAGGGCAGATGTCTCTGCCTGCCATGTGAACGGTGCGTCAGAATCCAGTGAAAGCTATGGGATTCTACTGCAACAGAATTTCCAAGCTGAATTTTGCTGGGAAATTCTGTTGTGTGAACATAACCTTAAAATGAAGATTTAAGGTGCTTTTTGTGCTTGTACTCTTATTTTTGAGGATATTATTTCAGTTCAGGGCATCTCTATGCTAAATAACCTTAGTTTTCCTGAAATTCTATGTTTTTGTGACTTCTCTATGGAATATCTCTGGTTGAATCCATGCGTTTGCTCCCTGTTGTTTCTGCAATTGAAATGGCTTCCAGCCCAGGAGATAATACACATTGGTCTCTCTCGGGAAACTGCCCTGTAGAAAAGCAAGTCAAATATAGACCTGCTGACTGGCACCATTTACATGCAAAAAAAAAAAAAGTACAATACACATTAAATTGGCTCAACAAGCAAAATTGTCGAAAAAAAAACACTAAAAGCCAACATTTATTTGACTAATTAGCACAACTATATTGGGAGCCCGGAATCTCAAAGGGAAATATTTTCAATCTGTCCATTGCCAGTTCTAAGTATTCCTTAACCTGTGAGACTGGAATAATTTAGTGCCTCATCTCCCATAGGTGTCTAGAACACAATATGTAAGCAGGATCCAGCAATAACTGATCTATTTCACTGGCGTTGGCACAACCAGGTGTTAAGATTGGCTTTTAACTTATGGTCGCTGTAACTACTAAGCGCTGAGATCTTTTTTTTCTCCATTTGAATTGTAACATGCCAACTATAGAGCAGCTTGGCTTTTATTTTTTGTTTTTATAAACTTCCAACCCACATCATTTTAACCCTCTTGCCCTGTCTATAAATTACACATCAAAAAGGTTGCCAGTTCTCTCCAGCTTTCATCTACTTACCGTATATACTTGAGTGAACTGTGAGGGGTGGCTTAGCTGTGAGGGGATGTCCAGGCCGTCCATCTTTGGCCATCTATGCTGTAGGGAGGGTTAGTCGTTCCGGGCTGTCCATCTTCACCTGGAGGCCCTCTTCTCCGCTCCAGGCCGGTCCCGAACTAGTGACGTTGCATTGAGGCCACTGCGCAGGGACGTTTATGCGCAGGGACGTCACTGCGTGTCGTCATCAAGGCAACGTCACTAGTCCGTGGCCTGCCCGGAGCTGAGAAGAGGGCCTCCTGGTGAAGATGGACAGCCCGGAACGACTAACCCTCCCCACCGGACGGTCCCTGCAGCATAGATGGCCAAAGATGGATGGCCCGGACCAGCTCACCCGAGAACCTGGGGAGGTGAGTAGAAAACAAAAGGGGGGTCTGGATGATGACGAAGGCCGCAGTGGTCTTCAACCTGTGGACCTCCAGATGTTTCAAAACTACAACTCCCAGCATTCCCGGACAGCCGATGGCTGTCCGGGCATGCTGGGAGTTGTAGTTTTGCAACATCTGGAGGTCCGCAGTTGAAGACCACTGAAAGGGATTGACAGGCGGTGATGATGAAGGGGGGGGGGGATGATGACGAGGGGGACCATGACGGGGTGATGATGACGAGGGTGATGATGACGAGGGTGTTGATGACAGGGTGATGATGACAGGGTGACGATGACAGGTGATGATGACGGGGGTCTGGATGACGGGGGTCTGGATGATGACAGGGGGGGGATGATGACATGGGGGAAATTAGGGGGTGAAATTAGGGGCCTCGGCTTATATTCGGAACAGCTAATACTCGAGTATATACGGTAAATAGTAAAAAAAAAAAAAATTTTCATTTTAAATCAAGACAAAGGCATCCCCAAAATCAAAGTAGTGCTTTCACTAATAGTCAGCTATTGGTGAAGACAACACTGAGGAGCCTGTCGAGGGCTAAAAGTACATTAACTACAATGTAGAATATCTAAAGATTAGGGCCAATTTTTTATTTTTTTGGGGTCTAAAACACATTTTAATGACAACAGGAGAATAAGTAAATTTGCCACAAGGGGTAAGTAATAAGAAGTAAAATGTGTGTATAGGTTATAAAGTTCTTTAGTGTGAGAATTCTTGTCCAATTAAACTTGCCAAGACAGCATCTTGAATTACTAAATATTCTTGTAAAGTCTACATCAGCTGTAATGGGACCTCTCTCATCCTACAACATGAAAAAGTGAAGAAAAGTAACATACAAAGTCACTGATCTACTTAGATATTACTTAAAGGGGTACAGCGGTGGAAAGCATTATTATTATTTTTTTATCAAATCAACTAGTGTCAGAAAGTTAAACAGATTTGTAAATTACTTCTATTAAAAAAAATCTTACTCCTTCCAGTACTTATCAGCTGCTGTATGCTCCATAGGAAATTGTGTAGTTCTTTCCAGTCTGACCACAGTGCTCTCTGCTGACATCTCTGTCCATGTCAGGAACTGTCCGGAGCAGATGAGGTTTGCTATGAGGATTTGCCCCTATTCTGGAGTGTTCCTGACATGGACAGAGGTGTCAGCAGAGAGCACTGTGGTCAGACAGAAAATAAAAACTCAACTTCCTCCGGAGCATACAACAGCTGATAAGTACTGGAAGGGTTAACATTTTTAATAGAAGTAATGTACAAATCTATATAACTTCTTAGAACAAGTTGAGATCATTTTTTAAATTTTATTTTTTACTGGAGTACCCCTTTAACTGTTTTGTGCAAGTTGAATGTGTTCTAAGACAACAAAAAAAGTATTTATGGTTCCCACGGGGCATACTTGTCATTGGTGGAAGCCAAAAATGTAGCTATTCTTGGGTTCTTTTCTGGTCTCAAAATGGCGCAAGCAGAATGTTCTCATATTTATTACACAGATACATAGATGATATGGGTAACAAAAGTTAAATTCATCATGTCCAAGCTATGTTTGCTACAGTGCTGGTCCAGAGGGAGGTAAAGAAACTCATGAGGCAGGTGAAAATTGCCGGTAAAATGTATTCCTAACCACAAAATGGGCAATTAAAATAGATAAACATCGCCAAACCAAGAATCAAATGTTAGACAGTAAATGGTAAATCATGATTCATGATACCAAACAAGACTGTTTCAGAGTTCTATAGTGGTGCGCTTTAAGGAGATATTAATATGAAAAACATTTGTTAAACATTCATAGGATATACAATATATCCAAAAAGTTTTCAGACCCTTTCACCTTTTTCACATTTTGTTATGTTGCGGCCATGTGCAAAAATAAAATACAAATTCAAGTTTTCCCTATTATTGAAAATGAAAAACTAAAATATTGCAGTGACGTACAGTAAATATTCAGACCCTTTACTCAGGACTTAGTTAAACACCTACGGCAGAGATTACAGTCTCCAGTCTTCTTAATGATGATGCCACAAGGTTTGTACTCCTAGATTTAGGGATTTTCTGCCAAGCTTCTCTGTTGACCCACTAGAGTTCTGTCAGGTTGGATGGGGACTGATGGTGAAAGAGATGGTCAATTGGGTTTAAGTCAGGGTACTGGCTGGGCCACCCAAGAACATTCACAAAATTGTCCCTAAGCCACTCCTGTGTATCTTGGCTGTATGCTTAGGGTTAATATCTTGTTGGAAGATGAACCAATGGCCCAGTCTGAGGTCTAGACCACTCTGAATCATATTTTTATTAAGAAAATCTCTCCACTTTGCTCCATTCAGCTTTCCCTTAGCTCTGACCAGTCTCCCTGTGCCAGCTGCTGAAAAATCACCATGCTTCACCGTAGGAATTGTATTGGGCAGGTGATGAGCCGTGCATGGTTTCCTCCAGACATGATGATTAGACTTAAGGCTAGAAAGTTCAATTTTTAGTTTCAACAGATCAAAGAATCTTGTTTCTTACAGTCTGAGAGGCGCTTCTGTCCTTCAGGTGCTTTCAGGTGGCTCTCATATGTCTTTTACTTTAGAAATGTTTATTTCTGGCAACTCTGCCATAAAGCCCAGATTGTGGAGGCTGCAAAGATGATCAACCTTTTAGGCTACTTTCACACTGCGGTAGCTCCCCGTCAAGAACGGCCGTCAAAGTAACTTTTTTTCTTTTCTTTCTGACTGTAACGGCTGTTCTCTTAACGGGAGCAACAGCAAACAACAGGTCCCAGCGGCTCCCATTCATTATTAAGGGGGCCGCCAGGACCCATTATGAATAGGGGAAAAAAAGATGGCACATGCTGTAATTTATTTCCCGCTATTCTGCAGCGGCCGCCACACTGTCGGGCACCAATGGCGCTGTGAAAGGGGCCTTAGATGTTTCTCCCATTTGTACACAGGACCTTTGGAGCTCAGCCAGAGTACCAATTGCGTTCTTGAACACCTCTCTTACCATGTCCTCTTACTTGTCCTGGTTGATCCAAATTTGCTATATGTTGGAGTTATGGAGGCAATTGTGCTTTTAGGAAGTGCACCAAAAGTGTCTCTGAGCTCTACAGGGAGTTCTTTCTACCTCATGGCTTAATTTTTTCTATCATATGCATTGTCAGCCGTGAGACCTTTTGCAAACAGGGCTGTGTCTTTCCAAATCTTGTCCAATCATCTGAATTCATCAAAGGTGCCTTCAGTCAAGGTGATGAAACATCTCAGAGATGAAAAAGAGAAATGGGAGACCACAGAGCTAAATTTCAAGTAGCAAAGGGTCTGAATACTTATATCCATAAGAAATTTGAGTTTTTAATTTTTTTAAATTTTGCAATAATTCCGAAAATTCTATTTTCACATTCTCATTATGGTGTATTAAGTGCAGAATAATTGGGGACCTCATTGGACTTAAAGGGGTACTCTGGGGAACTAAACCCAAAGCTCATCCTTTCCCTTTCACCAAGTCATGTATTTGTCTAAATATCACTCATTACCTATATGGAGCTGTTTCCCTCTTTCAGCTGTCACTTACATGCAGGGAGTGAGAGAAAAACATAATTCTCAGATCCACCTTGTCTCCTTACTGATACCTAGCCCCCTCCTTTCAGGACAATACCACCTGATTTCTGTTTGATCTAGAGCTCTGGCTGTACAGCCACACCTCCCCTCCCCTCTCCCTGTGTGAGGAGCTTGTGAGCCGTGAGAGAAAAGCAGTGAAGATTCTCAGTCACAACTGAGCACATAGCTGCTGTTTTTCTGCTGAAGATCTAATCACTGACTGCTGCCATTCAGAGCACAGCATGATTTATTGCTGGGGGAAGGATAGTCTGAAAGAAATGACCTGTACAGTGTGTGTGTATGTGTGCAATGTGAACATGCACACAGATAGTGAAAGCAATGGGCTGGCAGCCATTACACAGAGATGCACTGACTTCTGGGAGTTGTAGTCTGTGCTGCAAACAAGGAAGAAGTATTTAGGAGACATCAGAGGCCAAAGGAGCTGCCAAAACCACATGGATATCTACAGGGGGACACAGAACATGTTTTGTGTGTCTTTAGGACATTTTTATTTTTCTTAACTTCCCTGGAGTACCCTTTTAAGAATAGCCTAGGTCTCACATCAAGGTAAGATAAGGTTGCTGGTTTACTGGCTAAAGCCAGCAGCTACCTTCCATCATCAACTATAGGTCTTGATGAAGCATGGATGAAGATAACTGGTCACCTTGTTTAAATGTTGCTTGATCGTGGCATTGTCCCTTTCAACAACCTTCACCATTTCTTGACTACCCAAGTACATGCCATTTGCTGCAAAAGAACATAAACAGAGAAAATATTAAGGAAATGAAAACAAACAAAAATGTTCTTCGAAAATAACACCACAATTACCAACACCTGACTGGCCAAGATTGGGATATTGGGGCTTTATCCCAAACAACCACAACTTTTGTGGTCCTGTGCACATAATGTCCTACCAAAATCGTGACTGATTGAAATTAGGTAACAATACTAAACACTGCTATGATTTATATAATTTTTACTGTCATTTTGGACACTAAAAAGTTTTTATTTTTCACCATTTAAAAATGCATTTGAATAAAATTAACAGTTATTTAAAGGGTGATTAAGGTGAATCAAATACGTACCTGCCAGACAGTAATGGACATGTTTAGGAAGGATCCGCACTTGTCTTGGGGTTAAATGGCTATATTGTGAGATTACCATAATACTGTGGCTAGCTTTTTGTGAACTGGTATTTCCTGTTTGAGTTTTCTTCTTTTGCCTACAAATCCCATAATTCCATTTTCCTCCCTCCCACACATTAGCCACCCCTCCCATTGAAACATAAATGAGCGGCATCCATTCATAAGACCTGTGGTTTTCAATCATGGTGCCTACAGCTGTTGCATTGGTTGCAGATTGATCTCTCCCCCACCAAGCGATCGCTCCACCCATTGAAGCAGACAGGCTCCCTGTCACCAGCTGACAAGTGAGTCAGGTCTCGGCCTCATTACAACCTGGGAAAAATCTGTCATTTTGTATGCTGTTAAAAATAAATATTGGGGTGAAAATCACATAAGAATTGTGAGAAAAATTCCTGGAATACCCCTTTAAGCAAATAAGATGTGTTTGTTGTCCAACGAAAGGCTTTAACTGCTGAGGTAGCCGGAGGGCTTACCTCTCCTTCTGTGCTCCCTGCTGTGCTGTGAATGATAAAGCCTGGCAGAACCAGGCTTTATCAATCAAACGCAGAGAACACATATCAATGTGGTTCTATGAAACCACATTGATCTGTATGAGGAATCTAATGATTCCTCCTAAAAGTCCCCTAAGGGGACTAAAAGTGTAAAATAAAAAGTTGAATAAATAATTTAAAGGGTACCTCTCATCAATAAACTTTTGATATATTTTAGATTAATGAATGTTAAATAACTTTCCAATAGCATGTTAATGAAAAATATGCTTCTTTCTATTGTATTTTTCCCGATCAGTCCTGTCAGCAAGCATTTCTGACTCATGCTGGAGTCCTAAACACTCAGAGCTGCCAGCCTGCTTTGTTCACAGCCAAACAGGCTGTGAACAAAGCAGGCTGGCAGCTCTTGAGTGTTCTCCTTTGTGAACAAAGCAGACTGGCAGCTCGTAGTGTTTAGGACTCCAGCATGAGTCTGAAATGCTTGCTGCCAGGACTGGTAGGGAGACCCCTAGTGGTCATTTCTTCAAAGTGGAAAATTAAATAGAAAGAAGCATATTTTTTAATAACATGCAATTGTAAAGTTATTCTGCATACATTAATCTATAATATATCAAAAGTTTTTTTGATGAGAGGTACCCTTTAAAAAAAAAAAAAAACATTAACCCCTTCCTTATTAAAGTTAAAATTACCCCCTTTTCCCAAATTCCATATAAAAATATGTAACCATAATAAAAATAAACATATGTGGTATCACCGCGTGCGTACATGTCCGAACTATAAAAAGATGACAATTTTACACATACTAATTTTGGTGCATGTAGTTATAATTTTTTTAAGTAGTAAAATAAAATAAAATAAACCCTATGTTACGCCTAGCGCTCCGGGTCCCCGCTCCTCCCCGGAGCGCTCACGGCGCCTTTCTCCCTGCAGCTCCCCGGTCAGCGCTGACCGGGAGCGCTGCCCTGTCATGGCCGTTGGGGATGCGATTCGCACAGCGGGACGCGCCCGCTCGCGAATCGCATCCCAGGTCACTTACCCGTTCCCGTCTCCTGCGGTCATGTGCTGGCGCGCGCGGCTCCGCTCTCTAGGGCGCGCGCGCGCCAGCTCCCTGAGACTTAAAGGGCCAGTGCACCAATGATTGGTGCCTGGCCCAATTAGCTTAATTGGTTCCCATCTGTTTCCTGGCTATATCTAGTCTACTCCCTTGCACTTCCTTGCCGGATCTTGTTGCCCTAGAGCCTAGTGAAAGCGTTTTTGTGTGTTTATACCCTGTGTACCAGAACTTTGCTATCTCCCCTGACTACGAACCTTGCCGCCTGCCCCCGACCTTCTGCTACGTCCGACTTTGCTTCTGCCTACTCCCTTGTACCTCGCCTATCTTCAGCAGCCAGAGAGGTGAGCCGTTGCTAGTGGATACGACCTGGTCACTACCGCCGCAGCAAGACCATCCCGCTTTGCGGCGGGCTCTGGTGAAAACCAGTAGTGGCTTAGAACCGGTCCACTAGCACGGTCCACGCCAATCCCTCTCTGGCACAGAGGGTCCACTACCTGCCAGCCGGCATCGTGACAGTAGATCCGGCCATGGATCCCGCTGAAGTTCCTCTGCCTGTTGTCGCCGACCTCCCCACACTGGTCGCCCAGCAAGCCCGACAGATTGCCCAACAAGATCACCAGCTGTCGTACTTGACCACCATGACTCAGCAACTCCAGTCTCAGCTACAGCAGATTCAGTCTCAGCTACAGCAGCAGCAACCATCTCCTCCGCCAGCTCCTGCACCTCTTCCGCAGCGAGTGGCCACTCCTAGCCTCCGCCTGTCTTTGCCGGACAAATTTAATGGGGACTCTAAGTTTTGCCGTGGCTTTCTTTCCCAATGTTCCCTGCATCTGGAGATGATGTCGGATCAGTTTCCTACTGAAAGGTCTAAGGTGGCTTTCGTAGTCAGCCTTCTGTCTGGAAAAGCCCTGTCATGGGCCACACCGCTCTGGGACCGTGATGACCCCGTCACTGCCTCTGTACACTCCTTCTTCTCGGAAATTCGAAGTGTCTTTGAGGAACCTGCCCGAGCCTCTTCTGCTGAGACTGCCCTGCTGAACCTGGTCCAGGGTAATTCCTCCGTTGGCGAGTACGCCATACAATTCCGTACTCTTGCTTCTGAACTTTCCTGGAATAATGAGGCTCTCTGCGCGACCTTTAAAAAAGGCCTATCCAGCAACATTAAAGATGTTCTGGCCGCACGAGAGACTCCTGCTAGCCTGCATGAACTCATTCATCTAGCCACTCGCATTGACATGCGTTTTTCTGAGAGGCATCAAGAGCTCCGCCAGGAAAAAGATTTAGATCTCTGGCCACCTCTCCCACAGTCTCCACTGCAATCTGCGCCTAGGCCTCCCGCCGAGGAGGCCATGCAAGTGGATCGGTCTCGCCTGACCCTGGAAGAGAGGAATCGCCGTAAGGAAGAGAATCTTTGTTTGTACTGTGCCAGTACTGAACATTTTCTGGTGGATTGCCCAATCCGTCCTCCACGTCTGGGAAACGCACGCTCACACTCAGCTCTCGTGGGTGTGGCGTCTCTTGATGCCAAGTCGGCTTCTCCACGTCTCACGGTACCTGTTCGGATTTCCACTTCAGCCAGCTCTCCCCTCTCAGCCGTGGCCTGTCTGGACTCTGGAGCTTCTGGGAATTTTATTCGGGAGTCCTTTGTGAATAAATTCCATATTCCGGTGACCCGTCTTGTCAAGCCACTCCGCATCTCCGCGGTCAACGGAGCCAGGTTGGACTGTACCATACGTTTCCGCACGGAGCCCCTTCTTATGAGCATCGGATCTCATCACGAGAGGATTGAACTTTTGGTCCTCCCCAATTGCACCTCGGAAATTCTCCTTGGACTTCCCTGGCTTCAACTTCATTCCCCAACCCTGGATTGGTCCACTGGGGAGATCAAGAGTTGGGGGTCCTCTTGTGCCAAGAACTGTCTAAAACCGGTTCCCAGTAACCCTTGCCGTAACTCTGTGGTTCCTCCTGTATCCGGTCCCCCTAAGGTCATTAAGGACTCTGCCTGCCACAGGAAATGCCCCTCCCCCCCTCCCAGGCAAGCTTCTGTGTCCCCTCATGGCCCTCGTCCTGGTGTCACACTGCCCCGTGCCAGGTCTCGCCCTCTGCCCTCTCTCCCCATTCCTACTCCTGCGGTTCTGCCTGCCGTTGAGGAATCCCTCCTTCCTTTCCCGGTGTCCTCATCCCAGGGGAGGCAGTTACCCGATAAAGAGAAGGGGAGACCTAAGGGGGGGGGGGTACTGTTACGCCTAGCGCTCCGGGTCCCCGCTCCTCCCCGGAGCGCTCACGGCGCCTTTCTCCCTGCAGCTCCCCGGTCAGCGCTGACCGGGAGCGCTGCCCTGTCATGGCCGTTGGGGATGCGATTCGCACAGCGGGACGCGCCCGCTCGCGAATCGCATCCCAGGTCACTTACCCGTTCCCGTCTCCTGCGGTCATGTGCTGGCGCGCGCGGCTCCGCTCTCTAGGGCGCGCGCGCGCCAGCTCCCTGAGACTTAAAGGGCCAGTGCACCAATGATTGGTGCCTGGCCCAATTAGCTTAATTGGTTCCCATCTGTTTCCTGGCTATATCTAGTCTACTCCCTTGCACTTCCTTGCCGGATCTTGTTGCCCTAGAGCCTAGTGAAAGCGTTTTTGTGTGTTTATACCCTGTGTACCAGAACTTTGCTATCTCCCCTGACTACGAACCTTGCCGCCTGCCCCCGACCTTCTGCTACGTCCGACTTTGCTTCTGCCTACTCCCTTGTACCTCGCCTATCTTCAGCAGCCAGAGAGGTGAGCCGTTGCTAGTGGATACGACCTGGTCACTACCGCCGCAGCAAGACCATCCCGCTTTGCGGCGGGCTCTGGTGAAAACCAGTAGTGGCTTAGAACCGGTCCACTAGCACGGTCCACGCCAATCCCTCTCTGGCACAGAGGGTCCACTACCTGCCAGCCGGCATCGTGACACCCTATATAAATTAGGTATCCTTATAACCGTATGGACCTACAGAATAGTGTACTGGACCACTGAAAAGTGTACTGCATAGAATCGGAAGCCCCCAAACTTTACAAAATGGCATTCTTTTTTTTAATTTTGCCCCAGAAATATTTTTTTCTGGTTTCGCCATAAATTTTGTGATAAAATGATTGAGGTCATTATTAAGTACAATTGGTGGCACAAAAAATAAACCCTCATATGGGTCTGTAGGTGCAAAATTGAAAGTGTTATGATTTTTAGAAGGTGATGAGGAAAAAACGAAAGTGCAAAAACAGAAAAACCCTGTGTCCTAAAGGGGTTAATAGGCAGAGAAATAATTTCATGGTTTAGTAGTGACGAAGGAATTAATACATTTATTATTAGTATCTCAGACGCCAGTCTTAAGTTAACGCACAACTCTAGTGATAGCTTGGGTGGCAGGGTATATGCACACAGTTACTCCATTGAGGCTCTACACAAGATACCGAGGGCAGCCAATGGTTATGGAGCAGCACTGCGCATGCTGACTTGTCACTTCATTCATAACAAAGACCTGGGACTCCATTCTTGAGATCATAGCAAGGTCTGTTATTGTGTTTAGCAAGAGCAGTGCGAATCCCAATCATCAATAAGACATTTGTGTTGGGGCAATGGCAACAATATTGCATCTACTATAATCTCCTCTGTTACCTTAGCTTGTCATCATGATAAAAAAGCAGCAGTTCTGTGCTTAGTGTACCTCCTTTGTTGCTGCTGTTTCTTTCATTTCTGCCCACAAAGCACCCTACTAAGTCAGTGCATCAGTAAACCCTCCTCCTTTCATTCCATCTATAGTAGTGTACTTTAAATCATTCTCTGCCACAGTGTCAGCTTGTCTAGTTCAGAGTATATTTACCAACCCTATGCCATAGCTCGGCAGTAAGAAGCAGGAACTGTGGTGTGATTGGCCAGATAACTATGGGAATGGAAGTCCCTGTGTTTGTACTACTGGCAAAGAGTCAAGCTATGGTCCTTTTTTTTGTACCATAAATAAATACAGTGTATGGCTATTTTCACATGTGCATTTGAAGCTCAGTTTCAGGCCTCCGTCACAGATTTAATTTAATGGGAATAAACTGGAGTGGTAAGTGCACGCTGGGCACCAATGTAGCAATTGACAGTAATGGAATCTATCTGATTTCCAGCTGGTGTCTGTCATTTCACTGGATTGTTACTGGAAAAAAAGGTGCTACGTCTTCTTGTCTGGTTATTTAAACAGAATTTTGTAACAGAGGCCCCAAATGGGACATCTAATGCAGTGTGAACCTATTCTATGATTGCTTTTCTGTACTCCTGCTTCACACTGCAGCTCTGCTTGTTCAGAAGTGGGTAGGTATAAGCAAACACCTACCAGTATATATTGAATGTGGATGATTTTCAAGGCCAGACTGATAATGAACTAAAAGCAACTACCACCAATGAGAAAAAAGTTTATTAGGTGCTATGACTACCACACTTATGTAAAAGCCAATGCCCATGTAAAGAGGGATCACACAGATATGATTTACTATAATGACATATTTTTGCCATAAGTGGACCTATCAGGCATTAATAAAGAAAATATAACAAAGTTGTAAATTTGGGAGGTTTACAAAAAGCAGGTTGCAAAGAATGTGTAGACATACAGTCAGGTCCATAAATATCTGGACATCGACACAATTCTAACATTTTTGGCTTTATACACCACCACAATAGTTTTGAAATTAAACGAACAAGATATGCTTTAACTGCAGATTGTCAGCTTTAATTTGAGGGTATTTACATCCAAATAAGGTGAACGGTGTAGGAAGTACAACAGTTTGAATATGTGCCTCCCACTTGTCAAGGGATCAAAAGTAATGGGACAGAATAATAATCATAAATCACACTTTCACTTTTTAATACTTTGTTACAAATCCTTTGCAGTCAATTACAGCCTGAAGTCTGGAACACATAAACATCAGCAGGCGTTGCTGGGTTTCATCCCTGGTGATGCTCTGCTGCCTCTACTGCAACTGTCTTTAGTTCCTGCTTGTTCTTGGGGTATTTTCCCTTCAATTTTGTCTTCAGAAAGTGCAATGCATCCTCGATCGGATTCAGGTCAGGTGATTGACTTGGCCATTGCATAACATTCCACTTATTTCCCTTAAAAAAACTCTTTGGTTGCTTTTGCAGTATGATTTGGGTCATTGTCCATCTGCACAGTGAAGCGCCATCCAATGAGTTCAGAAGCATTTTGCTGAATATGAGCAGATAATATTGCCCGAAACACTTCAGAATTCATCCTGCTGCTTTTGTCAGCAGTCACATCATCAATTAATACAAGAGAAGCAGTTCCATTGGCAGCCATACATGCCCACTATGCCATGACACTACCACCACCATGCTTCACTGATGAGGTGTATGCTTAGGATCATGTTCCTTTCCTTCTCCATACTCTTCTCTTCCCATCACTCTGGTACAAGTTGATCTTGGTCTCATCTGTCCATAGGATGTTGTTCCAGAACTATGAAGGCTTTCTTAGATGTCGTTTGGCAAACTCTAATCTGGCCTTCCGGTTTTTGAGGCTCACCAATGGTTTCCAACTGACACACATACACCTACCTCCTGGAGAGCGTTCTTGATCTGGCCAACTGTTGTGAAGGGGATTTCTTCACCAGGGAAAGAATTCTTCGGTCATCCTCCACCGTTGTTTTCCTTGGTCTTCCGGGTCTTTTGGTGTTGCTGAGCTCACCAATGTGTTCCGTCATTTTAAGAATGTTCCAAACAGTTGTTTTGGCCACGCCTAATGTTTTGGCTATCTCTCTGATGGGTTTGTTTTTTTCACCCTAATGATGGCTTGCTTCACTGATAGTGACAGCTCTTTGGATCCTATCTTGAGAGTTGACAGCAACATATTCAAAATACAAATAAGCACACGTGAAATTAACTCTGGACCTTTTATCTGCTTAATGTAATTGGGATAGTGAGGGAATAACACACACCTGAACATGGAACAGCTGAGAAGCCAATTGTCCCATTACTTTTGGTCCCTCAGCAAGTGGGAGGCACATATGCAAACTTTTGTAATTCCTACACCGTTCACCTGATTTGATTGTAAATACCCTCAAATTAAAGCTGACAGTCTGAAGTTAAAGCACATCATTTGAAATCCATTGTGGTGGTGTATAGAGCCAAAAATTTTAGAATTGTGTCGATGTCCCAATATTTATGGACCTGACTTTAGCAACAAAAATTACCAAGAAACTGAAGAATTTTTTAATTTAAATTACCGTATTTTTTGCCGTATAAGACGTACTTTTTCTTCACCAAAACTGGGGGGGGAAAGTTGGTGCGTCTTACACGGCAAATACATGTCATATCGCGGCTGTCCCTGCGGCCATCAACGGCCGGGACCCGTGGCTAATACAGGACATCACCGATCACGGTGATGCCCTGTATTAACCCTTCAGATGTGACATTCAAAGCTGACTGCCGCGTCTGAAGCGAAAGTGACAGTAACCCGGCTGCTCAGTCGGGCTGTTCGGGACCGTTCGGAATCGCGGCGTCCCGAAGCGCTTACCGGACACCTGCCTCCTCAGTGTCTGCTCAGTGCCAGGATCCCCTGCATGGCAGGCGCTCTCCTTCAACGGCATCACGTCGTCGCACACGCCGTCCCGTAATCCAATAGGAGCGGCGTGCGTAGCGCCATGATGGCGGCGACGGAGAGCGAGCAGAGACGTTCTGGAGCAACTGGGACACCACAAGGACGCGGCGACAGCGATAGAGGGCGACATCCAGGGCAGCGGTGACGAGCGGTGACGGGTACGGAGCTGCGGGGACACGTGAGTATTACCTCCTATACCAGTGGTCTTCAACCTGCGGACCTCCAGATGTTGCAAAACTACAACTCCTGTTGGCTGTCTGGGCATGCTGGGAGTTGTAGTTTTGCAACATCTGTAGGTCCGCAGGTTGAAGATCACTGTCTTATACTTTACATTGTATTTGGTTCAGAATCTTTTTTTTTCTAGATTTTGCACCTTTAAAATTGGGTGCGTCTTATATGCCGGAGCGTCTTATAGGGCGAAAAATACGGTATGTAAAAAAAATTATAATTTCTGTTGCTGAAAAAGTTCAACAAATGTTAAACATAATCATAATGAGCAACTACTTTTACTAATCTCTCTATTAAGCAGTGCTTGGAAATCAACGGTCAAGTGACAGTGCCAAGCTTCTGTAACACCAAAATGGTCAGCGCCATTAAGATCCAGAAGCCTCAAGAGTGCTAATTTCTCAATCTTATAAGACATTTATACTTTACAAAACATACAAGCGGGCTGTGTGCTGTTATTCCATCCGCTGCTGTCACATTCTCAATCCAATAATTTTTATTTTTCCCTTAAATGTAAAACCATACCACATATTCTTGCTTGGCCAAGCATCTGGGGTCCTTAGTGACATAACATAGATACACAGTGGTGTCGTATGAGAAGAAAAAATGCCTACAGTCCAAGAAAACATGTTTTATTCTAACAGTGAAACTTAGGTTATTGAAAATAAGACTGCTTACAGAGTATAAATCAGTACAAAGTGACTTATAACAACTGGATTTTTATTTTTAAAACAAATATATCTTTTCTAAGAACTATTTTCAATCTAAATGCCAAATCCATCATCCAAGTGAATTTCCAACTCTCAAGATTAGCTGTAAATTTCAGATCAGTAGATGGCCTATCATTGGGGCAATATGTCTCACAGGGCATTACTAAGCAATCAAGCTTGGCCGTGGCTCCATATGGTTCCTCCACATAAATGATTAGGATTTATAATGGAATAACCTCCATTTAAACATTATTATGGCCAAGTTTTTGAGTTATCCTTTTTCAAAAATTTGTCAGAGGAGTTTTACCACCTGCCATGTATGGAGCAGACATTTCCAATTTCCACCTGTGTAACCATTTTTATTGCTCCGACATAAACAAAAAGTAACTTTGCAAATTGTTTTAATTAAAAATATCTTTATGTTTTGTGTACATGGCTCCTAGACAAACCTGTACGTCTCCACAATGACAGACTACAACCAAACCTTCTGTGTAGTCAGACCATGCGGTCATGCGGTATTCCATTCCCCTCCTTCCCTATTAATAATAGCAGTGGGCACATGAAAGAATAACTTATGTCACTGCAGGATTACACTTTTTACAGAATTTGTGTGTAGCATGTATGAGTCTGCACATGAGCGAAATACATTTTATGGAGTCTATTTGAAAACACTGGGGAAACGAAACATTATTGCAAACATAGACATACCTTACTGCACAAGCTTATTTCATACAACATACACGGTGCACCGCAGCTAGGAGCTACTCAAATCAAGCTCCATGTAGCTTCAACCAAAATTTACATTTCACCTCTCTGCATTCACCTGTAGCAGCGGCTCAACATCCAGGAGACTGAAACTCCTACTTGTCTAGGGGAACGATTTTTCCGGGCCAGGGAGGGAGGGCATAGTAGCAAGAAAGGAAAGCCAATCCACTAAAGTGAAATAATAATATATATGACTTCACTATTATAGTTTTACTGCCTTCCTGAGATAAATGTTCCTTATCGGAACTAAACCCTATGTAAGAAAAAAAAAAAAACCAGTAACCACAATGTTTCTTTTGCTCACAACTTCCTTCATAAAGTCTATACAATAAAGCTCTACATTCCTAAAGACAATCTTCCTTTTCTGGTGTCAACTAACAATAAATCACATTCATATAATTGTTCAAAACAGGGCTTTGCAGGCATTCTAAGAAATATTAAGTCTATCAATTATATGTTTACAATCCACCCTTAAATGGAAAATTGCATAAGATGTTTATACAGTCTTACGTTCCTTAAAGGGGTTGTTCAGTCTAAAAATCTATTTTTTATGTCACTAGGTACCAAACGCTGTACACTCATCTCTTCTTTACACTCGAGAGTGGGCACACAAATAGTTAGGTGAAGACAAGTAGAATAAGGACATGGATTACTGGAACAAATGTCCTGTGGTCTGATGAGACTTGTTCGGTTCAGATGGTGTCAAGAGTGGTGGCAACCAAATGAGGAGTAAAAAGACAAGCGTGTCTTGCCTACAGTCAATCATGGTGGTGAGAGTGTCATGGTCTGGGCCTGTATGAGTGCTGCTGGCACTTGGGAGCTACAGTTCATTGAGGGATCCATGAATGCCAACATGTACTGTGACATACTAAAGCAGAGCCTGATCCCCTCCCTTTGGAGACTGGGCTACAACATGATAATTACCCCCAATATATTTAGAAGATCACCACAGTCTTTCTAAAGAGGCTGAGAGTAAAGGTGATGGACTTGCAAAGCATGTGTCATGTCAGGCAGGGATAGAGTGAAGCCCTATTCTAGACAAACCCCTTTGTCCCTGCCTACTTGTGTACCCGCCCTACACGACGAGTCCATAACCACAATGACAGTCCTTCCCTAATTACGTGCAGGGACTGAAAGAAAGTCAAAACAATAAACTGCAAAAACAGATGAGGTCAGAAAACAGCTGGAGGCACACAACTGACAAAATTACAACTAAAATAATACAATACAGGAATATGGGTGCACTACTGTGGTAGATGTATACAATGACATTGGTTATCCCTCAACACTGATGTTAAAATTGAGACATTCGCCAGTGTATCCTTATATGAAGGACATACCAGAGCCCGCACACCAACGCCAAGGTTTCTCAAAATGGCGCGGGACCTACGCTAATCCTACCTGTGCGTGATAAGCAAAACAGGGGCCAGTGGGCAATTACGGCAGCATTCGGTCGACTCACAACCTCCTCCCAGGTACCCTCCAGCGTGACTGAGCACACATACAATGGGAGGAGGGAGGCAAGTTGCAAGCCCCACCTGAGTTGGCTAATATGGGTGCATGGTCTCACAGGTGCTACCCTAATGCTGCCTTGAAGATATTCAAGGCGCATTAATTATGGAGTTTACACACCTCCAAGTATAAAATTTAAACAAACAACAAAAAACGTGGTCTCAAATGGCTGGAGATGCTCAACCCCAAATGCGGTTGTGCATTTATACTGGGGGAGCAGATCCTGCCCTTGTAGTCCGTTGCTAAGGGCGATCCCCAACATAAAAATGCATACAATAAAGGATGCCTGCAGCGGACTACAAGTGCCACAATAGAATCCTACACCAGATAGACGGTGTTGATGTGTAACAATTAGAATAATACAATCAGTGTTGAGGGATAGCCAATGTCATTCTATACATTAACCACAGTAGTGCACCCATATTCCTGTATTGTATTATTGTAATTGTTACACAACCACAACGTCTATCACTTATGGGAGATACTATATATAATGTGAGGGGTGGAGTTACTTATGGGAGATACTGTGCAGTGGGGATCAAAAGTTTGGGCACCCCAGGTAAAAATTTGTATTAATGTGCATAAAGAAGCCAAGAAAAAATGGAAAAATATCCAAAAGGCATGAAATGACAGATTAGACATTCTTATAATATGTCAACAAAACTTAGATTTTATTTCCATCATTTACACTTTCAAAATAACAGAAAACAAAAAAATGGCGTCTGCAAAAGTTTGGGCACCCTGCAGAATTTATAGCATGCACTGCCCCCTTTGCAAAGCTGAGACCTGCCAGTGTCATGGATTGTTCTCAATCATCATCTGGAAGACCAGGTGATGTCAATCTCAAAGGTTTTAAATGCCCAGACTAATCTGATCTTGCCCCAACAATCAGCACCATAGGTTCTTCTAAGCAGTTATCTAGAAATCTGAAAATAGTTGACGCTCACAAAGCTGGAGAAGGCTACAAGAAGATAGCAAAACGTTTTCAGATGTCAATATCCTCTGTTCGGAATGTAATTAAGAAATGGCAGTCATCAGGAAGAGTGGAAGTTAAAGCAAGATCTGGAAGACCAAGAAAAATATCAGACAGAACAGCTTGCAGGATTGTGAGAAAAACAATTCAAAACCCAGGTTGTACTGCACAATCCCTCCAGAAAGATCTGGCAGACACTGGAGTTGTGGTACACTATTCCACTATAAAGAGATACTTGTACAAATATGGTCTTCATGGAAGAGTCATCAGAAGAAAACCTCTTCTACGTCCTCACCACAAAAATCAGCATTTGAACTTTGCAAATGAACATACAGACAAGCCTGATGCATTTTGGAAACAAGTTCTGTGGACCGATGAGGTTAAAATTGAAATATTTGTCCGGAATGAGCAAAGGTACGTTTGGAGAAGAAGGGGAACAGAATTTAATGAAAAGAACCTCTCTCCAACTGTTAAGCATGGGGGTGGATTAATCATGCTTTGGGGTTGTATTGCAGCCAGTGGCACAAGTAACATCTCACGAGTAGAAGGAAAAATGGATTCAATAAAATTTCAGCAAATTTTGGAGGCTAACTTGATGCCATCTGTGAAAAAGCTGAAGTTAAACAGAGGATGGCTTCTACAAATGGATAATGATCCTAAACACTCCTCGAAATCCACAGGGGATTACATCAAAAGGCGTAAACTGAAGGTTTTGCCATGGCCTTCACAATCTCCTGACCTCAACATAATTGAAAATCTATGGATAGACCTTAAAAGAGCAGTGTGTGACAGAAAGCCCAGTAATCTCAAAGAACTAGAAGACTTTTGTAAGGAAGAATGGGCAAAGATACCTCAAACAAGAATTGAAAGACCCTTGGCTGGCTACAAAAAGTGTTTACAAGCTGTGATACTTGCCAAAGGGGGCAGTACAAGATATTAACTCTGCAGGGTGCCCAAACTTTTGTAGACCTCATTTTTTGTTGTTTTCTGTTATTTTGAAAGGGTAAATGATGGAAATAAAATAATGTTGACATATTATAAGAATGTCTAATCTGTAATTTGATGCCTTTTGGAGATTTTTCCATCTTTCCTTGGCTTCTTTATGTACATTAATACAAATTTTTACCTGGGGTGCCCAAACTTTTGATCCCCACTGTTTATATAATGTGAGAGGTGGACTCACTTATGGGAGATACTGTGTATAATGTGAGGGGTGGAGTCACTTATGGGAGATACTGTGTATAATGTGAGGGGTGGACTCACTTATGGGAGACACTGTATATATAATATGAGGGGTGGACTCACTTATGGGAGATACTGTATATATAATGTGAGGGGTGGACTCACTTATGGGAGATACTGTATATAATGTGAGGGGTGGACTCACTTATAAGGGATATACTGTATATATAATGTGAGGGGTGGACTCACTTATGGGAGATACTGTATATAATGTGAGGGGTGGACTCACTTATGGGAGATACTGTATATATAATGTGAGGGGTGGACTCACTTATGGGAGATACTGTATATATAATGTGAGGGGTGGACTCACTTATGGGAGATACTGTATATAATGTGAGGGGTGGACTCACTTATGGGATATACTGTATATAATGTGAGGGGGGACTCACTTATACCGTAGATACTGTATATACCGTATTTATCGGGGTACCGTATTTATCGGGGTATACCACGCACCGGCCTATAACACGCACCCTCATTTTACCAAGGATATTTGGGTAAAAAAAGTTTTTAACCCAAATATCCATGAAAAAATGAGGGTGCATGTGTGCGCGTGTATACCCCGATATACCCCCAGGAAAGGCAGGGGGAGAGAGGCCATCGCTGCCCGCTTCTCTCCCCCTGCCTTTCCTGGGGTCTAGAGCGCTGCTGTCGGCCCTTTTCACCCCCTGGTTATCGGCGCCGCTGCCCGTTCTGTCCCCCTGACTATCGGTGCCGGCGCCGATAGCCAGGGGGAGAGAAGCGGCGCCAACAGCCAGGGGGAGAGAAGGGGCAGCGGCACCCATTGCCGGCGCCGCTGCCCCGTTGCCTCCCCCCATCCCCGGTGGCATAATTACCTGAGTCGGGTCCGCGCTGCTCCAGGCCTGAGTCGGGTCCGCGCTGCTCGGGTCCGCGCTGCTCCGCTGCTCCAGGCCTCCGTCGTTGCTATGCGCTGAACGGCGCGGCGCATGACGTCAGAGCGCCGCGCCGTGCATAGCAACGACGCTGGGGACCGGCGTCATTTCTATGCACGGCGCGGCGCTCTGACGTCATGCGCCGCGCCGTTCAGCGCATAGCAACGACGGAGGCCTGGAGCAGCGGAGCAGCGCGGACCCGACTCAAGTAATTATGCCACCGGGGATGGGGGAAGGCAACGGGGCAGCGGCGCCGGCAATGGGTGCCGCTGCCCCTTCTCTCCTCCTGGCTGTCGGCGCCGCTTCTCTCCCCCTGGCTATCGGCGCCGGCACCGATAGTCAGGGGGACAGAACGGGCAGCGGCGCCGATAACCAGGGGGTGAAAAGGGCCGACAGCAGCGCTCTAGACCCCAGGAAAGGCAGGGGGAGAGAAGCGGGCAGCGACGGCCTCTCTCCCCCTGCCTTTCCTGGGGGGTATCGGCGTATAACACGCACACAGATTTTAGGCTAAAAATTTTAGCCTAAAAAGTGCGTGTTATACGCCGATAAATACGGTAATGTGAGGGGTGGATTCACTTTTGGGAGATACTGTATATAATGTGAGGGGTGGACTCACTTATGGGAGATACTGTATATATAATGTGAGGGGTGGACTCACTTATGGGAGATACTGTATATATAATGTGAGGGGTGGACTCACTTATGGGATATACTGTATATAATGTGAGGGGTGGACTCACTTATGGGAGATACTGTATATATAATGTGAGGGGTGGACTCACTTATGGGAGATACTGTATATATAATGTGAGGGGTGGACTCTCTTATGGGAGATACTGTATATATAATGTGAGGGGTGGACTCTCTTATGGGAGATACTGTATATAATGTGAGGGGTGGACTCACTTATTGGAGATACTGTATATATAATGTGAGGGGTGGACTCACTTACGGGAGATACTGTATATAATGTGAGGGGTGGACTCACTTATGGGAGATACTGTATATAATGTGAGGGGTGGACTCTCTTATGGGAGATACTGTATATATAATGTGAGGGGTGGACTCTCTTATGGGAGATACTGTATATAATGTGAGGGGTGGACTCACTTATGGGATATACTGTATATAATGTGAGGGGTGGACTCACTTATGGGAGATACTGTATATATAATGTGAGGGGTGGAGTCACTTATGGGAGATACTGTATATATAATGTGAGGGGTGGACTCTCTTATGGGAGATACTGTATATAATGTGAGGGGTGGACTCACTTATGGGAGATACTGTATATAATGTGAGGGGTGGACTCTCTTATGGGAGATACTGTATATATAATGTGAGGGGTGGACTCTCTTATGGGAGATACTGTATATAATGTGAGGGGTGGACTCACTTATGGGATATACTGTATATAATGTGAGGGGTGGACTCACTTATGGGAGATACTGTATATATAATGTGAGGGGTGGAGTCACTTATGGGAGATACTGTATATATAATGTGAGGGGTGGACTCACTTATGGGAGATACTGTATATAATGTGAGGGGTGGACTCACTTATGGGAGATACTGTATATATAATGTGAGGGGTGGACTCTCTTATGGGAGATACTGTATATATAATGTGAGGGGTGGAGTCACTTATGGGAGATACTGTATATAATGTGAGGGGTGGACTCTCTTATGGGAGATACTGTATATATAATGTGAGGGGTGGACTCACTTATAGGAGATACTGTATATATAATGTGAGGGGTGGACTCACTTATGGGAGATACTGTATATAATGTGAGGGGTGGACTCTCTTATGGGAGATACTGTATATATAATGTGAGGGGTGGACTCACTTATGGGATATACTGTATATATAATGTGAGGGGTGGACTCACTTATAGGAGATACTGTATACATAATGTGAGGGGTGGACTCACTTATGGGAGATACTGTATATAATGTGAGGGGTGGACTCACTTATGGGAGATACTGTATATATAATGTGAGGGATGGACTCACTTATGGGAGATACTGTATATATAATGTGAGGGGTGGACTCACTTATGGGAGATACTGTGTATATATAATGTGAGGGGTGGACTCACTTATGGGAGATACTGTATATAATGTGAGGGGTGGACTCATTTATGGGAGATACTGTATATATAATGTGAGGGGTGGAGTCACTTATGGGAGATACTGTATATAATGTGAGGGGTGGACTCACTTATGGGAGATACTGTATATATAATGTGAGGGGTGGACTCACTTATGGGAGATACTGTATATATAATGTGAGGGGTGGACTCACTTATGGGATATACTGTATATATAATGTGAGGGGTGGACTCACTTATAAGGAATATACTGTATATATAATGTGAGGGGTGGACTCACTTATGGGAGATACTGTATATATAATGTGAGGGGTGGACTCACTTATGGGATATACTGTATATAATGTGAGGGGTGGACTCACTTATGGGAGATACTGTATATATAATGTGAGGGGTGGACTCACTTATGGGAGATACTGTATATATAATGTGAGGGGTGGACTCTCTTATGGGAGATACTGTATATATAATGTGAGGGGTGGACTCTCTTATGGGAGATACTGTATATAATGTGAGGGGTGGACTCACTTATTGGAGATACTGTATATATAATGTGAGGGGTGGACTCACTTACGGGAGATACTGTATATAATGTGAGGGGTGGACTCACTTATGGGAGATACTGTATATAATGTGAGGGGTGGACTCTCTTATGGGAGATACTGTATATATAATGTGAGGGGTGGACTCTCTTATGGGAGATACTGTATATAATGTGAGGGGTGGACTCACTTATGGGATATACTGTATATAATGTGAGGGGTGGACTCACTTATGGGAGATACTGTATATATAATGTGAGGGGTGGAGTCACTTATGGGAGATACTGTATATATAATGTGAGGGGTGGACTCTCTTATGGGAGATACTGTATATAATGTGAGGGGTGGACTCACTTATGGGAGATACTGTATATAATGTGAGGGGTGGACTCTCTTATGGGAGATACTGTATATATAATGTGAGGGGTGGACTCTCTTATGGGAGATACTGTATATAATGTGAGGGGTGGACTCACTTATGGGATATACTGTATATAATGTGAGGGGTGGACTCACTTATGGGAGATACTGTATATATAATGTGAGGGGTGGAGTCACTTATGGGAGATACTGTATATATAATGTGAGGGGTGGACTCACTTATGGGAGATACTGTATATAATGTGAGGGGTGGACTCACTTATGGGAGATACTGTATATATAATGTGAGGGGTGGACTCTCTTATGGGAGATACTGTATATATAATGTGAGGGGTGGACTCTCTTATGGGAGATACTGTATATAATGTGAGGGATGGACTCACTTATGGGAGATACTGTATATATAATGTGAGGGGTGGACTCACTTATGGGAGATACTGTGTATATATAATGTGAGGGGTGGACTCACTTATGGGAGATACTGTATATAATGTGAGGGGTGGACTCATTTATGGGAGATACTGTATATATAATGTGAGGGGTGGAGTCACTTATGGGAGATACTGTATATAATGTGAGGGGTGGACTCACTTATGGGAGATACTGTATATATAATGTGAGGGGTGGACTCACTTATGGGAGATACTGTATATATAATGTGAGGGGTGGACTCACTTATGGGATATACTGTATATATAATGTGAGGGGTGGACTCTCTTATAAGGGATATACTGTATATATAGTGTGAGGGGTGGACTCACTTATGGGAGATACTGTATATATAATGTGAGGGGTGGACTCACTTATGGGATATACTGTATATAATGTGAGGGGTGGACTCACTTATGGGAGATACTGTATATATAATGTGAGGGGTGGACTCACTTATGGGAGATACTGTATATATAATGTGAGGGGTGGACTCTCTTATGGGAGATACTGTATATATAATGTGAGGGGTGGACTCTCTTATGGGAGATACTGTATATAATGTGAGGGGTGGACTCACTTATTGGAGATACTGTATATATAATGTGAGGGGTGGACTCACTTACGGGAGATACTGTATATAATGTGAGGGGTGGACTCACTTATGGGAGATACTGTATATAATGTGAGGGGTGGACTCTCTTATGGGAGATACTGTATATATAATGTGAGGGGTGGACTCTCTTATGGGAGATACTGTATATAATGTGAGGGGTGGACTCACTTATGGGATATACTGTATATAATGTGAGGGGTGGACTCACTTATGGGAGATACTGTATATATAATGTGAGGGGTGGAGTCACTTATGGGAGATACTGTATATATAATGTGAGGGGTGGACTCTCTTATGGGAGATACTGTATATAATGTGAGGGGTGGACTCACTTATGGGAGATACTGTATATAATGTGAGGGGTGGACTCTCTTATGGGAGATACTGTATATATAATGTGAGGGGTGGACTCTCTTATGGGAGATACTGTATATATAATGTGAGGGGTGGACTCTCTTATGGGAGATACTGTATATAATGTGAGGGGTGGACTCACTTATGGGAGATACTGTATATAATGTGAGGGGTGGACTCTCTTATGGGAGATACTGTATATAATGTGAGGGGTGGACTCTCTTATGGGAGATACTGTATATATAATGTGAGGGGTGGACTCTCTTATGGGAGATACTGTATATATAATGTGAGGGGTGGACTCACTTATGGGAGATACTGTATATAATGTGAGGGGTGGACTCTCTTATGGGAGATACTGTATATATAATGTGAGGGGTGGACTCACTTATAGGAGATACTGTATATATAATGTGAGGGGTGGACTCACTTATGGGAGATACTGTATATAATGTGAGGGGTGGACTCTCTTATGGGAGATACTGTATATATAATGTGAGGGGTGGACTCACTTATGGGATATACTGTATATATAATGTGAGGGGTGGACTCACTTATAGGAGATACTGTATACATAATGTGAGGGGTGGACTCACTTATGGGAGATACTGTATATAATGTGAGGGGTGGACTCACTTATGGGAGATACTGTATATATAATGTGAGGGATGGACTCACTTATGGGAGATACTGTATATATAATGTGAGGGGTGGACTCACTTATGGGAGATACTGTGTATATATAATGTGAGGGGTGGACTCACTTATGGGAGATACTGTATATAATGTGAGGGGTGGACTCACTTATGGGAGATACTGTATATAATGTGAGGGGTGGACTCATTTATGGGAGATACTGTATATATAATGTGAGGGGTGGAGTCACTTATGGGAGATACTGTATATAATGTGAGGGGTGGACTCACTTATGGGAGATACTGTATATATAATGTGAGGGGTGGACTCACTTATGGGAGATACTGTATATATAATGTGAGGGGTGGACTCACTTATGGGAGATACTGTATATATAATGTGAGGGGTGGACTCACTTATGGGATATACTGTATATATAATGTGAGGGGTGGACTCACTTATAGGAGATACTGTATACATAATGTGAGGGGTGGACTCACTTATGGGAGATACTGTATATAATGTGAGGGGTGGACTCACTTATGGGATATACTGTATATATAATGTGAGGGGTGGACTCACTTATGGGAGATACTGTATATAATGTGAGGGGTGGACTCACTTATGGGAGATACTGTATATAATGTGAGGGGTGGACTCACTTATGGGAGATACTGTATATAATGTGAGGGGTGGACTCTCTTATGGGAGATACTGTATATATAATGTGAGGGGTGGACTCACTTATAGGAGATACTGTATATATAATGTGAGGGGTGGACTCACTTATGGGAGATACTGTATATAATGTGAGGGGTGGACTCTCTTATGGGAGATACTGTATATATAATGTGAGGGGTGGACTCACTTATGGGATATACTGTATATATAATGTGAGGGGTGGACTCACTTATAGGAGATACTGTATACATAATGTGAGGGGTGGACTCACTTATGGGAGATACTGTATATAATGTGAGGGGTGGACTCACTTATGGGAGATACTGTATATATAATGTGAGGGATGGACTCACTTATGGGAGATACTGTATATATAATGTGAGGGGTGGACTCACTTATGGGAGATACTGTGTATATATAATGTGAGGGGTGGACTCACTTATGGGAGATACTGTATATAATGTGAGGGGTGGACTCATTTATGGGAGATACTGTATATATAATGTGAGGGGTGGAGTCACTTATGGGAGATACTGTATATAATGTGAGGGGTGGACTCACTTATGGGAGATACTGTATATATAATGTGAGGGGTGGACTCACTTATGGGAGATACTGTATATATAATGTGAGGGGTGGACTCACTTATGGGAGATACTGTATATAATGTGAGGGGTGGACTCACTTATAGGAGATACTGTATACATAATGTGAGGGGTGGACTCACTTATGGGAGATACTGTATATAATGTGAGGGGTGGACTCACTTATGGGAGATACTGTATATATAATGTGAGGGGTGGACTCACTTATGGGAGATACTGTATATAATGTGAGGGGTGGACTCACTTATGGGATATACTGTATGTATAATGTGAGGGGTGGACTCACTTATGGGAGATACTGTATATAATGTGAGGGGTGGACTCACTTATGGGATATACTGTATATAATGTGAGGGGTGGACTCACTTATGGGAGATACTGTATATATAATGTGAGGGGTGGAGTCACTTATGGGAGATACTGTATATATAATGTGAGGGGTGGACTCTCTTATGGGAGATACTGTATATAATGTGAGGGGTGGACTCACTTATGGGAGATACTGTATATAATGTGAGGGGTGGACTCTCTTATGGGAGATACTGTATATATAATGTGAGGGGTGGACTCTCTTATGGGAGATACTGTATATAATGTGAGGGGTGGACTCACTTATGGGATATACTGTATATAATGTGAGGGGTGGACTCACTTATGGGAGATACTGTATATATAATGTGAGGGGTGGAGTCACTTATGGGAGATACTGTATATATAATGTGAGGGGTGGACTCACTTATGGGAGATACTGTATATAATGTGAGGGGTGGACTCACTTATGGGAGATACTGTATATATAATGTGAGGGGTGGACTCTCTTATGGGAGATACTGTATATATAATGTGAGGGGTGGACTCTCTTATGGGAGATACTGTATATAATGTGAGGGATGGACTCACTTATGGGAGATACTGTATATATAATGTGAGGGGTGGACTCACTTATGGGAGATACTGTGTATATATAATGTGAGGGGTGGACTCACTTATGGGAGATACTGTATATAATGTGAGGGGTGGACTCATTTATGGGAGATACTGTATATATAATGTGAGGGGTGGAGTCACTTATGGGAGATACTGTATATAATGTGAGGGGTGGACTCACTTATGGGAGATACTGTATATATAATGTGAGGGGTGGACTCACTTATGGGAGATACTGTATATATAATGTGAGGGGTGGACTCACTTATGGGATATACTGTATATATAATGTGAGGGGTGGACTCTCTTATAAGGGATATACTGTATATATAATGTGAGGGGTGGACTCACTTATGGGAGATACTGTATATATAATGTGAGGGGTGGACTCACTTATGGGATATACTGTATATAATGTGAGGGGTGGACTCACTTATGGGAGATACTGTATATATAATGTGAGGGGTGGACTCACTTATGGGAGATACTGTATATATAATGTGAGGGGTGGACTCTCTTATGGGAGATACTGTATATATAATGTGAGGGGTGGACTCTCTTATGGGAGATACTGTATATAATGTGAGGGGTGGACTCACTTATTGGAGATACTGTATATATAATGTGAGGGGTGGACTCACTTACGGGAGATACTGTATATAATGTGAGGGGTGGACTCACTTATGGGAGATACTGTATATAATGTGAGGGGTGGACTCTCTTATGGGAGATACTGTATATATAATGTGAGGGGTGGACTCTCTTATGGGAGATACTGTATATAATGTGAGGGGTGGACTCACTTATGGGATATACTGTATATAATGTGAGGGGTGGACTCACTTATGGGAGATACTGTATATATAATGTGAGGGGTGGAGTCACTTATGGGAGATACTGTATATATAATGTGAGGGGTGGACTCTCTTATGGGAGATACTGTATATAATGTGAGGGGTGGACTCACTTATGGGAGATACTGTATATAATGTGAGGGGTGGACTCTCTTATGGGAGATACTGTATATATAATGTGAGGGGTGGACTCTCTTATGGGAGATACTGTATATATAATGTGAGGGGTGGACTCTCTTATGGGAGATACTGTATATAATGTGAGGGGTGGACTCACTTATGGGAGATACTGTATATAATGTGAGGGGTGGACTCTCTTATGGGAGATACTGTATATAATGTGAGGGGTGGACTCTCTTATGGGAGATACTGTATATATAATGTGAGGGGTGGACTCTCTTATGGGAGATACTGTATATATAATGTGAGGGGTGGACTCTCTTATGGGAGATACAGTATATAATGTGAGGGGTGGACTCACTTATGGGAGATACTGTATATAATGTGAGGGGTGGACTCTCTTATGGGAGATACTGTATATATAATGTGAGGGGTGGACTCACTTATAGGAGATACTGTATATATAATGTGAGGGGTGGACTCACTTATGGGAGATACTGTATATAATGTGAGGGGTGGACTCTCTTATGGGAGATACTGTATATATAATGTGAGGGGTGGACTCACTTATGGGATATACTGTATATATAATGTGAGGGGTGGACTCACTTATAGGAGATACTGTATACATAATGTGAGGGGTGGACTCACTTATGGGAGATACTGTATATAATGTGAGGGGTGGACTCACTTATGGGAGATACTGTATATATAATGTGAGGGATGGACTCACTTATGGGAGATACTGTATATATAATGTGAGGGGTGGACTCACTTATGGGAGATACTGTGTATATATAATGTGAGGGGTGGACTCACTTATGGGAGATACTGTATATAATGTGAGGGGTGGACTCACTTATGGGAGATACTGTATATATAATGTGAGGGGTGGACTCACTTATGGGAGATACTGTATATATAATGTGAGGGGTGGACTCACTTATGGGATATACTGTATATATAATGTGAGGGGTGGACTCACTTATAGGAGATACTGTATACATAATGTGAGGGGTGGACTCACTTATGGGAGATACTGTATATAATGTGAGGGGTGGACTCACTTATGGGATATACTGTATATATAATGTGAGGGGTGGACTCACTTATGGGAGATACTGTATATAATGTGAGGGGTGGACTCACTTATGGGAGATACTGTATATAATGTGAGGGGTGGACTCACTTATGGGAGATACTGTATATAATGTGAGGGGTGGACTCTCTTATGGGAGATACTGTATATATAATGTGAGGGGTGGACTCACTTATAGGAGATACTGTATATATAATGTGAGGGGTGGACTCACTTATGGGAGATACTGTATATAATGTGAGGGGTGGACTCTCTTATGGGAGATACTGTATATATAATGTGAGGGGTGGACTCACTTATGGGATATACTGTATATATAATGTGAGGGGTGGACTCACTTATAGGAGATACTGTATACATAATGTGAGGGGTGGACTCACTTATGGGAGATACTGTATATAATGTGAGGGGTGGACTCACTTATGGGAGATACTGTATATATAATGTGAGGGATGGACTCACTTATGGGAGATACTGTATATATAATGTGAGGGGTGGACTCACTTATGGGAGATACTGTGTATATATAATGTGAGGGGTGGACTCACTTATGGGAGATACTGTATATAATGTGAGGGGTGGACTCATTTATGGGAGATACTGTATATATAATGTGAGGGGTGGAGTCACTTATGGGAGATACTGTATATAATGTGAGGGGTGGACTCACTTATGGGAGATACTGTATATATAATGTGAGGGGTGGACTCACTTATAGGAGATACTGTATATATAATGTGAGGGGTGGACTCACTTATGGGAGATACTGTATATAATGTGAGGGGTGGACTCACTTATAGGAGATACTGTATACATAATGTGAGGGGTGGACTCACTTATGGGAGATACTGTATATAATGTGAGGGGTGGACTCACTTATGGGAGATACTGTATATATAATGTGAGGGGTGGACTCACTTATGGGAGATACTGTATATAATGTGAGGGGTGGACTCACTTATGGGATATACTGTATGTATAATGTGAGGGGTGGACTCACTTATGGGAGATACTGTATATAATGTGAGGGGTGGACTCACTTATGGGATATACTGTATATAATGTGAGAGGTGTATATTTTTATATAATTAATAAATATGAATGATGTTTGTGTATTTGCTCATTAAAGCTGTAGATAATTGTATTTAGTATCGCTACTCTCGAATGTTTGAGTTTGTGCCACTGGTTGGGTTTGTTTTTATTTACTGTATAACTTTAGACATTTTTTGGAAACTCATGAGTTTTTTGAACATTTACAGGGAGCCTGCAGCCAGGAAAAGTAAACTTCTGGCTGCTGGAACATAATTGTATCAGAAGCTCTCTAGGATAACATGCTCTTCTATGTGATATAAACTCACTAACTGCTGGAAAGAAAGAACATCAAACAAGTTACATTTTTTATTACTTTATTCTAAACTTGCTTCATTAACAGGGTTGTGCCATCACTTTATATCAAATCTGTTAGATTAGAGGAAACATTTCTCAACCAAAATGATCCTGTGTTTAGATATTGTTGGTACTCTGGAGTAATTATTATTATTTTTAAATCAACTGGTGTCACAAAGTCAAACAGATTTGTAAATGACATCTATTTAAAAATCTTAATCCTTCCAGTACTTATCAGCTGCTGTATACTACAGAGGAAGTTGAATTTCTTTCTGGAGTTCTTTTCAGTCAGACCACAGTGCTCTTTGCTGACATCTTTGTTCGTATCAGGAACTGTCCAGAGCAGGAGAGGTTTGATATGGGGATTTGCTTGTACTCTGCACAGTTCTTGACATGGTATTATAAACAATATACCGTATTTTTTGCCGTAAAAGACGCACTTTTTCTTACCCAAAACTGGGGGGGGGGGGGGGGGGGAGTTGGTGCGTCTTACATGGTGAATACACACCTATCGCGGTGGTCCCTGCGGCCATCAACGGCCGGGACCCGCGGCTAATACCTTCTTGTGTCTGCTCCGTGCCGGGATCCCTTGCATGGCCGGCGCTCTCCTTCGTTGTCATCACGTCGTCGCGCGCGCCGCCCCGTCATCCAATAGGAGCGGCGTGCATAGCGACATGATGGCTGCGACAAAGAGCGAGGATACTGGGCAGCAGAGTTCTGGAGCGATGGGGACACCCTGGGGACGCGGCGACAGCGATGGAGGGCAACATCCAGGGCAGCGTTCACGAGCAGTGACGGGTCCGGAGCGGCGGGGACATGTGAGTATTACCTCCTATACCAGTGGTCTTTAACCTGTGGACCTCCAGATGTTGCAAAACTACAACTCCCGGCATACCCGGACAGCCAACGGCTGTCCGGGCATGCTGGGAGTTGTAGTTTTGCAACATCTGGAGGTCCGCTGGTTGAAGATCACTGTGACCTATACTTTACATTTTATTCTAGATTTTCCTCATTTATAATTGGGTGCGTCTTATATGCCGGAGCGTCCTATAGGGCGAAAAATACGGTAGTTAACGGTATAGGACCTTTAATCTATAGTGATTAATCCAGAAAATGTACTCTTATTATACAGCATATCTAACTATAATGTTGTTTCTGTACCTGTACAATCCGATCTGTAGCTTTCCAATTGATGTACAGTCAGTTCTTGCTAAAGAGGTGCTCTGAGAAGTCCCGGGGGTAATGGGAGACTACCCAGGCTGGTGGCGTCTCAACCGTATGCCTCCCCACTCGTGGTGCTGCCTGATGGTATTTGGCGGCCTGCAGTGACGTCACTACGGATGCCGGTAAGCCCCTAAATTCCTTCTGATGAGTTTCAGAAACTAATGCTGTTTCCCGCTTCTGTGCCCAGATTATGGAAACCGCATTAGTTTCCGAAACGTGTCGGAAACACTACCATCAGGGGCAGCATCACGAGTGGGGAGGCCATTCTCCCATTACCCCCGGGACTTCTCGGTAGGGATTGACCGCTATCGATTTTTTAGGGCCGATACCGATACTCTGTGGAGGTTAGGGCCGATAGCCGATAACTTATACCGATATTCTGGCATAAGTTATCGTCTATTTATTCCACCCCCCCCCCCCCGGCCACACCGCTGCAGATCATTGATTTAAAGCGCTTTCCCCCTGCCTGTCCTGGGGTCCTCCCGAGTCCTATCACAGACAACACCTCCCCCCCCACGCGCCGCACTGCACCCCCCACCGCCCCGCCCCGGCCAGAGACCACCACAGCCGCTGCCCCATTGCCTCCCCCATTCCCGGTTTTAATATTACCTGTTCCCTGGGTCCGCAGTCCGCGCTACTTGTGGCTCCGGCGGCATCCTCCTGAGCTGTCACTGTGCGCACTGACGGTGACGTCGCGTTGAGGACGTCACTCGTCATTGTGCAGGGCAGCACAGCACGCAGGATGCCGCAGGAACCAGAAGTAGCCCGGGCCCCGGGAAAAGGTAATTATAAAACTGGGGGGAGGCAATGGGGCAGAGGCGTCGGTGGTCTCTGGCCGAGGCGGTGATGTGGGGGTGCGGTGCGGCGGTGGGGGGAGTGGTACGGCGCGGTGGTGGTGGGGGGTTGCGTCGCGGTGTGGGGGCGGGGCATTATCAAATTAACGGCAAGGTAATAGCCGATACCGATAACGGCCAAAATTTTGAATATCAACCGATAATATCGGTCAAACCGATAATCGCTCGATCCCTACTTCTCAGAGCGCCTTTTCAGCAAGAACTGACTGTTCATCAATTTGAAAGCTACGTTCGGGAACAGATCGTATTGTACAAGTACAGAAACAACATTATAGTTAGATATGCTGTGTAATAAGAGTTCATTTTCTGGATCAATCACTATAGATTAAAATTCCTATAGGGCCAACTATATTGTTTATAATACTGAAAAGCTAACAGGGTACGGTAGTAAGGCAGCAGTAGGCACATCCCCTGCACATCCACACAAAAGCGCTAGTGTACATTGTTTTATCTTGGTCAATTCTTGACATGGACAGAGGTGTCAGCAAAGAGCACTGTGGTCAGACTGAAAAGAATTTCAGTAAGAAATACAACTTCCTCTGGAACATACAGCAGCTGATAAGTACTGGAAGTACAGGATAAGTACTTTTTACAATTTTTAAATAGAAATAATTTACAAATCTGTATAACTTTGCGGCACCAGTTGATCTGAAATTCTTTTTTCCCCCACCGGAGTTCCCCTTTAAAGGGGTACCCCAGTGGAAAACTTTCTTTAAATCAATTGGTGCCAGAAAGTTAAACAGATTTGTAAATTAATTCTATTACAAAATCTTAATCCTTTCATTATATATTAGCTGCTGAATACTACAGAGGAAATTATTTTCTTTTTGGAACACAGTGCTCTCTGCTGACATCACGAGCACCGTGCTCTCTGCTGACATCTCTGTCCATTTTAGGAACTGTCCAGAGCAGCATATGTTTGCTATGGGGATTTTCTCCTACTCTGGACAGTTCTTAAAATGGACAGAGATGTCAGCAGAGAGCACTGTGCTCGTGATGTCAGCAGAGAGCTGTGTTCCAAAATGAAAAGAATTTCCTCTGTAGTATTCAGCAGCTAATAAGTACTGGACGGATTAAGATTTTTTAATAGAAGTAATTTACAAATCTGTTTAACTCTCTGGCACCAGTTGATTTAAAATAAAATAAAAATAAAATTTTTTTTTCCACCGGAGTACCCCTTTAATATAGCACCCCCTGGTGCTGTTTTAAATTTCTCTCAGAACGTCCACCTCATGAGTCTAGTTCTGTTGAGAAGAAGATGCTTCTCGCATGCTCATTCTTATTTACTGAACTGTACAATAAGCGGAATCACTCTGCCAACTGGCAGGGGTACAGAGCTTGTAGGCATAAATGACCACTGGCAATGGGAACATTGTGGAGAAATTTATAAGGGTCTGCACCAGGCGCAGATTGGACAAAATTTGCTACTAATACAGGACAGAGGAACATTCAAATTGGGAACAAAAAGAACACCAGCAGGTGACGCTGGAGCAATTAATTTAAATTATTCAAATTAAAAAACTGTGTAAAATTTTACATATACCGTATTTTCCGCCATATAAGACGCTCCGGCATATAAGACGCACACAATTTTAAAGGAGGAAAATCTAGAAAAAAAAGATTCTGGACCAAATACAATGTAAAGTATAGGACAGTGATCTTCAACCTGCAGACCTCCAGATGTTGCAGAACTACAACTCCCAACATGCCCGGACAGCCGTGGTATTGGAAGGTTATACAGTGAAGACCACTGGTATTGGAGGTTATACAGTATTCACGTGTCCCCGCCGCTCCGGACCCGTCACCGCTGCCCTGGATGTCGCCCTCCATCCCTGTCGCCGCGTCCCCGGGGTGTCCCTGTCGCTCCGGAACGTCTCTGCTGCCCGGGATCCTCGCTCTCCGTTGCTGCTATCATGTCGCTCTGCACACCGCTCCTATTGGATAACGGGACAGCGTGCGCGACGACGTGATGGCGACGAAGGAGAGCGCCGGCCTTGCAGGGGATCCCGGCACGGAGCAGTCATTCGCCGATCGGACACCGAGGAGGCAGGTAAGGTCCCTCTCGGCATCCTGTATGCTGTTCGGGACGCCGCGATTTCACCGCGGCGGTCCCGAACAGCCCGACTGAGCAGCCGGGTTAGTTTCACTTTCGCTTCAGAGGCGGCGGTCAGCTCTGATCGCCGCGTCTGAAGGGTTAATACAGGGCATCACCGCGATCGGTGATGTCCTGTATTAGCCGCAGGTCCCGGCCTTGGATGGCCGCAGGGACCGCCGCGATATGACAGGGTTTTAACGTGTATTTGCCGTATAAGATGCACCAAAAAGTGCGTCTTATATGGCGAAAAATACGGAATATAGTAGGAAAACCACTTCAAAATGAATAGGAAAAACAATAGTAAATAAAATTGGAGGGGATTTGCTATCGGTGTCCTGATAAGTGACGATCCACAAATATTCATTCTGTTCTGTTTGAAGTTCAACTTCAAGTTTTCGATGAAACAATTCCAGGGAATGTGCTGATCCGATACGAGGCGCATTTTTATTTGAGTAAGAAAGAATTTAAGAGAATTAATCTTTCCTACTTGCCCTGCAAATGTGGGAATTTTTATTGGGCCAGTATGGATAGGGCTCCGGATAAGAAATAATCCTCACTGGAAAAAAATATTCACTGGGGAAAAAAAAAGCTCACAGAGGGCTCATGTCATGAAACCACCGCAGCTTCTCCCAGGATTGACTATTGTGGCAAGACTTTAACAGAGCTGGGAGGTCTGCTTCTATTTCCACCCCAGTGACGCAGAAGAGGTCTGGTTCCTCTTAAAATAGTACGAAAACATTGGTGATGAAAGTTATATCGCATTGATTAAGGAAACGTGTAAAAACGCTTTCCAATCTATACAACACAGAGAAAAGATTGTTTGCTTGTCTGCACCCACAATTCCGGGTGTAGCGTAATCTAGGGTCCCGAAAGCTTTTACCACATCACTAAGGAGAAATCTTTCATCCAAATCCTTCCCTATTGACCTCTCAAATGTAGAAAAGAGATATAAAGCCATACCTAAAGAAACTGCCTAGCAGGGAAACAAAAAAAAATCTGGAATTTGGTTTATTGGCTGGAATTTTTTAATTCATTTTTTCAATATGTTGGATCCTTAATTGGCTTCTCTTATGGAACCTGTTTTGGGTACATTTGAACTGGGCCAATCCAGACTATACAAATATTACTACTGGAATGGAACTTTAAAAGAAGCACTAGTATTCTCATTCATGGCCTATTTCACAGAAATGGTAAATAGCTAGTGGTACCCTGGTTCTTAAAAACAAATATTCTAGCCACAGGATGGGGAATAAGTGCCTGATCAATGCAGGTGTGACCACTGTGACCCCCCCCCCCCCCCCCAAATTACACAGCCGCCACGCCCCTTCCCATAGACATAAATAGAGGGGCATGGCATGACGTCAAGACCGCCCAAAGACGATGTTCTGAACATAAATTTACAGAATGCCGGGGTGCTGGTCAGGGAATAAGATGTCTAGGGAATGTTTTTTACAGGGGTGAATACATATAAAAATAATATATGTGGAGAGAGGTAGATCAGCTCACCAATTGTGCGTCCAGTCCACAGCACGGCAGGTGTGCGGCAACACCAAACAGTAGATAAGAGGAAAGATGAGCCAGCCTGGAAATAGCAGAAGGTCCCTTTATTGTGTAAAAACCGAAACAAAGGCACAAGAATGCATAATGACGCGTTTCAGGCGTGAACCGCCCTTAGTCAAGGGCGGTTCACGCCTGAAACACGTCATTATGCATTCCTGTGCGTGTGTTTTGGTTTTTACACAATAAAGGGACCTTCTGCTATTTCCACGTTGGCTCATCTTTCCTCTTATATAAAAATAATACTATGCCTGCCCCCGCCTAATGACAGATCATCAATTATTTTGTTTTTATTTATTTTTTACCAAAAAAATCCTTTTAAATTGTAATCATAAAGCCTGTGGCATTATCATATTGTCTGCATGTATTTGATGTATTTGCAAATAATATAGAGGAGAGAAAAAAACAACAAGAGGTGCGCACCAAGTGAGGACCGTATAACGGGTGTATCCGTAGAGAGACAAAGATGGGTTCTTACCCTTGAGTGTTGCGCTCAGGGCACAACACCTACAATAGCGTCTGGAGAGAGAAATGGCCGGACCGCTGCCACGAGGAACTTCCCGGGATGACTTATTTTTAGAAATAAGTTCCTCTGAAAGAAGGCGCTGGTCCCCAAGTATTTTAATGAGGTTTTATTTGCAACGTGTTTCGAACCTGGGGAGTCAAAACGGGTTGCAAATAAAATCTCATTAAAATACTTGGGGACCAGCGCCTTCATTTAGGGGAACTTATTTCCAAAAATTTCCATATTAATGTATTTGCAGGCAGTGGAAACTTTCTGGAGTAGTCGTAGTGATACATCTTTACTTCAGAAGTCTGATTAAAACTATATATTAAAAATAATAAGTTAACATGAAGAAAGAATTTCCAAGTGGCCAGCTGCTAAATAAACACATAATATTTCCGGACAACTCCTTATTCTAAACTAATTACTTTTCCTGTGTCTTGCCATGCTATCACCTCTAAGGCTCAATCTTCCAAAAAAGCCAACACATACTCCATATACATAATGCAGACTTCTAGCAACTGCTAAATATTCAAGTGTAAGACTCACTGTCACCCCAAGAGGATAGCTGTTCATAGGACTATACATCACCGCAACCTACTGTGATATTACAGAGAGAGGATACAATCAGAGAGAAGAATATACAGTTCTACTTATGCAACCTGACTTGACTTTTGAAGAGATAGTCTGCAGTCAGAGTTCACTACATAAGCCTACAATTCTGCACATGAGCAGAAATAACTGCCAGGAGAAAGTAAGGACAAAGAAGGCAAATAGTATAAAAGACATATTCCAAAGCAATGATCAGCAATAACGTTAAGGGTGCGTTCCCACATGGCCTATATGCAGCGAATTTCACGCTGCGTAAAATTTATGGCAGCAGCGGGAAATACACTGCGTATTCCTTGCTCACTATACACACAGGGCTTTCCGGCCGGCAGCCCTATGTGTGTAGTGAATTTTGGAGGTGGAGCCGGGTGTCACAGTCACGCCGGCACACGGCTCCACCTCCAAAACTCACTACACGCACAGGGCAGCCGCCGGAAAGCCCTGTGTGTATAGTGAGCAAGGAATACGCAGCGTATGTCCCGCTGCTGCCGAAAATTTTGCGCAGCGTGAAATTCGCTGGGTATACGCCATGTGGGAACGCACCCTAAAGGGGTATTCCAGGAAATGTATATATCACTCAAGAAAAACGTCCGGCACTCGGGAAGATGCAGGTAAAACTTGTCAATGGCTTTATTCACACGCTTAAGGCAGGACACAAGCGTGTCCTGCCTTAAGCGTGTGAATAAAGCCATTGACAAGTTTTACCTGCATCTTCCCGAGTGCCGGACGTTTTTCTTGAGTGACTTCTACTGAGCCGGGAGCGGTACCGGTGTCCGTAGCACGAGATAGTGCAGCAAACGCGAGAGTGGTGAGCAGCCTTACTTTGTCTGCATATATATATATTTGTAGTCGGTGCTCAATCGTATAGCGAGCCTACCTAAATGAACCTCTTACTAAACTTCTGTTCCCTACTATCCTGTAACCTATCTAGGCAGTCTGAGTTATGCCATATACACCCCGTAGGAGTACACCTGAAAAATAGAGGGCAAAACTCATAATGAGAACAAAGCGCTCCCCTGGCCAGCCCCGGCCACTTACCCGAACGCCGCCCTGCATACTCTTCCGGTCAGCTGACTCTGCACGTCACCTGATCAACGTCAACGTCAACGCCCCTCCCACAGATACAGGCTTAATAAATTAGCCTTAACACATATAAACTGTCTCCAGAAAGTTAAACAGATTTATAAATTAAACTAAAAAAGTAGCCAACCCCTCTAGGCTAGCATCAGTTGCCTGATACAGTGATGTAATGGCCTACTGAGGAAAGGGCCGTGTATAAAGCACATGTGAGCCCAGAAACGCGTCTAGGTAAAAGAATATTATACATCACCGCTACCTGACTGTTCAAAGGCGAACTCCGATCCAGTTCTGCTAAGCAGTACACCATTCCCGGAATCATCTTCCAGGCAGCATTGCCCAAGCGCCTGTGACGTCACCCACCATCGAGTTACCTAGAAGTCCGCACCTGCTTCATCGTGTGGTTACCATCTGCAGCGAAACATCAGCAAGCGGTTATTATTACAGCTGGTCTGACAGGCAGGCAGACCGCCGCGAGGACGCATGCCAGCGTCTGGTACCACCTAATCGTGCGGACTCCACATTTCAACTCAAGGTGACTTTCTATCGGGATGTATTGCAGACTGGTAACTATAATTTACCCATTCTACGTTTAAAATTTGGAATCTATATCCTATATGGGACTTTACCTTACGTATAATTGGAATCCATACCTTTAAGGGACATTTAACCCATTTGAAATATCGGAGGCCGGATATAAAGTATTATTGCATTGTTAAAAAAATTCTCCAAAAAATTCTCAATGCTAGCTATTGGTGTGTGTATAAGTTTTATAAGTTTTATATTGTAATTTTTCCTCGGCACAAGGGCCCTTGTGTTTCGAGGAGTTATTGTTTATATTTTATATGTATTTTATTGTGTAATAAATTTGCACTTTCATATTATAATTGAAGCACGATCCAGTCATCATTTTTACCATTACATCACTGTATCAGGCAACTGATGCTAGCCTAGAGGGGTTGGCTACTTTTTTAGTTTTGTTTCCCTTATCACAACACCAGGTGTAGGTGTACAGCCCTCTTACCTCGGCTAGTTAATTGTGAGCTGCACATCCCCAGTTTTTTACAGATTTATAAATTACTTCTATTGAAAAATCTTAATCCTTCTAGTACTTTTCAGCTGTTGAAGTTGAGTTGTTCTTTTCTGTCTGACAACAGTGCTCTCTGCTGACACCTCTGTCTGTCTCGGAAACTGCACAGAGTAGAAGAGGTTTTCTATGGGGATTTGCTTCTACTCTGGACAGTTCCCAAGACAGGTGTCATCAGAGAGCACTTAGACAGAAAAGAAGAACTCAACTTCAGCAGCTCATAAGTGCTGAAAGGATTTAGATTTTTTAATAGAAGTCATTTTCAAATCGGTTTAACTTTCTGGAGCCAGTTGATATATAAAAAGATAACCCCTTTAAAATAGGTTTTCTGGCCAAAAACTATTGATGAATCCACTATTGATGAATAGATGATCAGTAGGGTGCCGACACCTGGTTCCTCCGTTGCAAAGGATAGCCACAATGCCGTAAATAAACAGTGTACTGGAGCTAAAAGTTTTGGCTTTGTAGACTGTTTATAGTTGGATCTGCTATGCAGTAACCCAGCACCACCAATAAAAACAATGGCCCTCTTTACTATTGCAATAGTCTAATTGCATGTCTTGTCGGGATGTATGGCAGGGCGCATTGCGCCAGAATTTCTGTCGGCGCCAGAATTATGAAAAACTAGACAGAGAAAACCCCAAAAAGGGGCGTGGCAGTTGGAAAAGTGGGCGTGGTCACAAAAAAGGGGCGTGTTCCCGACATTTTCACAAAAACCCAACATATTTAGTAAGGTTTCCACAGAAAATGTGGTGGATTTGAAGTGAAGAAAACTCAACTGATCAGAACATGTGTAAAAAAAAAAGCAAAATGTAGGGAAAAGTGCAAAATCTAGGGCAGTGTTTCCCAACTAGGGTGCCTCAAGTTTTTGCAAAACTACAACTCCCAGCATGCCTGGACAGCCAAAGGCTGTCCAGGCATGCTGGGAGTTGTAGTTTTGCAAAAAACAAAAAAAGAAATAAAGCGGCTTTACCTTAAAACCACTGTTAAGTGCGCAGTCCAATCCTGGCAACAGCTGCAGGTCCTCCGGTGTGCTCAGCTTGCAATGGAAAAGGGTTCAATAGGTAGGTAACAATAGACAGAAAAAGCGGCAGCTCTCTGGTAGGTGCCAAACAGACTTCTTTTATTCTTTAAAACATGATGCGGGTACAAACATGTCTGATAGTCAGAAGAGAATAGATGCTTCAAAATTTCATGCAGCGGACAACAGGTAACGCTGTTTCACACAAGTCGTGTGCTTCTACAGACCGGCCCACTTCCTGCAAAACGGCAAAACAAGCCCCCAGTGACGTCAGCAGGACAGGTGAGTTACAATTAAAACTCAGACATGAAAAAGATAACGTTAAAATTTAAGAAAAACGCTAAAATCGAGTCCTACCATATCTTGGGCTCTTGTTTCCAAAATAATATAGGCTTCTCGTTGCAGCAACTTTTTGTGTCTATCTTCACCATTGCTACTGGTAACGCATTCTAATCCTAGAAAGCCCAAGCTGGAGGTGTCACTATTGTGCTGAGATCTAACATGATTAATGAATCTTGGTGAACCTTTACCAGATTTTACGGACCAAATATGTTCCCTAAATCTGGGAAAACGGGAAACCGCACTTGTAATTACCGCTAGGTCTGAATCCGGAAAACCAATTTTCTGACTTAATACTCCTAAATCTACTCCGAACCAGTTCGTCTTTAAGACTTTTACTTTTTCTGAAAGTGATTATTGGTCTTCTAAGATGAACCGGACTGATGTCCGGGTCTTTTTCAACCAGAGGCCAGTTTTTTAGAATTGCTTTTCTAATGGTGTTTGACACCGGGGTAAATTTGAAGGAGAAACAAAAGCGCTCACCTTGCTCATTTGAGGCAACTTGGGAGCAGCCCTGTTCCACCTTCAAAAAGGAACCTGAAGGAGGACATAGAGGAGTACTTATATTTTTATTTTTCTATTACTACGATAGGGGTCAAAACGATTCAGATTTTTTGTTTTTAACAATGCTTGAAAGAGGAGATCTTCAGTATAACCTCTTATTTTTAGCCGTTCTATAAGCTTAAACGCTTGCTCCATGAAAGTTCCATCATCACTATTTATCCGCCTCAATTTCAAGAATTGACTATAGGGGATAGCCCTTTTAGTGTGTTGAGGATGGTCACTCTCATGGTGCAATAACATATTGGATGCAGTTGGTTTCCTAAAGCCCTTTGTAGTTAGATGTCCTTCCTTCACAAAAACCTGTACATCCCAAAATTCCAAAGTATGGCTATCTATCTTGTGTGTGAATCGCATATTGAAGTCATTGGGGGTGTTCAAGTATGTGACGAAATCCTCAAACTCCTGGACCAAACTCGTCCAGAGGATGAAGATGTCATCCACATATCTGAAAAAGCACTGCAAGTATTTTAAATAGGGATTGGAGGAGGAAAAAACTAAATGATGCTCAAAGGCAGCCAGGTAAAGGTTGGCAAAAGTGCACTCCACTGGCGTGCCCATCGCCGTCCCATTCATCTGAGCATACCAAATTTCATCAAACATAAAAGCATTATGACTTAACACAAAATGGAGGACATCACTGATGAAGTCAATGAAGTCTCTGTCCCTGTCCAGGCATGCAGGGAGTTGTAGTATTGCAATACCAGGAGGCACCCTGGTTGGTAAACACTGCCCTACATTTTGCACATTTTGCACCCATCTGTTGAGTTTTCCTCAGTTCAAATCCACCAAATTTTCTGTGGAAACCTTAGTAAATATGTTGGGTTTTTCCGTGGTCACACCCCTTTTCCTGACTGTCATGGCCCTTTTTCGGGTTTTCTCAGTAAAATCGAGAGTCTGGTTTTTCTCAAGTCTGGTGCAAATTCTGGCACAGACAGAATTTCTGGCGCAATGCGCCCTGGCGCACGACCCGACAAAACATGTTGGGTTTGCAATAGTAATGAGGGCCATTGTTTTTATTAGTGGTGCTGGGTTACTGCATAGCAGATCCCACTATAAACAGTGTACAAAGCCAAAACTTTTAGCTCCAGTACACTGTTTATTTACGACATTGTGGCTAACCTTTGCAACAGAGGTTCGGCACCCTACTGATCATCTATTCATGGCCTGTCCTGTGGACTCATCAATAGTTTTTGGCCGGATAACCCCATTTAAAGGGGTTATCCAGGAAAAAACTTTTATATATATATATATATATATATATATATATATATATATCAACTGGCTCCAGAAAGTTAAACCGATTTGAGAATTACTTCCATTAAAAAATCTAGACAATGACAAGGTCGATTTTAGCATTTTTCTTTGATTTTAACGTTATCACTGTCTTTTTCATGTCTGAGTTTTAATTGTAACTCACATGTCCTGCTGACGTCACTGGGGGCTTGTACTTCAGTGCCGTTTTGCAGGAAGTGGGCCGGTCTGTAGAAGCACATGAGTTGTGTGAAACAACGTTACCTCTTGTCCGCTGCATGAAGTTTTGAAGCATCTATTCTCTTCTGACTACGAGACATGTTTGTACCCGCATTATATTTTAAAGAATAAAATAAGTCTGTTTTGCACCTACCAGAGAGTTGTAGTTTTGCAACATCTGAAGGCACCCTGGTTGGGAAACACTGATGTAGGGAAACCTTAGTAAATACCGTGGAAAAAAAAAATTGTAGTGGATTAAAACCCACAAAGAAACCTACACTCCACTCTTAGTAAATCAGGGCCAACGTCTGCTTTCATGTGGATCAACTGATGGGGAGGCCAGATGTTGGCACCCCACCGATTAAATATCAATGGCGTATGCTGTGGATAGGCCATCAATAGTTTTTGAGCTCTTTATGTCAATCAAATGGGGCTGAGATGTGAGAAAAAGTGAGAAAACATGCCAGGCTGTGATATTGGAGCAGCTTGGCACAGCCTTTTTGACACCTAACTGATAAATAAAAAGGCTATTTTATAGGTTTGGCATCCATTATCAGTTCTGACACTTTTCTTTCATGGCCAGTAATAACTTTTTCAGCCCCATACACAGCAAGTTGTGATGCACTGTGTATTCAGACACCTTTCTATCATAACCAGAGTTTGGGTTTTTAGTATTGTAGGAAACACCAGAAGCCTTTTTGTAGGCTTGGACAAAAATAGACAAGTCTTACGCCATACACCTGACCGAACAACCCCCCCCCCCGCCCCCCACCACCATTTCGTATCAATGTGTCTTGGGTGTTCACAACCCTGTTGCCAGTTTACCAGTTGTCTTTTCATGGACCACTCTTGGTAACTTTTAGCAATGACATACCAGGAAAACTCCACAAGACCTGCCAGTTTGGAGATGCTCTTTTCCTAGTGGTCTAGCCATCACAATTTGGGCCTTGTCAAAGTCAATCACATTGTCTTACTGTGTTATAGGTCCCTCCCCAACAGAAGCCATTGTCAAAAGATAATCAATGTTATTCACGGCTACTTATTTATAGCTATTTTATATCTTTAGGCACAAACACATAGTCGAACTGGGGTTATAATGATTTTGAGATTTTGGGATCAAATATTGTGATTTACTTAAAAAATCTAAACACTGAGAGTAAAATGGAAACCAGGTTTTATAAAAATAGAAATTGGATAAACTTTCGAAAGAGTATGAAGTTCCCCAAACCTGCCATACAGATCAGATAAGTGCAATCTCTCTGTTTATTAAAATAAAGAAACCCATATAGCAGCGCTCAATACCGGGCCAGATCAAATTTTGATCAAAAACAAAAAAGTTTTCTTCCGTGCTGAACTATAACAATATTCTTGCCACGGCTTTCCAGCTATGTCAATATTTGCAACACTTACATTAGCTGTATACCTTGTACTTAAAACTGTGCCGCATCCTGTGCAAGGATTGCCCAGTGCTGTGTCATTTTTTTGACATGCCGTTTGGCTCGTGGCTTTTTAGAAGTATTTGCCGAATGGAATTCAGAAGGTTTGTCTGAGAAAAGGATTTGGCTGGGGTCCCTATACCTCAGCTCGTCACTAGAAACGGATAATAAACAAACCACAGGAAGAGAGGAAAGGTCATCTACTAACACTCATAGACCTCTTGCAGAGACCAAACGTTCTTTAATAGTCTTAGAAATATGTCTTGTTAAAATGACTAAAGTCGACTTGGAAAAAAAAAATAAAAGTTACAGTTTTCAGAGATGGTACAAGGGGGGCAATTCAGAGACTTATTTAATGACAGAAAGATGGTTCCAGAGTTAAAAAAAAAAAAAAAGTCTTGGATGAAGAATAAATAAGGAGGAAAATTACTTGGCTGGAGGTGAAGTTTTTTTTAAGCATACCCTAGGACAACATTTCGCAGGTGTCTGTGACTCACCCAACTATTACAGGCCAGGAGCCAGTGTTTTTCCAAACAGGTTCCATACATCTAATTCTGTCACACCAGCTCTTAAAGACAACATCTTCAGATAACACATCCTGCCCTTATATGATCCTGTGTCATTTCAGCCAAGACCTGAGCTATGAAATATGGATTTTTTTTCCCCGATAAACCATCTTTTTCCTGGAAATAGGTTCTAGAACAGTGGTCTCAAACAGTTTGAGACCACTGCTCTAGAAGTTTATTCTGTTGCTATCGAATTGCTATAAAAATAAAATTCAGAACACTTGCCTGGAAAGGCTGTCCTGTGTGTGAATATGTGGAGCAGAACTGTTTCTGGCCACTGCATAAAAAGGCTCCAAATACTAATTTCAGTTGTCCCTTAGCCGGTGGAGTCTCCAATACACTACAACATAGAAAAGGGGACCTGCTCTCCTCTATCTTTATAGTAAACCCTCAGAAGCAGAAACAGCATGAAGGAGCAATAATGAACAGTTCTAAATCAAGCACACGGGTGAGATATAACACTCACTACATTTTCTTTGAGAAGATCACCCCCCTTCATGCAATTTTTATCTTCTCAAGAGGATTCAATATATATAAACACACACTTTCACATGAAAAATGTTCCAGCATGAGTATAATTTTGGCAATCCTCATCTTTTAACACATAACAGCCACTCGGTGTTCACATATAGCATATAAATTTATCTCCCAACAGAGTGTTACAAAACCATGTTTGTTTGTTCCTTAGCTGATAAACTTGTGCCACTCCTGTGGTGTGGTATAGAGGATCTGTCCTGTGTGGTGTAGTATAGAGAATCTGTCCTGTGTGGTGTAGTATAGAGGGATCTGTCCTGTGTAGTGTAGTATAGAGGATCTCTCCTGTGTGGTGTAGTATAGAGGATGTGTCCTGTGTGGTGTAGTATAGAGGATCTGTCCTGTGTGGTGTAGTATAGAGGATCTCTCCTGTGTGGTGTGGTATATAGAATCTCTCCTGTGTGGTGTAGTATAGAGGATCTCTCCTGTGTGGTGTAGTATAGAGGATCTGTTCTGTGTGGTGTAGAATAGGGGATCTCTCCTGTGTGGTGTAGTATAGAGGATATCTCCTGTGTGGTGTAGTATAGAGGATCTGTCCTGTGTGGTGTAGTATAGAGGATCTCTCCTGTGTGGTGTAGTATAGAGGATGTGTCCTGTGTGGTGTAGTATAGAGGATCTGTCCTGTGTGGTGTAGTATAGAGGATCTCTCCTGTGTGGTGTAGTATAGAGGATCTCTCCTGTGTGGTGTAGTATAGAGGATCTGTCCTGTGTGGTGTAGTATAGAGGATCTGTCCTGTGTGGTGTAGTATAGAGGATCTCTCCTGTGTGATGTAGTATAGAGGATCTCTCCTGTGTGGTGTAGTATAGAGGATCTGTCCTGTGTGGTGTAGTATAGAGGATCTGTTCTGTGTGGTGTAGAATAGGGGATCTCTCCTGTGTGGTGTAGTATAGAGGGATCTCTCCTGTGTGGTGTAGTATAGAGGATCTCTCCTGTGTGGTGTAGTATAGAGGATCTCTCCTGTGTGGTGTAGTATAGAGGATGTGTCCTGTGTGGTGTAGTATAGAGGATCTGTCCTGTGTGGTGTAGTATAGAGGATCTCTCCTGTGTGGTGTAGTATAGAGGATCTCTCCTGTGTGGTGTAGTATAGAGGATCTGTCCTGTGTGGTGTAGTATAGAGGGATCTCTCCTGTGTGGTGTAGTATAGAGGGATCTCTCCTGTGTGGTGTAGTATAGAGGATCTGTCCTGTGTGGTGTAGTATAGAGAATCTGTCCTGTGTGGTGTAGTATAGAGGGATCTGTCCTGTGTAGTGTAGTATAGAGGATCTCTCCTGTGTGGTGTAGTATAGAGGATGTGTCCTGTGTGGTGTAGTATAGAGGATCTGTCCTGTGTGGTGTAGTATAGAGGATCTCTCCTGTGTGGTGTGGTATATAGAATCTCTCCTGTGTGGTGTAGTATAGAGGATCTCTCCTGTGTGGTGTAGTATAGAGGATCTGTTCTGTGTGGTGTAGAATAGGGGATCTCTCCTGTGTGGTGTAGTATAGAGGATATCTCCTGTGTGGTGTAGTATAGAGGATCTGTCCTGTGTGGTGTAGTATAGAGGATCTCTCCTGTGTGGTGTAGTATAGAGGATGTGTCCTGTGTGGTGTAGTATAGAGGATCTGTCCTGTGTGGTGTAGTATAGAGGATCTCTCCTGTGTGGTGTAGTATAGAGGATCTCTCCTGTGTGGTGTAGTATAGAGGATCTGTCCTGTGTGGTGTAGTATAGAGGATCTGTCCTGTGTGGTGTAGTATAGAGGATCTCTCCTGTGTGATGTAGTATAGAGGATCTCTCCTGTGTGGTGTAGTATAGAGGATCTGTCCTGTGTGGTGTAGTATAGAGGATCTGTTCTGTGTGGTGTAGAATAGGGGATCTCTCCTGTGTGGTGTAGTATAGAGGGATCTCTCCTGTGTGGTGTAGTATAGAGGATCTCTCCTGTGTGGTGTAGTATAGAGGATCTCTCCTGTGTGGTGTAGTATAGAGGATGTGTCCTGTGTGGTGTAGTATAGAGGATCTGTCCTGTGTGGTGTAGTATAGAGGATCTCTCCTGTGTGGTGTAGTATAGAGGATCTCTCCTGTGTGGTGTAGTATAGAGGATCTGTCCTGTGTGGTGTAGTATAGAGGGATCTCTCCTGTGTGGTGTAGTATAGAGGGATCTCTCCTGTGTGGTGTAGTATAGAGGATCTGTCCTGTGTGGTGTAGTATAGAGGATCTCTCCTGTGTGGTGTAGTATAGAGGATCTCTCCTGTGTGGTGTAGTATAGAGGATCTGTCCTGTGTGGTGTAGTATAGAGGGATCTCTCCTGTGTGGTGTAGTATAGAGGATCTCTCCTGTGTGGTGTAGTATAGAGGATCTCTCCTGTGTGGTGTAGTATAGAAGATCTGTTCTGTGTGGTGTAGTATAGGGGATCTCTCCTGTGTGGTGTAGTATAGAGGATATCTCCTGTGTGGTGTGATATAGAGGATTTCTCCTGTGTGGTGTAGTATAGAGGATCTGTCCTGTGTGGTGTAGTATAGAGGATCTGTCCTGTGTGGTGTAGTATAGAGGGATCTCTCCTGTGTGGTGTAGTATAGAGGATCTGTCCTGTGTGGTGTAGTATAGAGGATCTGTCCTGTGTGGTGTAGTATAGAGGATCTGTCCTGTGTGGTGTAGTAAAGAGGATCTTTCCTGTGTGGTGTAGTATAGAGGATCTGTCCTGTGTGGTGTAGTATAGAGGATCTGTCCTGTGTGGTGTAGTATAGAGGATCTGTCCTGTGTGGTGTAGTATAGAGGATCTGTTCTGTGTGGTGTAGTATAGAGGATCTGTCCTGTGTGGTGTAGTATAGAGGGATCTGTCCTGTATGGTGTAGTATAGAGGATCTGTCCTGTGTGGTGTAGTATAGAGGATCTCTCCTGTGTGGTGTAGTATAGAGGGATCTGTCATGTGTTGTGTAGTATAGAGGATCTCTCCTGTGTGGTGTAGTATAGAGGGATCTCTCCTGTGTGGTGTAGTATAGAGGATCTCTCCTGTGGGGTGTAGTATAGAGGATCTTTCCTGTGTGGTGTAGTATAGAGGATCTGTCCTGTGTGGTGTAGTATAGAGGATCTGTCCTGTCTGGTGTAGTATAAAGGATCTGTCCTCTGTGGTGTAATACAGAGGATCTGTACTGTGTGGTGTAGTATAGAGGATCTGTTCTGTGTGGTGTAGTATAGAGGATCTGTCCTGTGTGGTGTAGTATAGAGGGATCTGTCCTGTGTGGTGTAGTATAGAGGATCTGTCCTGTGTGGTGTAGTATAGAGGATCTCTCCTGTGTGGTGTAGTATAGAGGGATCTGTCATGTGTTGTGTAGTATAGAGGATCTCTCCTGTGTGGTGTAGTATAGAGGGATCTCTCCTGTGTGGTGTAGTATAGAGGATCTCTCCTGTGGGGTGTAGTATAGAGGATCTTTCCTGTGTGGTGTAGTATAGAGGATCTGTCCTGTGTGCTGTGGTATAGATAATCTCTCCTGTGTGGTGTAGTATAGAGGATCTGTCCTGTGTGGTGTAGTATAGAGGATCTGTCCTGTCTGGTGTAGTATAAAGGATCTGTCCTCTGTGGTGTAATACAGAGGATCTGTACTGTGTGGTATAGTATAGAGGATCTCTCCTGTGTGGTGTAGTATAGAGGATCTGTCCTGTGTGGTGTAGTATAGAGGGATCTGTCCTGTGAGGTGTAGTATAGAAGATCTCTCCTGTGTGGTGTAGTATAGAGGATCTCTCCTGTGTGGTGTAGTATAGAGGATCTGTCCTGTGTGGTGTACTATAGAGGATCTGTCCTGTGTGGTGTACTATAGAGGATCTCTCCTGTGTGGTGTGTGTAGTATAGAGGAACTGTCGTGTGTGGTGTAGTATAGAGGGATCTCTCCTGTGTGGTGTAGTATAGAGGATCTGTCCTGTGTGGTGTAGTATAGAGGATCTGTCCTGTGTGGTGTAGTATAGAGGATCTGTCCTCTGTGGTGTAGTACAGAGGATCTTTCCTGTGTGGTGTAGTATAGAGGATCTGTTCTGTGTGGTGTAGTACAGAGGATCTCTCCTGTGTGGTGTGTGTAGTATAGAGGATCTGTCCTGTCTGGTGTAGTATAAAGGATCTGTCCTCTGTGGTGTAATACAGAGGATCTGTACTGTGTGGTGTAGTATAGAGGATCTCTCCTGTGTGGTGTAATACAGAGGATCTGTACTGTGTGGTGTAGTATAGAGGATCTCTCATGTGTGGTGTAGTATAGAGGATCTCTCCTGTGTGGTGTAGTATAGAGGATCTTTCCTGTGTGGTGTAGTATAGAGGGATCTCTCCTGTGTGGTGTAGTATAGAGGATCTGTCCTGTGTGGTGTAGTATAGAGGATCTGTCCTCTGTGGTGTAGTACAGAGGATCTTTCCAGTGTGGTGTAGTATAGAGGATCTGTTCTGTGTGGTGTAGTACAGAGGATCTCTCCTGTGTGGTGTAGTATAGAGGATCTCTCCTGTGTGGTGTAGTATAGAGGATCTATCCTGTGTGGTGTAGTATAGAGGATCTCTCCTGTGTGGTGTAGTATAGAGGATCTCTCCTGTGTGGTGTAGTATACAGGATCTGTTCTGTGTGGTGTAGTATAGAGGATATCTCCTGTGTGGTGTAGTATAGAGGATCTCTCCTGTGTGGTGTAGTATAGAGGATTTCTCCTGTGTGGTGTAGTATAGAGGATCTGTCCTGTGTGGTTTAGTATAGGGGATCTGTACTGTCTGGTGTAGTATAGAGGATATCTCCTGTGTGGTGTAGTATAGAGGATGTGTCCTGTGTGGTGTAGTATAGAGGATCTCTCCTGTGTGGTGTAGTATAGATGCATCTGTCCTGTGTGGTGTAGTAAAGAGGATCTGTCCTGTGTGGTGTAGTATAGAGGGATCTGTCCTGTGTGGTGTAGTATAGAGGGATCTGTCCTGTGTGGTGTAGTATAGAGGGATCTGTCCTGTGTGGTGTAGTATAGAGGATGTGTCCTGTGTGGTGTAGTATAGAGGGATCTGTCCTGTGTGGTGTAGTATAGAGGATCTCTCCTGTGTGGTGTAGTATAGAGGATCTCTCCTGTGTGGTGTAGTATAGAGGATCTGTCCTGTGTGGTGTAGTATAGAGAATCTCTCCTGTGTGGTGTAGTATAGAGGATCTGTCCTGTGTGGTGTAGTATAGAGGATATCTCCTGTGTGGTGTAGTACAAAGGATCTGTCCCGTGAGGTGCAGTATAAAGAATCTGTCCTATGTGGTGTAGTATAGAGGATCTTTCCTGTGTGGTGTAGTAGAGGATCTCTCCTGTGTGGGGTAGTATAGAGGATCTTTCCTGTGTGGTGTAGTATAGAGGATCTTTCCTGTGTGATGTAGTATAGAGGATCTCTCCTGTGTGGTGTAGTATAGAGGATGTGTCCTGTGTGGTGTAGTATAGAGGATCTCTCCTGTGTGGTGTAGTATAGAGGGATCTGTCCTGTGTGGTGTAGTATAGAGGATGTGTCCTGTGTGGTGTAGTATAGAGGATCTGTCCTGTGTGGTGTAGTATAGAGGATCTGTCCTGTGTGGTGTAGTATAGAGGATCTGTCCTGTGTGGTGTAGTATAGAGGATCTGTCCTGTGTGGTGTAGTATAAAGGATCTGTCCCGTGAGGTGCAGTATAAAGAATCTGTCCTATGTGGTGTAGTATAGAGGATCTTTCCTGTGTGGTGTAGTAGAGGATCTCTCCTGTGTGGTGTAGTATAGAGGATCTGTCCCGTGTGGTGTAGTATAGAGGATCTTTCCTGTGTGGTGTAGTATAGAGGATCTGTCCTGTGTGGTGTAGTATAGAGGATCTCTCCTGTGTGGTGTAGTATAGAGGGATCTGTCCTGTGTGGTGTAGTATAGAGGATGTGTCCTGTGTGGTGTAGTATAGAGGATCTTTCCTGTGTGGTGTAGTATAGAGGATCTCTCCTGTGTGGTGTAGTATAGAGGATGTGTCCTGTGTGGTGTAGTATAGAGGATCTCTCCTGTGTGGTGTAGTATAGAGGATCTGTCCCGTGTGGTGTAGTATAGAGGATCTCTCCTGTGTGGTGTAGTATAGAGGATCTGTCCTGTGTGGTGTAGTATAGAGGATCTCTCCTGTGTGGTGTAGTATAGAGGATGTGTCCTGTGTGGTGTAGTATAGAGGATCTTTCCTGTGTGGTGTAGTATAGAGGATCTCTCCTGTGTGGTGTAGTATAGAGGATGTGTCCTGTGTGGTGTAGTATAGAGGATCTCTCCTGTGTGGTGTAGTATAGAGGATGTGTCCTGTGTGGTGTAGTATAGAGGATCTCTCCTGTGTGGTGTAGTATAGAGGGATCTGTCCTGTGTGGTGTAGTATAGAGGATCTCTCCTGTGTGGTGTAGTATAGAGGGATCTGTCCTGTGTGGTGTAGTATAGAGGATCTCTCCTGTGTGGTGTAGTATAGAGGATCTGTCCTGTGTGGTGTAGTAGAGGATCTCTCCTGTGTGGTGTAGCATAGAGGATCTGTCTGTCATCATCATCCAATAGTCTAGAGCAGGGGTCCTCAAACTTTTTAAACAGGGGGCCAGTTCACGGTTCCTCAGACCGTTGGAGGGCCGGACTATAGATAACAAAACATGAATAAATTCCTATGCACACTTATATATCTTATTAGTGGACTACCACTTGTTAAGTACACAGCACAGTTCCCCCCACATTAGGTTGGCAGTATAGATCCCCCCACATTAGGTTGTAGTTCCCCCACATTAGGGTTGGCAGTACAGTTCCGCCACATTAGGGTTGGCAGTACAGTTCCCCCACATTAGGGTTGGCAGTACCGTTCCCCAACATTAGGGTTGGCAGTACCGTTCCCCAACATTAGGGTTGGCAGTACAGTTCCCCCCACATTAGGTGCAGTACAATTCCCCCACATTAGGTGCAGTACAATTCCCCACATTAGGTGCAGTACAATTCTCCCACATTAGGTGCAGTACAATTCCCCCACATTAGGTGCAGTACAATTCCCCCACATTAGGTGCAGTATACTTCCCCCATATTTGGTTGGCAGTATAGTTCCCCCACATTAGGTAGTAGTTCCCCTACATTAGGTTGTAGATCCTACTAACATTAGGTGCAGTATAGTTCACCCACATTAGGTTGTAGTTCCCCCACATTAGGTGCAATATAGTCCCCCACATTAGGCTGGCAGTATAGTTCCCCCACATTAGGTGCAATATAGTCCCCCCCATTACGTTGGCAGTATGTTCCCCCACATTAGGTGCAATATAGTCCCCCACATTACGTTGGCAGTATAGTCCCCCCACATTAGGTGCAATATAGTCCCCCACATTAGGCTGGCAGTACAGTTCCCCCACATTAGGTGCAGTATAGTTCCCCCACATTAGGGTTGGCAGTACAGTTCCCCCACATTAGGGTTGGCAGTACAGTTCCCCCACATTAGGTGCAGTACAATTCCCCCACATTAGGTGCAGTACAATTCCCCCACATTAGGTGCAGTATACTTCCCCCATATTAGGTTGGCAATATAGTTCCCCCACATTAGGTATTAATTCCCCTACATTAGATTGTAGTTCCCCCCCCCCCCACATTAGGTGAAGTATAGTTCACCCACATTAGGTTGTAGGTCCCCCACATTAGGTGCAGTATAGTCCCCCCACATTAGGTGCAATATAGTCCACCACATTAGGCTTGCAGTATGTTCCCCCACATTAGGTGCAATATAGTCCCCCACATTAGGCTGGCAGTATAGTTCCCCCACATTAGGTGCAATATAGTCCCCCACATTACGTTGGCAGTATGTTCCCCCACATAACGTTGGCAGTATAGTCCCCCCACATTAGGTGCAATATAGTCCCCCACATTAGGCTGGCAGTATAGTTCCCCCACATTAGGTGCAATATAGTCCCCCACATTACAATGGCAGTATGTTCCCCCACATTAGGTGCAATATAGTCCCCCACATTGCGTTGGCAGTATAGTCCCCCCACATTAGGTGCAATATAGTCCCCCACATTAGGCTGGCAGTATAGTTCCCCCACATTAGGTGCAATATAGTCCCCCACATTAGGCTGGCAGTATAGTTCCCCCACATTAGGTTGGCAGTATAGTTCCCCCACATTAGGCTGGCAGTATAGTCCCCCAAATTACGTTGGCAGTATAGTCCCTCACATTAGGTGCAGTATGTTCCCCCACATTAGGTGCAGTATAGTCCCCAACATTAGGCTGGCAGTATAGTCCCCCAAATTACGTGGGCAGTATAGTTCCCCCACATTAAGTGCAGTATGTTCCCCCACATTAGGTGCAGTATAGTCCCCCACATTAGGCTGGCAGTATGTTCCCCCACATTAGGTGCAGTATGTTCCCCCACATTAGGTGCAGTATGTTCCCCCACATTAGGTGCAGTATAGTCCCCCCACATTAGGTGCAGTATGTTCCCCCCACATTAGGTGCAGTATGTTCCCCCACATTAGGTGCAGTATAGTCCCCCACATTAGGCTGGCAGTATAGTCCCCCAAATTACGTTGGCAGTATGTTCCCCCACAGGCATACAGCCTCCATCCATACAGTATGGCTGGAGGCTGTATGCCTGTGTACTGACCCATTTCAGTGTTCCGACCACCGCTCCGGAAATAGCAGGACCGGAGGATCGGTGGTCAGAACACCGAAGGGACGCGCCGCTGGTAAACACTTACCTACTACCAGTGCGCGCGTCCTTGCTTCTTCTCTTCTTCTCCGCTGCTCCGCGCTCGGTTGCCATGGGTGCACGCATGGGACGTAAGTGACGTCGCTGCGTGCGCCTGCTCCCGGCGGTCCCCGCGTTTTTTAAGTAAACGCGGGCCGCAGGGACTTCACAGAGGCATCCTTGTGATCCGAAAGCATCTTTCGGAACACAGGGATGTCCTCAGGCAAAAACACCCGGCGGGCCAGGTAAATGCGCTCCGCGGGCCGCATGTGGCCAGCGGGCTCTAGTTTGAGGACCCCTGGTCTAGAGCTTCCAAGGTCCAAGTATGAAAATTAAAAATAATTCCAGTATTAAAGAAAACCTGTGGCCAACTCGAAAAAATTTGAGTGCCTCATCATTGAATAGCGTAGGACACCATGATCACATAACTTTTTACAGATTTTTTTATACACCCTTCCGTTCCTGAGATATGAGGGTTTATAATTTGTGTGACAATTCAGGGGGGATTCAGTCAGATGGGCGAAATTTTTAAGCGTACCTGCCAGATCTCCCCCCCCCCCCAAAAAAAAAAAATATGTTACTCAGTACCTAATCATCTTTTTTTGCCTTTATCAACTATACTTACTATAAAAATCTCTCTTTTTATTAGCTCACAGTGTTAGAAATCCTCTCAGGGGAAGGGGTGTGTCCTCCCTTGTGGTGGTGGGAGGTGATTGGTGTGTCTGCTCATGCAGCCTTGTCCATGAGTCATCTCTTGTCCATAACTCATGGACAAGCCTGATGCTGCTGCAGGACTGGTTAGTGTTCCAGTAGGTATTGGGACCCCTAGTGGTGGATTTTCAGGGGCTGTTTTCTTTATTAAATAGTCCAAAAAATTCAGACCACCGTATTACATAAGGTATTTAACTTTAATCAGTAACAATATATACAGCCAGGGGGAGTGAATGTTGTACAATGAGGGGTATGTATTGCTAATACACCCGCTGACTGTATAATCCTGCACATAACCGAATATTCACTGCCATTATTAAACTTAAGTTCACACCCATTTGACTAATTCCCTGAACGGTCAGACAAATTATAAACCCTAATATCTCAGGAATGGTAGATCAGGCATATCAAGGAACCCTAAAAAGGTGTGTGATCAGGATATCCTGAGCTATTTAATGATAATGCAATAATGGCCACAGGTACTTTTTAAGTAAATGAAACATATTTGTTGATATTAAAAAGAGAAACCTTCATTGTTACTTCCAAAAGATAAAAAGCTGTCCTGACCAAGGGATAACCAGACAGGTGGTATCACATTACAAAAAAGGAGCTCTAATCGCCATAGAGTAATGAGTAGGACACTTTTTGGATTATTACAGGATGCACACCGGTTTCAAACCTCACTGGCAGAAAGCAGAGATCTACCTTCAGCAAATATTACTTAAAAAGGTAATACAGGAATTTTTTTTATTTGACTATGCTACAGGGGCTGTAAAGTTAGTGTAGTTCATAATATAGTGTCTGTACCTGTGTGTGACGGTTTTCTCACAATTCTTCTGTGATTTTCATCCCAATATTTATTTTTACCAGCATACAAAATGACTGCTGTCTCAGATTTTTCCCAGCTTGCAATGCGGTCGAGACCTGACTCACTAGTCAGCTGATGACAGGAAGCCTGTCTGCTTCAGTGGGTGGAGGGATCAATCTGCAACTAATGCAACAGCTGGGGACACCCTGATTGAAAACCACAGGTCTGCAGCTCATTTATGTTTCAATGGGTGGGGTAGCTCATGTGTGGGAAGGAGGAAAATGGTATCATGGGATTTGTAGGCAAACAAGAAAACTGAAAACAGGAAATACCAGTTCACAAATAGCTAGCCACAGTGTTATGGTAATCTGACAACATAGCCATTTAGCCCAAGACAAGCGCAGATCCCTCCTAAGCATGTCCATTACTGTCTGCCAGGTACGTACTAAAATCACCTTATGCTGGATAACCACTTTAATCATGGCAAAATAATAAACCATAGGTAGGTTTTTATCTACACCTCAAAATGCTGGGTACTGTAGTAAGTAATAGTGAAGAGCACACCTACCGGCACACTCAATGTTGAACAGGTTCAGTGCGGCCACCAGTAAGGGTTCATCCACGGACTTTAAGCCATGCAGGGCTAACTTCACCAGAAAAGTCTTCATGAATTCTGGTAAGAAGGAAAGTAGATACAGAGGCATGTACACCACATACCGCAAGTTACATAACCATGGCGTCACTAACTTGCCCTGGGGTGACTCTGCCATCCTCTCAATAGTTGGAAAGAGCAGAATGGATTTCAAAACCTAAGGAAAATAATTTAAAGAGAAATTATTAGGAAGATTTCTGAAAAGTTACGTAGTAGAATTACGTAGTAGAAGTTCCTACAAATATCAAGGTGGTGTTTTGATCGGGGGCCTAATTTTAGAAGGGTCTGCTTACCTGGGTTTGGAGGTCAGGTGGAGGTCCGAGATAAACAACAACAGTAAAAATGTTGTGCTTTTTTTTTTTTTTTTAAGTTTCACAAACTTCATAAAATTATTAATTGGAATGTTTATTACTATTAGTGGGAAAACCCATAAATTCATTTAGACCCCAGATGAGATCCCTAAACTCATTAAGACCCAGATCAGAACACTTAACTCATTCAGGCCCAAGATCAAAACCCTTAAAGGGGTACTCCGCTGCTAAGCGTCTGGAACAAACCGTTCCAAACGCTGGAGACGGCACTGGGAGCTCGTGACGTCATAGCCCCGCCCCCTCAATGCAAGTCTATGGGAGGGGCGTGACAGATGCCACGCCCCTCCCATAGACTTGCATTGAGGGGGCGGGGCGTGATGTCATGAGGGGGCGGGGCTATGATGTCCCGAGCTCCCGGCGCCGGCTCCAGCGGTCGGAACAGTTTGTTCCGAACCTGAGCAGCGGAGTACCCCTTCAACTCATTCAGACTCAAGAACAGAACCATAAACTTATTCAGATCCCAGATAGGAACCCTAAACTTATTCAGGCCCTCAAACTCACTTAGACCCCAGTATGAAACCTGAAACCCATTAAATCTCCAGATAAAACCCCTGAACTCTATCAAACCCCAAACCAGACCCTAAAATTAATTCAAACCCAGACCATTTACAGGTATAGTGGAACAGACTCTGCCCTCCTCTAATACAAGTATGCCAATAGGTCTGCAGGTACCGGACAACTAGTGTCCCTGGTTCGGTTTCACACCTCGGTCCACCAGTTTAGAACCAACAGCCTACATGATGACTATTGCTGTTCTTATGGTAGTGGCATTCTGCACAGAAGGGTCTTATATAATGAAAGGTAAAATATTCATAGGTAAAATACAACACAAAACAATGGTGGTGTCCCTGCTTACACAGCAGCATCACTAGGAACGTTACTGCCATATTGCCTAATGTAAATATGGCAAAAGTGTTGTGATGATTCCAGTGCTGATGGTCACAGATGTCTGACAACTGTCCAGTGTAACACCTTGTCGGCTGACAACCAAAACCGACAATTCCTCACCGTACTGACAATAGATTGTTGGTGAAGTTTTAGGGAACCTTTTTTTTTTTTTTTTAAATTGACGTTTAACTGATTTTCCATTTCAGATAACTAAAAGTTCTAAATATGAATCAATTAAACTAATAAATTAAATAATAAAAATGCATTATAGGTAAGGTAACATAGTCAGTCAAGAATATATACATAGATAAAAAAATTTACAAACATTTTTAAATAGAACCGGCAATCCATTGTTGGTTAAGTTTGAGGGAAACTTTGAAAACATTTTCTAACTTATAAAAGGGGTACTCCACTGAAACTGGTGCCAGAGAGATAAACAGATTTTTAAGTTACTTATATTTAAAAAAATCTTAATCCTTCCAGTACTTATCAGCTGCTATATTCTCCACAGGAAGTTATTTTCTTTTTGAATTTCCTTTCTGTCTGACCACAGTGCTCTCTGCTGACACCTCTGTCCATTTTAGGATCTGTCCAGAGCAGAATAGGTTTGCTATGGGGATTTGCTTGTACTCCGGACAGTTCCTAAAGTGGACAGAGGTGTCAGAAGAGAACTGTGGTCAGACAGAAAGGGAATTAAAAAAGAAAAGAACTTCCTGTGGAGAATATAGCAGCTGATAAGTAATGGAAGGATTAAGATTTTTAAATAGAAGTCATTTACAAATCTTTTTAACTTTCTGGCACCAGTTGATTAAAAAAAAAAAATGTTTTCCAGTCTAGTACCCCTTTAATTAGAATACGTTGAACTTACTAAAATATCAAAATATAAGTAAAGTTTTTGCATTACACAACACCGACATTTTTTAGAATGTACAGGACCATAGGGTACATCATGGAATAGAAATTACATCAATGTACTCAAATATAATGCCAGAAAGGTAACATACACAGATAAATAAATCAATATTATAGAAGGGACAAAAATAAAAAAAGGAGAGGCAAACATAGATAGAGAGATAGATATGAAAAACACTAAGGCGAGCAGTTAGAGCAGCGCACTGAAGTTAGTCGGTGGGTGCAAGCTGAGGTTAGACCTTGGTCACAGGTCCCGTCTTAAATATTCAAAGCAGGCACAGCAGCACTCTAATTAGTGAAAAAGTAGTTGTTACGCCGAGCGCTCCGGGTCCCCGCTCCTCCCCGGAGCGCTCGCTTCTCTCTCTCCGCTGCAGCGCTCCGGTCACGTCCTCTGACCCGGGGCGCTGCGATCCCGCTGCCAGCCGGGATGCGATTCGCGATGCGGGTAGCGCCCGCTCGCGATGCGCACCCCGGCTCCCCTACCTGACTCGCTCCCCGTCTGTTCTGTCCCGGCGCGCGCGGCCCCGCTCCCTAGGGCGCGCGCGCGCCGGGTCTCTGCGATTTAAAGGGCCACTGCGCCGCTGATTGGCGCAGTGGTTCCAATTAGGGTAATCACCTGTGCACTTCCCTATATTACCTCACTTCCCTTGCACTCCCTTGCCGGATCTTGTTGCCTTAGTGCCAGTGAAAGCGTTCCTTGTGTGTTCCTAGCCTGTGTTCCAGACCTTCTGCCGTTGCCCCTGACTACGATCCTTGCTGCCTGCCCCGACCTTCTGCTACGTCCGACCTTGCTCCTGCCTACTCCCTTGTACCGCGCCTATCTTCAGCAGCCAGAGAGGTGAGCCGTTGCTAGTGGATACGACCTGGTCACTACCGCCGCAGCAAGACCATCCCGCTTTGCGGCGGGCTCTGGTGAAAACCAGTAGTGGCTTAGAACCGGTCCACTAGCACGGTCCACGCCAATCCCTCTCTGGCACAGAGGATCCACTACCTGCCAGCCGGCATCGTGACAGTAGATCCGGCCATGGATCCCGCTGAAGTTCCTCTGCCAGTTGTCGCTGACCTCACCACGGTGGTCGCCCAGCAGTCACAACAGATAGCGCAACAAGGCCAACAGCTGTCTCAACTGACCGTTATGCTACAACAGTTACTACCACAGCTTCAGCAGTCATCTCCTCCGCCAGCTCCTGCACCTCCTCCGCAGCGAGTGGCCGCTCCTGGGATACGCTTATCCTTGCCGGATAAATTTGATGGGGACTCTAAGTTTTGCCGTGGCTTTCTTTCCCAATGTTCCCTGCATCTGGAGATGATGTCGGACCTGTTTCCCACTGAAAGGTCTAAGGTGGCTTTCGTAGTCAGTCTTCTGTCCGGAAAAGCCCTGTCATGGGCCACACCGCTCTGGGACCGCAATGACCCCGTCACTGCCTCTGTACACTCCTTCTTCTCGGAAATCCGAAGTGTCTTTGAGGAACCTGCCCGAGCCTCTTCTGCTGAGACTGCCCTGTTGAACCTGGTCCAGGGTAATTCTTCCGTTGGCGAGTATGCCGTACAATTCCGTACACTTGCTTCAGAATTGTCCTGGAATAATGAGGCCCTCTGCGCGACCTTCAAAAAAGGCCTATCCAGCAACATTAAAGATGTTCTGGCCGCACGAGAAATTCCTGCTAATCTACATGAACTTATTCACCTAGCCACTCGCATTGACATGCGTTTTTCTGAAAGGCGTCAGGAACTCCGCCAAGATATGGACTCTGTTCGCACGAGGCGTTTCATCTCCTCGGCTCCTCTCTCCTCTGGTCCCCTGCAATCTGTTCCTGTGCCTCCCGCCGTGGAGGCTATGCAGGTCGACCGGTCTCGCCTGGCACCTCAAGAGAGGACACGACGCCGTATGGAGAACCTCTGCCTGTACTGTGCTAGTACCGAACACTTCCTGAGGGATTGTCCTATCCGTCCTCCCCGCCTGGAAAGACGTACGCTGACTCCGCACAAAGGTGAGACAGTCCTTGATGTCTACTCTGCTTCTCCACGTCTTACTGTGCCTGTGCGGATGTCTGCCTCTGCCTTCTCCTTCTCTACAGTGGCCTTCTTGGACTCTGGATCTGCAGGAAATTTTATTTTGGCCTCTCTCGTCAACAGGTTCAACATCCCGGTGACCAGTCTCGCCAGACCCCTCTACATCAATTGTGTAAATAATGAAAGATTGGACTGTACCATACGTTTCCGCACGGAGCCCCTTCTTATGAGCATCGGATCTCATCATGAGAGGATTGAACTTTTGGTCCTCCCCAATTGCACCTCGGAGATTCTCCTTGGACTTCCCTGGCTTCAACTTCATTCCCCAACCCTGGATTGGTCCACTGGGGAGATCAAGAGTTGGGGGTCCTCTTGTTCCAAGAACTGTCTAAACCCGGTTCCCAGTAACCCTTGCCGTAACTCTGTGGTTCCTCCAGTAACCGGTCTCCCTAAGGCCTATATGGACTTCGCGGATGTTTTCTGCAAAAAACAAGCTGAGACTCTACCTCCTCACAGGCCTTATGATTGCCCTATCGACCTCCTCCCGGGTACTACCCCACCCCGGGGCAGAATTTATCCTCTCTCTGCCCCAGAGACTCTTGCCATGTCCGAATACGTCCAGGAGAATCTAAAAAAGGGCTTTATCCGTAAATCCTCCTCCCCTGCCGGAGCCGGATTTTTCTTTGTGTCCAAAAAAGATGGCTCCCTACGTCCTTGCATTGACTACCGCGGTCTTAATAAAATCACGGTTAAGAACCGCTACCCCTTACCCCTCATCTCTGAACTCTTTGATCGCCTCCAAGGTGCCCACATCTTTACTAAATTGGACTTAAGAGGCGCCTATAACCTCATCCGCATCAGAGAGGGGGACGAGTGGAAAACGGCATTTAACACCAGAGATGGACACTTTGAGTATCTGGTCATGCCCTTTGGCCTGTGCAACGCCCCTGCCGTCTTCCAAGACTTTGTCAATGAAATTTTTCGTGATCTGTTATACTCCTGTGTTGTTGTATATCTGGACGATATCCTAATTTTTTCTGCCAATCTAGAAGAACACCGCCAGCATGTCCGTATGGTTCTTCAGAGACTTCGTGACAACCAACTCTATGCCAAAATCGAGAAATGTCTGTTTGAATGCCAATCTCTTCCTTTTCTAGGATATTTGGTCTCTGGCCGGGGACTACAGATGGATCCAGACAAACTCTCTGCCGTCTTAGATTGGCCACGCCCCTCCGGACTCCGTGCTATCCAACGCTTTTTGGGGTTCGCCAATTATTACAGGCAATTTATTCCACATTTTTCTACCATTGTGGCTCCTATCGTGGCTTTAACCAAAAAAAATGCTGATCCCAAGTCCTGGCCTCCTCAAGCAGAAGACGCCTTTAAACGACTCAAGTCTGCCTTTTCTTCGGCTCCCGTCCTCTCCAGACCTGACCCTTCCAAACCCTTCCTATTGGAGGTTGATGCCTCCTCAGTGGGAGCTGGAGCTGTTCTCCTACAAAAAAATTCTTCCGGGCATGCTGTCACTTGTGGTTTTTTCTCTAGGACCTTCTCTCCAGCGGAGAGGAACTACTCCATCGGGGATCGAGAGCTTCTAGCCATTAAATTAGCACTTGAGGAATGGAGGCATCTGCTGGAGGGATCAAGTTCTCCTGTTATTATCTACACCGACCACAAGAACCTCTCCTACCTCCAGTCTGCCCAACGGCTGAATCCTCGCCAGGCCCGGTGGTCTCTGTTCTTTGCCCGATTTAATTTTGAGATTCACTTTCGTCCTGCCGATAAGAACATTAGGGCCGATGCTCTCTCTCGTTCCTCGGATGCCTCAGAAGTTGAACTCTCTCCGCAACACATCATTTCACCTGACTGCCTGATCTCCACTTCTCCTGCCTCCATCAGGCAGACCCCTCCAGGAAAGACCTTTGTTTCTCCTCGCCAACGCCTCGGAATCCTCAAATGGGGTCACTCCTCCCATCTCGCAGGTCATCCGGGTATCAAGAAATCTGTGCAACTCATCTCCCGCTTCTATTGGTGGCCGACTCTGGAGACGGATGTTGTGGACTTTGTGCGAGCCTGCACTATCTGTGCCCGGGATAAGACTCCTCGCCAGAAGCCCGCTGGTTTTCTTCATCCTCTGCCTGTCCCCGAACAGCCTTGGTCTCTGATTGGTATGGACTTTATTACTGATTTACCCCCTTCCCGTGGCAACACTGTTATTTGGGTGGTCGTTGATCGATTCTCCAAAATGGCACATTTCATCTCTCTTCCTGGTCTTCCTTCTGCGCCTCAGTTGGCTAAACAATTTTTTGTACACATTTTTCGTCTTCACGGGTTGCCTACGCAGATTGTCTCGGATAGAGGCGTCCAATTCGTGTCTAAATTCTGGAGGGCTCTCTGTAAACAACTCAAGATTAAATTAAATTTTTCTTCTGCATATCATCCCCAGTCCAATGGACAAGTAGAAAGAATTAACCAGATCTTGGGTGATTATTTGCGACATTTTGTTTCCTCCCGCCAGGATGACTGGGCAGATCTTCTCCCATGGGCCGAATTCTCGTATAACTTCAGGGTCTCTGAATCTTCCTCCAAATCCCCATTTTTCGTGGTGTACGGCCGTCACCCTCTTCCCCCCCTCCCTACTCCCTTGCCCTCTGGTCTGCCCGCTGTGGATGAAATTTCTCGTGACCTTTCCATCATATGGAGAGAGACCCAAAATTCTCTCTTACAGGCTTCTTCACGCATGAAGAGATTCGCGGATAAGAAAAGAAGAGCTCCTCCCGTTTTTTCCCCTGGAGACAAGGTATGGCTCTCCGCTAAATATGTCCGCTTCCGTGTCCCTAGCTACAAGTTGGGACCACGCTATCTTGGTCCTTTCAAAATTTTGCGTCAAATTAATCCTGTCTCTTATAAACTTCTTCTTCCTCCTTCTCTTCGTATCCCTAATGCCTTTCACGTCTCTCTTCTCAAACCACTCATCCTCAACCGTTTTTCTCCCAAATCTGTTCCTCCCACTCCTGTTTCCGGCTCCTCGGACATCTTCTCGGTTAAGGAAATCTTAGCTGCCAAAAAGGTCAGAGGAAAAAATTTTTTTTTAGTGGACTGGGAGGGTTGTGGTCCTGAAGAGAGATCCTGGGAACCTGAGGACAACATCCTAGACAAAAGTCTGCTCCTCAGGTTCTCAGGCTCTAAGAAGAGGGGGAGACCCAAGGGGGGGGGTACTGTTACGCCGAGCGCTCCGGGTCCCCGCTCCTCCCCGGAGCGCTCGCTTCTCTCTCTCCGCTGCAGCGCTCCGGTCACGTCCTCTGACCCGGGGCGCTGCGATCCCGCTGCCAGCCGGGATGCGATTCGCGATGCGGGTAGCGCCCGCTCGCGATGCGCACCCCGGCTCCCCTACCTGACTCGCTCCCCGTCTGTTCTGTCCCGGCGCGCGCGGCCCCGCTCCCTAGGGCGCGCGCGCGCCGGGTCTCTGCGATTTAAAGGGCCACTGCGCCGCTGATTGGCGCAGTGGTTCCAATTAGGGTAATCACCTGTGCACTTCCCTATATTACCTCACTTCCCTTGCACTCCCTTGCCGGATCTTGTTGCCTTAGTGCCAGTGAAAGCGTTCCTTGTGTGTTCCTAGCCTGTGTTCCAGACCTTCTGCCGTTGCCCCTGACTACGATCCTTGCTGCCTGCCCCGACCTTCTGCTACGTCCGACCTTGCTCCTGCCTACTCCCTTGTACCGCGCCTATCTTCAGCAGCCAGAGAGGTGAGCCGTTGCTAGTGGATACGACCTGGTCACTACCGCCGCAGCAAGACCATCCCGCTTTGCGGCGGGCTCTGGTGAAAACCAGTAGTGGCTTAGAACCGGTCCACTAGCACGGTCCACGCCAATCCCTCTCTGGCACAGAGGATCCACTACCTGCCAGCCGGCATCGTGACAGTAGTGGCTTTTATTCACCAAAAAATGAAACAGCGACGTTTCGGTTTGCTCTCCAAGCCTTTATCAAGCCTTTATCAAGGCTTGATAAAGGCTTGGAGAGCAAGCCGAAACGTCGCTGTTCATTTTTTGCTGAATAAAAGCCACTACTTTTTCACTAATTGGAGTGCTGCTGTGCCTGCTTTGAATATGAAAAACACTAGATAGACAGACAGACAGGCAGATAGATATGAGATAAATGTAAATTATTAACCACACCTCAAAGACCTCACCATACAATATGGTGCATAATGATAAATTGGAGACAGAATGTGCATAAATATGTGCAAATATTTTATTATCAAGGCAATATAAAATTGGCAAATAAAACCATATACACACAATATAATAAAAATAAAAAGCACCAATTAAAGGGGTATTCCAGGCCAAAACATTTTATATATATATATATATATATATATATATATATATCAACTGGCTCCGGAAAGTTAAACAGATTAGTGAATTACTTCTATAAAAAAAATCTTAATCCTTCCAATAGTTATTAGCTTCTGAAGTTGAGTTGCTGTTTTCTGTCTAACTGCTTTCTGATGACTCACATCCCAGGATCTGTGCAGCTCCTATGGGGATATTTTCCCATCACGCACAGCTCCCTGGACGTGACATCATCTTTGAGCAGTTAGACAGAAAACTTCAGAAGCTAATAACTATTGGAAGGATTAAGATTTTTTAATAGAAGTAATTTACAAATCTGTTTAACTTTCCGGAGCCAGTTGATATATAAAAAAAAGTTTTTGCCTGGAATACCCCTTTAACCTCCTACCACTGGGCCCTAGTGGTGGATGCTATATATTACATTGTCAGCAATAAATGCTATATAATATCGGCACTATAGATGTGACCTATCTTGAGATATGTTAAAGGGGTACTCCGGTGAAAAACTTTTTTTTTTTTATCAACTGGTGCCAGAAAGTTAAACAGATTTGTAAATTACTTCTATTAAAAACTCGTAATCCTTCATGTACTTATTAGCTGCTGAATACTACAGTGGAAATTCTTTTCTGTTTGAAACACAGAGCTGCCTGCTGACATCATGAGCACAGTGCTCTCTGCTGACATCTCTGTCCATTTTAGGAGGTGTCCAGGGTAAAAGGAAATCCACATAGCAAACATATGCTGTTCTGGACAGTTCCTAAAATGGACAGAGATGTCAGCAGAGAGCACTGTGCTCGTGATGTCAGCAAACCGTTCTGTGTTTAAAAAAGAAAAGAATTTCTGCTGTAGTATTCAGCAGCTTTTAAGTACAGGAAGGATTAAGATTTTTTTAATAGACGTAATTTACAAATCTGTTTAACTTTCTGGCACCAGTTGATTTAAAAAAAAAAGTTTTTCACCGGAGTACCCCTTTAAGTCAAGCAGATAATGGTTGCAATGGTAAATGTCCATTGAAAGGGGTACTACGGCGCTAAGACATCTTATCCCCTATCCAAAGGATAGGGGATAAGATGCCTGATCGCGGGGGTCCCGCCGCTGGGGACCCCCGTGATCTTGCACGCAGCCCCCCGTTAGAATCAGTCCCCGGAGCATGTTCGCTCCGGGTCTGATTACTGGCGATCACGGGGGCCGGAGCATTGTGACGTCACGGCCCCGACGTCACAATGCTCCGGCCCCCGTGATCGCCAGTAATCAGACCCGCAGCGAAATTGCTCCCAGGAATGATTCTAACGGGGTGCTGCGTGCAAGATCACGGGGGTCCCCAGCAGCGGGACCCTCGCGATCAGGCATCTTATGGCCGGAGTACCCCATTAAGATGTTATAATAGGTAAGTCCAAATTTAGATGGATATAAGATATAAGCATAAAGCTCTTGTAATTCAGTGACATCCGAGGAATAACATGAAACTATCTATAAAATAGAAATTGAATTCTTGAAACGCCCTTGTAAGTGTGCCTGGAATTTTCACAACCTTTCCAGGTGAGCACGTTTCCTTTATCCATGTACTTCTACCTTATGGTGCTGATCCCGCACAAGGAAACGCTTGTTGTTCATTTGTTTATGAATCAACATTGTCCTAAAATCTGAAAATAACATGAAAATATCTATAAAATAGAATTAAAAATAACAATGGAAATAAAAATGTAGATAAAAATATAAATAAATAAAAATATGAAATAAAATAAAAATAGATATAAATAAATAAAAATAATAATATAAAAATAAAAAATGAAAATGAAAATACAAGAAAAACAATAAAAATACAATAAAAATATAATAAAAGAAAAAGAAAATTCAAAAAAATTTTAATTTTCATTTTTATCTTATTATTTTTATTTATTTTTATATTTATTTATATCTATTTTTATTTTATTTCCTATTTATATTTTTTTTTATTTATACTTATTTTTATTTATCTTTATCTACATTTTTATTTCCATTGTTATTTTTATTTCTATTTTATAGATATTTTCATGCTATTTTCAGATTTTAGGACAATATTGATTCATAAACAAATGAACAACAAGCGTTTCCTTGTGCGGGATCAGCACCATAAGGTAGAAGTGCATGGATAAAGTAAATGTGCTCACCTGGAGAGGTTGTGAAAATTCCAGGCACACTTACAAGGGCATTTCAAGAAGATACGAGCTGCTGCGGCTTCCCACACCGAAGGCATCAGCGTTGAACAAGGGTGAAGGAGAAGAGTGAAACCGGGAAGTGATGTCAGCGCTACTGGCAGGTAGGTAGGGATTAGCAAGGATCAGGAAGCATCAGGCATGATGAAAGGGTTTACGCCCAGAAACGCGTTGTGTGAACAAAATAAAGGATAATTTCTAATACCTATGGTTACTGATCCTTGCTGATCCCTACCTACCTGCCAGCAGTGCGGACATTACTTCTTGGTTTCACTCTTCTCCATCAATATTGATTCATGTAACATATTCTATATATGTTCTATATCTCTAAATAGATATTCTGTATGGTTTCATTGCATATGATGCCAGTGGTTTGTTCTTATGGATTTATCAGTGTTAATTAGGTCTGAACACCAACTATGCTGTGTATGTCAGGAAAATCCATCTCCTTGTAGTCCATTTCACAGGTTTCGTTTATTGCAATTTAATAAGAAACACATGTGGACCGGCTTTTTAGACAGGACTGCATCCCTTTTTTCTTACACACTTTTATCTACTGAGGAAGGGGTCGTATGAGCATATGAAGTACCCTGAAACGCGTCTACATTCTACCTATGTGAATACAGCACCATCGGCACCTATTTGGAATATCCAGTACCTATTTGGAACATTCAGGATTTACCTGTAGTCAGAACTTGCTTTGGATTCTGATGTCACCCGCCAGGAACGAGACCGCGAGCTTCATCGTGCTCCTGCTGGAGCCTCAGCTTGACCGCCCCTGCCGGGGCATGTCAAAGACAGCACAGATATCTAACACTGGCTGCCTCTGTGAAGGTTTCTCCCAGTGACAAGCTATTCTCATCTGCGGCTAGTTCATCACGTCTGCCGCAGCACACGACCAGCTGCTAATACACTGGTGAGTGGAATTAGGTCCATTGCAGTACGGAACCAGCAGGATCCTACATTTGGACTTACCTATTATAACATCTTAAATGAACATTTACCATTAGAACCATTAGCTACTAGACTTAACATATCTCAAGATAGGTTACATCTATAGTGCCGGTATTATATAGCATTTCTTGCTGACGATATAATATATAGCATCCACCACTAGGGCCCAGTGGTAAGAGGTTAATTGGTGCTTCTTATTTTTATTATATTGTGTGTACCGTATATACTCGAGTATAAGCCGACCCGAGTATAAGCCGAGACCCCTAATTTCAACCCAAAATCCCAGGAAAAGTTATTGACTCGAGTATAAGCCTAGGGTGGGAAATACATCATCCCCCCCCTGTCATCATCCAGACCCGTCATTAACATCCTCATCATCATCACCGCCTGTCATCATCCAGACCCTCATCATCATCACCTGTCATCATCCCACACATCCCCCCTTCATCATCCCCTTGTCATCATCCCCACCCCCTTCATCATCCCCTTGTAATCATCCCACACCCCCCCTTCATCATCCCCTTGTCATCATCCCCACCCCCCTTCATCATCCCACACCCCCCCTTCATCATCCTCTTGTCATCATCCCCACCCCCCCTTCATCATCCTCTTGTCATCATCCACCCTCAGTGGTCTTCAACCTGCGGACCTTCAGAGGTTTCAAAACTACAACTCCCAGCAAGCCCGGGCAGCCATCGGCTGTCCGGGCTTGCTGGGAGTTGTAGTTTTGAAACCTCCGGAGGTCCGCAGGTTGAAGACCACTGCGGCCTTCGACATCATCCAGCCCCCTCTCACCCCCCTTTAGTTCTGTACAGTACTCGCCTCCGCTCGGCGCTGGTCCGGTGCTGCAGGGCTGTCCGGTGAGTAGGTCGTCTGGTGGGATAGTGGTTCCGGGCTGCTATCTTCACCGGGGGCGCCTCTTCTCCGCGCTTCGGGCCCAGAATAGAGGCGTTGCCTTGACAATGACGCAGAAGTACGTTGGCAATGAACGTACCTCTGCGTCGTTGTCAAGGCAACGTGACTATTCTGGGGCCGGGCCCGAAGCGCTTAGAAGAGGCCTCCCCGGTGAAGATAGCAGCCCGGAACCACTATCCCACCGGACCACCTCCTCTGCGGACAGTCCTGCAGCACCGGACCAGCGCCGAGTGGAGGCGAGTACTGTACAGAACTAAAGGGGGTGAGAGGGGGCTGGATGATGTCGAAAGCCGCAGTGGTCTTCAACCTGCGGACCTCCGGAGGTTTCAAAACTACAACTCCCAGCAAGCCCGGACAGCCGATGGCTGCCCGGGCTTGCTGGGAGTTGTAGTTTTGAAACCTCTGGAGGTCCGCAGGTTGAAGACCACTGCGGGTGGAGAGTTCACTCGAGTATAAGCCGAGGGGGGTGTTTTCAGCACGAAAAATCGAGTATATACGGTATATGGTTTTATTTGCCAATTTTATATTGTCTTGATAATAAAATATTTGGATTTTTTATGCACACTCTGTCTCCAATTTATCACTATGCACCATATTGTATAGTGAGGTCTTTGAGGTGTGGTTAATAATTTACATTATTCCATTTTTATTTGGCCGGTGGGGATCGGTATTTTAACCACTTAAACCTTGGACCTTTCAGTTGTGAGCTACACACATTGGTTGTTGTCTTTTTTAGATATGAGCTAAAAGATAGATAGATAAAAAAAAAACTGATAGGTACCGTATATACTCGAGTATAAGCCGACCCGAGTATAAGCCGAGACCCCTAATTTCAACCCAAAATCCCAGGAAAAGTTATTGACTCGAGTATAAGCCTAGGGTGGGAAATACATCATCCCCCCCTGTCATCATCCAGACCCGTCATTAACATCCTCATCATCATCCCCTTGTCATCATCCCACACATCCCCCCTTCATTATCCCCTTATCATCCCACACATCCCCCCTTCATCATCCCCTTATCATCCCACACATCCCCCTTCATCATCCCCTTATCATCCCACACATCCCCCCTTCATCATCCCCTTGTCATCATCCCACACCCCCCCCCCCCCTCATCATCCTCTTCTCATCATTCGCCATCAGTGGTCTTCAACCTGCGGACCTCCAGAGGTTTAAAAACTACAACTCCCAGCAAGCCCGGGCAGCCATCGGTTCTGTACAGTACTCACCTCCGCTCGGCGCTGGCCCGGTGCTGCAGGGCTGTCCGGTGAGGAGGTGGTCCGGTGGAATAGTGGTTCCGGGCTGCAATCTTCACTGGGGGCGCCTCTTCTCCGCGCTTCCGGCCCGGAATAGAGGCGTTGCCTTGACAACGACGCAGAAGTACGTTGGCAATGAACGCACCTCTGCGTCGTTGTCAAGGCAACGTGACTATTCTGAGGCCGGGCCCGAAGCGCTTAGAAGAGGCCTCCCCGGTGAAGATAGCAGCCCGGAACCACTATCCCACCGGACCACCTCCTTACCGGACAGCCCTGCAGCACCGGACCAGCGCCGAGCGGAGGTGAGTACTGTACAGAACTAAAGGGGGGTGAGAGGGGGCTGGATGATGTCGAAGGCCGCAGTGGTCTTCAACCTGCGGACCTCCGGAGGTTTCAAAACTACAACTCCCAGCAAGCTTGCTGGGAGTTGTAGTTTTGAAACCTCTGGAGGTCCGCAGGTTGAAGACCACTGCGGGTGGGGGAGTTCACTCGAGTATAAGCCGAGGGGGTTGTTTTCAGCACGAAAAATCGTGCTGAAAAACTCGGCTTATACTCGAGTATATACGGTAGATAAATAAATACATAGGGGTTTGTTCAGAATAAATGTAGTTCTATTAAGGATAACTATATAACACTTTCATGCACTTGTATTGTTTCTACACTGTTGATAAGACATTTTGTATGTTGTCCCTAAGAAACAAGCAGCTGATAGATAATCCACCACTAGAGGGCAAAGTACAGATAACATTCTCACTGCAGGCCTCATTATGTGTTCTGAACAGCAATGACTGGCACAGAGAGAAATCTATATTATGCACTGATATTTTATTGAGATATTCAGAGCAAGTTACCGTATATACTCGAGTAGAAGCCGAGTTTTTCAGCACGATTTTTCGTGCTGAAAACGCCCCCCTCGGCTTATACTCGAGTGAACTCTCCGCCTGTCAATCCCTTCAGTGGTCTTCAACCTGCGGACCTCCAGATGTTGCAAAACTACAACTCCCAGCGTCCGGTGGGGAGAGTTAGTCGTTCCAGGCTGTCCATTTTCACCGGGAGGCCCTCTTCTCTGTTCCGGGCCGGCCCCGGACTAGTGACGTTGCCTTGACGATGACGCACAGGGACGTCCGTAGACGTACCTGCGCATGAACGTCCCTGTGCATCATCATCAAGGCAACGTCACTAGTCCGGGGCCGGCCCGGCCCGGAGAAGAGAGCATCACGGTGAAAATGGACAGCCCGGAATGACTAACCCTCCCCACCGGACAGTCCCTGCAGCATAGATGGCCCGGACCAGCTCATCCTAACTTCCCACCGAGGGGATGGGAGTAGAAAACTAAAGGGGGTGGTCTGGATAATGACGAAGGACGCAGTGGTCTTCAACCTGCGGACCTCCAGATGTTTCAAAACTACAACTCCCAGCATGCCGATGGCTGTCCGGGCATGCTGGGAGTTGTAGTTTTGAAACATCTGGAGGTCTGCAGGTTGAAGACCACTGATAAGGGATTGACAGACGGTGATGATGAAGGGGGGGGGGGAGTGATGACAGGGTGATGATGACGGGGGTGAAAATGACAGGATGATGATGGTGATGATGACGGGGGTGAAAATGACAGAGGGGATGATGACATGGGTGGATGATGTATTTCCCACCCTAGGCTTATAGTCAAGTCAATAACTTTTCCTGGGTTTTTGGGGTGAAATTAGGGGCCTCGGCTTATATTCAGGTCGGCTTATACTCGAGTATATACGGTAGTCAAATAGCAATAGCCTTACCCCATAGCTGGTTTTCTCACATAACGTTAGGCATAGTGTTTTGAAAAAATTCTGTATCCCAGTCATTTGTTCATCTGTACATAGAATTTGTTGGGCCACAGGCAGTAAAGCTGGCCATAGACATAATATGGGATTTAGTCATCAGAGGTTACAATGCTAACAGAATGACAGAATCGGCAGAGTAACATTATACCAAGGGATGTCCATTTAAGCATTTTTCTATTATTTCCTAAAAAGTGCACCCTCTCCAATTTGAACCAATGCATGTAATAAAAGGACCTGTCCTGTATTACACAAACCACCAGTTTGAATGGTAATGGTGTGAAACATAATTCCCCCTGTGGTGGTGTTACTGCAAGGAAATTAAACACTCTATGATCATTTTATTGCCATAAAACTCTTCTTAAAAGTATAGATTGTCCAAAGCAGAACTCTTTTAATAGCATTGCCACCACAGATATTGTTCAGACATATGCATAAATAGTTGATGAAATAATAAAGGGGTATTCCCAACATTAATGGTAGATAGACAGTAAATGCCATAAATGTGACCGAGAGTTCCCTGGCCCTCTATGGAATTCATGCAGCTCCTAGAGATGTTTGAGGAGCTGAAAATCGTAAATCCACTGATTTTACTCTATTTGTGTAACTCCAATTGGCTTTAAAGGGGAATTTCAATAAAAAAAATAAAAATGTATATCAACTGGCTCCAGAAAGTTAAACAGATTTGTAAATTACTTCTATTAAAACAATCTTAATCCTTTCAATAATTATCAGCTGCTGAAGTTGAGTTGTTCTTTTCGGTCTGGCAACAGTGCACTCTGCTGACATCTCTGCTTGTCTCGGGAACTGCACAGAGTAGAATAGGTTTTCTATGGGGATTTGCTTCTACTCTGGACAGTTCCCGAGACAGTTGTCATCAGAGAGCACTTAGACAGAAAAGAACAATTCAACAAAGGATTAAGATTTTTTAATAGAAGTAATTTACAATTCTGTTTAACTTTCTGGAGCCAGTTGATATATAAAAAAAAGTTTTTTCCTGGATAACCCCTTTAAGAGGAACTGGGTAAACAGAATAGCACTGCACAGTCCCGTCGCTACAGGACAGGCAAACCAAGCAATTGCTTGGGGCCCCGAGCTGGCTGAGGGGCCCCGAGCAGAGCCGGTGCTTGCCCGTCCTGTAGCGACGGGGCAATTCCCCCCATCACCAGGGCCGGATTAACAATCGTGCTCTTGGAGCTTGTGCTCCGGGCCCCAGGCACCCAGTCAAACAAGAGGGCCCCCAAATGTCTGACATATTTTTAAAATAAACTCATTTGCAGCCTTGGAGTTCTTCTCACCTCACTACAATCACGCTCCCCCCACCCATGCTGCACTTGGTATCTTCCCTCAGCCCGGACTCTTCTCTCAGCCTTCAGCCGTCCGAGCAGGAGGAGGGGGGGGGGGGGGGGAGGAGAGAGCTGTGAGGAAAGAAGACCGCATAGGCTGTACAACATGGGGCCTGACTAAAGTAGGTGTCCCTACATATATATATATATATATATATATATATATATATATATGTGTGTGTGTGTGTATAAGCAGGTGTGTGGATATATAAGTGTGTGTACATGTGTGTATGTCTGTGTACTGTGCCTGTGTGTGTGTTACTACTGTGGATGACTATATGTTAAGTGCATGTGTGTATCTATTTCAGTGTTTCCCAACCAGGATGCCTCCAGTTGTTGCAAAACTACAACTCCCAGCATGCTCGGACAGCCAAAGGCTGTCCGGGCATGCTGGGAGTTGTAGTTTTGCAACCTCTGTAGGCATCCTGGTTGGGAAACACTGACCTATTCTATCTGTGTGTATGATGCATGTATAGTATGTAATGTGTACAGTATGTGTGTTGTGTGTATGATGCATGTATAGTATGTAATGTGTACAGTATCTGTGTGTGTATGAAGCATGCATTTACAGTATGTAATGTGTACAGTATCTGTGTGTATGATGCATGTAATATGTACAGTATGTGTTGTGTGTGTATGATGCATGTACAGTATGTAATGTGTACAGTGTGTTGTGTAAGCATGAAGCATGTACAGTATGTATTGTGTGTGAATGATGCATGTACAGTATGTAATGTGTACAGTATGTTGTGTGTGTATGAAGCATGCATTTACAGTATGTAATGTGTACAGTATGTGTGCTGTGTATGATGCATGTACAGTATGTAATGTGTACAGTATGTTGTGTGTGTATGAAGCATGCATGCCCAGTATGTAATGTGTACAGTGTGTGTGTATGATACATGTACAGTATGTAATGTGTACAGTGTGTGTGTATGATGCATGTACAGTATGTAATGTGTAGAGTATCTGTGTGTATGAAGCATGCATGTACAGTATGTAATGTGTACAGCATCTGTGTGTGTATGAAGCATGCATGCACAGTATGTAATGTGTACAGTATCTGTGTGTATGAAGCATGCATGTACAGTATGTAATGTGTACAGTGTGTGTGTGTGTATGAAGCATGCATGTACAGTATGTAATGTGTAAAGTGTGTGTGTATGAAGCATGCATGTACAGTATGTAATGTGTACAGTGTGTGTGTTTGTATGAAGCATGCATGTACAGTATGTAATGTGTACAGTGTATGTGTATGAAGCATGCATGTATAGTATGTAATGTGTACAGTGTGTGTGTATGAAGCATGCATGTACAGTATGTAATATGTACAGTATCTGTGTGTGTATGTAATGCATGTACAGTATGTAATGTGTACAGTGTGTGTGTATGAAGCATGCATGTTCAGTATGTAATGTGTACAGTGTGTGTGTATGAGGCATGCATGTACAGTATTTAATGTGTACAGTGTGTGTGTATGAAGCATGCAGTGGCGGATCCAGGGGGGGACCCAGATTAATTTCCCCATTACTATTAAGGACATCCCATGCCCCTGTTAACCCTCTGCGGCCCTCGCAGGGACCGCCGGGAGGTAGCACACGCCTGGACGTCACTGACGTCCCGTGCGTGCGCCCATTGGAAAGCAACGCGGAGGAGTGGAGCAGCGAACAGGACAAGCGCTGGCCAGCATGATAAGTGACCAGCGGCACATCAGCTTCAGCACTCCGACCTACTGCTATGGTGGCCGGACCAAAGGAGCAGTGGTCGGAGCACTGAAGTAGGGCAGTAAACAGGTATACAGCCTCCAGCCATACACTGTATGGCTGGAGCTTGTATGTCTGTGGGGGAACATACTACACCTAATGTGGGGGGACTATTCTACACCTAATGTGGGGGAACTATAGCCTAATGTGGGGATGTGGAGAACTATACTGCACCTAATGTGGGGAACTATACTGCACCTAATGTGGGGAACTGTACAGCACCTAATGTGGGGAACTATACTGCACCTAATGTGGGGGACTATACTGCACCTAATGTGGGGAACTATACTGCACCTAATGTTGGGGGACTATATTGCACCTAATGTGGGGGAACTACAGTCTAATGTGGGGGAACTATACTGCACCTAATGTGGGGGACTATACTGCATGTAAAAAAAGAAAATGGGAGCAACACACTTGGTCAACAAAATGGAGGCTCTTAGCGCACTTTTTGATCAAAACGTGTCCCCCCATCCACCACGTGGAGGTGGTATTAGGTTGTTAGTGGATCCATCATGTCGCCCAGCCTGAGGTGAGTGAATGTTAGGGTCCCATCCTATAGGAGGCCACCTCCACGTGGTGGATGGGGGGACACGTTTTGATCAAAAAGTGCGCTAAGAGGCTCCATTTTGTTGACCAAGTGTGCTGCTGCCATTTTCTTTTTTTACATGTCTTGTACTTGCCACAGCAGCGTGCACCCGTGTATTGGGCTTAGGTGCTGGCTACATTTTTGTTTTATTTGGTTTTTGCTGTGCAATGTGGGGGGGGGGGGGGGGAGTGGCTCCCTCTGTAGCCGTGCATTCCCTCCCCCTTTTTCACAAGAGGTGGTATTAGGTTGATAGTGGATCCATCATGTCACCCAGCCTGAGGTGAGTGAATGTTAGGGTCCTATCCTATAGGAGGCCACCTCCACGTGGTGGATGGGGGGACACGTTTTGATCAAAAAGTGCGCTAAGAGCCTCCATTTTGTTGACCAAGTGTGCTGCTGCCATTTTCTTTTTTTACATGTCTTGTACTTGCCACTGCACCGTGCACCTGTGTATTGGGCTTAGGTGCTGGCTACATTTTTGTTTTATTTTGTTTTTGCTGTCCAATGTGGGGGGGGGGGGGGGTGGCTCCCTCAGGAGCCGTGCATCCCCTTCCCCTTTTTCACGGATGGTGGTATTAGGTTGTTAGTGGATCCATCATGTCGCCCAGCCTGAGGAGAGTGAATGTTAGGGTCCCATCCTATAGGAGGCCACCTCCACGTGGTGGATGGGGGGGGACATGTTTTGATCAAAAAGTACGCTAAGAGCCTCCATTTTGTTGACCAAGTGTGCTGCTGCCATTTTCTTATTTTTTACATGTCTTGTACTTGCCACAGCAGCGTGCACCCGTGTATTGGGCTTAGGTGCTAATGTGGGGGGAACTCTGCTGCACCTAATGTGGGGGGAACTCTGCTGCACCTAATGTGGGGGGAACTCTGCCGCACCTAATGTGGGGGTAACTCTGCCGCACCTAATGTGGGGGGAACTCTGCAGCACCTAACGTGGGGGGAACTGTGCCACACCTAATGTGGAGGGAACTGTGCCGCACCTAACGGGGGGGGGGGGGGGGAACTGTGCCGCACCTAATGTGGGGGCCTCGTATCGACGTTCGTGAACATCAAGGGGGGGGACCTTTATGTCCATTTTGCTTGGGGCCCACAAAATTCCTTCAAACGGCCCTGGCACTGCAAGTATGCCGTTTCTGTCATTTTTAAATTTACGTAAACAGCCAGGCTTGGGGTGATACATTGTGCATCTGTATTCTGCAGTCATTTATTATTCTAAGTTGCACTTTCTTATAGTAATCACAGTTTGTATAATCAAGTAAGTGCTAAAAGTGTGAAAGGTGGAGAACTAAAAGAAGGGGAAGCAGGCTTTACAGGGAACACCCACTGAGCTCTGAACCTGCAGCACCACAAGCATGCATGTCTGCGAAATTAGGTCTAAAAACAATAAAATAAGTAATAGTAGCTAAAGCTACATAGGGGCAAGATTAGGTCTCTTGATGCCTATGGGGGGGAGGGGGGTCGATATGCTCCTCTAGAGGCAATGTTTATACAGGAGAATATCTGAATCACATGGAGGAATTATAGATACACCTTTATGGAAGCTCTATTATGCTCTTTACAACATGGATCTGCACCAGTATTATGTAAGGAGCACTTTTTTTTTTTTTCCTAATCAGCTGCCAATTCCTCAGAATTTAAAGGGGTATTCCGGCCAAAGACCTCTTATCCCCTATGCAAAGGATAGGGGATAAGTTGTCTGACCGCGGATGGACCACCGCTGGAACTCCCCCGCTATCTCCATGCAGCACCTGCATTATATGCCGGGCTGCTGCTTTAGTCACGGAAATTTCTTTATATTTGAGACTGGAGATGTGACATCACGTAACGCCCCTTTGTGATGTCACACCACGCCCCCTCCATTCATGTCTATGGGAGTGGGCGTGATAGCCATCACTTCCCCTCCCATAGATAGGAATGGAGGGGGCGTGGCATGACATCATGAGGGGGCTTGATGTGACATCATGAGGGGGCGTGGAGTGACAGTGTACCTGTCACTTTAAAAAACTTTTCACATGTCCTAGAGATAAGTGAAACGTTTTAATCGGTCAGGGTCTGAGAGTTCAGATCCCCACGGATCATCAAATCTCATAAACTTACATTATAAGTTTGTCTCGTTAAAGGGGTACTCCAGCCCTGAGACCTCTTATCCCCTATCCAAAGGATAGGGGATAAGATGTGTCACCGCGGGGGTCCTGCCGCTGGGGACCCCCTCAATCTTGCATTCACCACCCACCTGTTTGAACTGCACGCCGTGGTGCCAGCTCACAAACAGCCGGGTGGCGACCACGGGGCCGGAGTATCGTGACGTCACGACTCCGCCCCCGTGTGACAACACCCCCCTGCCCCTGCTATGCAAGTCTATGGGAGGGGGTGTGACGGCCGTCACGCCCCCTTCCATAGACTTGCATAGCGGGGGCGAGGGTAGACATCACACCGGGGCAGGGGGAGACGTCACACGGGGGCGGAGTTGTGACCTCACAATACTCCGGCCCCCTGGTCGCCACCCGGCTGTTTGTGAGCTGGCACCGCGGCGTGCAGTTCAAACAGGTGGGTGGCGAATACAAGATTGCGGGGATAGGGGATAAGATGTCTCAGGCCCGGAGTACCCCTTTAATGCACTTTTCTTCTAGCTCATTCTAACGATTGGTCGGGGTCTGAACACTCAGACCTCTGACGATCCAAACTTTTGACATGTCTCTACAACATATGCCAAAAGTTTTTTTTTTTAAGTGACAGTGCCCATTTAAATTTCCCTTATTTTTTTTGTATTGTACACAAAAATCCTTATAACACGGAATTACACATTTGCAGAAGACAAGTGCATTACAGTCATTACATTGGAAATACTAAAATACTAATGGTCTATTATCCTCTACAATAACAGTAAGAAAAGATCAGGAAATCTCTTATGAATCTATTATATATAAAACAGACTCCTGGAAGATTTACTAAGATAACTTTGATACATCTGAGAACATCCCTTGTTTTTACTTACTCCCGGCTTTCTGCTATTTTACTTGCCGGCTGTTCTATCTGTCAGGTATAACCCAGTACATTTTTGTAAGATAACATAATGATGCACTTAATAGTAATCTGGTGTCCAAATTTGACAGAGTGTCACATTAATCAAAATTTCTTCCAGTCGGTATGAAGAAACCTGGAGGCAAGAATACCGGGGTCAAGGAAATACTCGTAGCTGTACTAACACAGCTGTGTGGAGGGGCCATCCAAGTTAACGCACATGACAAAACAGACACAATTTTCTTATATTACAGCAGCATCAAAGCGGGCCCATCTAGAATAACACACTCCGAGGCAAGACCCCAACACATTCCACGTTACCATATGAAATCTATACGCTAATGAAACCTCGGCTACTTTGGTTATAAACATATTTGTTAAACATTAAAATGTCAACGGATTAAAGTTCTATTCGCAGTTTTGTGCTGGAGGCGCAGAACTATAAACCCCCAAAATTTAACAGTTTGGAAAATTGACTTCCCTTAGATGTTTGGTATCAATATGAAGGGGATTGAATTATTATTATTATTATTTTCAGGGCAAATATCTAAGGACCACTTCGAGGATCAGTGTACTGGAAAACGATGTGTGCTAAAGAATGAAGCCGTGCCAACTATGCTCCCGGGCTTATATATATATATTACCTGAGTGTTGTTACTGGCATTGCAAATAGAAAAAAAATTACAGAATTATTGGCACAACAGAATTTTCTCAATATGAAAAAAAAAAGGATCGGTTTTAATGGAATCAGAGCTGCAAAAAGGATCAGAAAACAGGAAAACAAATCTTAATGTGAACATGTAGCTTTAACCCCTTAAGGACCGGGGTTTTTTCAGTTTTTCGCATTTTCGTTTTTTCCTCCTTGCCTTTAAAAAATCATAACTCTTTCAATTTTGCACCTAAAAATCCATATGATTGCCTAATTTTTGCGCCACGATATAAAAAGTGACCAAAAATGCAGTATTTTGGAATTTTTTTGCGCGCACGCCATTGACCGTGCGGTTTAATTAATGATATATTTTTATCATTTGGACATTTCCGCACGCGGCGATATCATATATGTTTATTTTTATTTACACTGGATTTTTTTTATGGGAAAAGGGGGCTGATTCAAACTTTTAATAGGGGAGGGGTTAAATGATCTTTAACACTGCACATACGGATCTATTACATTGATCAGTGGTTTCTCATAGGAAACCAGTGATCAATGATTCTGCCACTTGACTGCTCATGCCTGGATCTCAGGAACTGAGCAGTCATTCGGCGATCGGACAGCGAGGAGGCAGGTAGGGATCCTCCAGCTGTCCTGTAAGCTGTTCGGGATGCCGCGATTTCGCCGCGGCTATCCCGAACAGCCCACTGAGCTAACCGGCATGCTTTCACTTTAGACGCGGCATTCAACTTTGAACGCCGCGTCTAAAGGGTTAATAGCGCGCGGCACTGCAATCAATGTTTTGCGCTATTAGCCACGGGTCCCGGCCATTGTTAGAGGCCCCGCGTTATAGATCGGGAGCGGACACATGACGTTCCAGTACGTCATGTGTCCTTAAGGGGTTAAAGGGATACTCCCCTGCAAAACATTTTTTTTTTAAAATCAACTGGTGCCAGAAAGTTAAAGGGGTATTCCAGGAAAAAACTTTTTTTTATACATCAACTGGCTCCAGAAATTTAAACTGATTTGTAAGTGACTTCAAAAATCTTAATCTTTTCAGTACTTATGAGCTGCTGAAGTTGAGTTGTTCTTTTCTGTCTAAGTGCTCTCTGATGACACGTGTCTCTTCTACTCTGAGCAGTTCCCGAGACAAGCAGAGATGGCAGCAGAGAGCACTGTTGCCAGACAGAAAACTACAACTCAGCTTCAGCAGCTGATAATTATTGAAAGGATTAAGATTTTTTAATACAAGTAATTTTTTATTCATTTTAACTTTCTGGAGCCGATTGGAATACCCCTTTAAACAGATTTGTAAATGACTTCTAATTAAAAATCTTAATCCTTCCAGTACTTATCAGCTGCTGTATGCTCCAGCAGCAGTTCTTTATTTTATTTTATTTACTTTCTGTCTGACCACAGTGCTCTCTTCTGACAACTCTGTCCATGTCAGGAACTGTCCGGAGCAGGAGAGGTTTGCTATGGAGATTTGCTCCTACTCTGGACAGTTACTGACATGGACAGAGGTGTCAGCAGAGAGCACTGTGGTCAGACAGAAAGGAAATTCAAAAAGAAAAGAACTTCCTCTAGAGCATACAGCAGCTGATAAGTACTTGAAGGGTTAATATTTTTAAATAGAAGTAATTTACAAATGTTTAACTTTCAGGCACCAGTTGATTTAAAATAAAATAAAATGTTTTCCAATGGAGTACTCCTATAAATACTTTATAATTATGGTACTGCATCAGGGTGAATACACACGATCTTACACCGCATGCAACTGAATTGCAGCAGAATATATCACCACACAAGTTTGTCGACAACTTGTGATTGGCTGACACTTTGCAGCCGCTAGATCACATGTTTTCACCCTTATAGAACTGTAGAACGGCTGAGTTTATTACTCGCTACTACTAAAGGACTTACCAAAATGTGTGGCTTTTCATAGGACTCAAGGCTAAACTTGTGTAATCAAGTGTAGGTGTAAATCTGTGCTGGGGGATATAAGGGTCCCATTTTTTGGCAGGAGCCAAGTAAAAACTGTTGTCGATGGGAGTCAGCAATTTGTTTTTCAAAGGTTGGTGTCATACAAGACATAGATCAGACAGGTGGAATTTTACCAGTCTGATCCTACTGGTTCTAAAAATAAAGGTGTCCATACACATGTAAGCATAGTTGGCCAAACCAGTTTATATGGCCATACCAGTTGGTTATGTTTTATGTATGGGGTTGTGCTGATTCCACCGCAACAGGTCGTTTTTCAACACCCAACCCTTTGGTTCCCAAGGAGATAAGCAGCCAATCGGGTCTGGGAAGTGGTTTGCACAACAGCCATCTAATATCTTTAGCCCTGAAGTTGTTTACATTTTTCCCTATATTTTACTAATTTGGCGCATATCTTTGGAAAATGATGGTACACTGATAAAAAGTGGTGCATTGTGCACCAATCAGGTAACAGAAAAATCCTACAAAATTAAAATTTTTCTAACGACTTTAACCCCTTAAGGACTGAGCCCTTTTTCCCTTTAAAGGGTACTCTGGTGGAAAACTTTTTTATTTTTTTAAATCAACTGGTGCCAGAGTGTTAAACAGATTTGTAAATTACTTCTATTAAAAAATATTAATCCTTCCAGTACTTATTAGCTGCTGAATACTACAGAGGAAATTCTTTTATTTTTGGAACACAGATCTCTCTGCTGACATCATGACCACAGTGCTCTCTGCTGACACCTCTGTCCATTTTAAGAACTGTCCAGAGTAGGAGAAAATCCCCATAGCAAACATATGCTGCTCTGGACAGTTCCTAAAATGGACAGAAATGTCAGCAGAGAGCACTGTGTTACAAAAAGAAAATAATTTCCTCTGTAGTATTCAGCAGCTAATAAGTACTGGAAGGATTAAGATTTTTTTTATAGAAGTAATTTACAAATCTGTTTAACTTTCTGGCACCAGTTGATTAAAAAAAAAAACGTTTTCCACCGGAGTACCCCTTTAAGGTGAAAAAAGGGCTCAGTCCTTAAGGAGTTAAAGTCCTAAGAAAAATCCTACAAAATGTACATTTTTCTGTTACCTGATTGGTGCACAATGCACCACTTTTTATCAGTGTACCATCATTTTCCAAAGATATGTGCCAAATAAGTAAAATATAGGGAAAAAAAGCAATTTACAAATCTGTTTAACTTTCTGGCACCAGTTGATTTAAAAGAAAAAGTTTTCTATCGGAGTACCCCTTTAAGGACACAGCCCTTTTGTGCAATTCTGACCACTCTCATTTTATGCATTATTAACTCTGGGATGCTTTTACTGTTTATTCTGATTCAGAGAAGTTTTTTCATGACATTTTCTATTTTGACATAGTGGTAAATTTTTGTCGTTAGTTGCATCCTATCTGGGAGAAAAATCCTCAAATTTCATAAAAATTTTGAAAATTTGGCATTTTTCTAACTTTTAAACTCTCTGCTTGTAAGGAAAATGGATATTCCAAAAATGTTTTATATTGATTCACATATACAATATGTCTACTCTATGTTTGCATCATAAAGTTGACATGTTTTTACTTTTGGAAGACATTAGAGGGCTTCAAAGTTCAGCAGCAATTTTCCAATTTTTCACGAAAATGTCAAAATGTGAATTTTTCAGGGACCAGTTAAGTTTGAAGTGGATTTGAGGGGCTTTCATGTTAGAAATACACCATAAATCCCCCAATTATAAAAACTGCACCCCTCAAAGTATTCAAAATGACATTCAGAAAGTTTGTCAACCCTTCAGGTGTTTCACAGGAATAGCAGCAAAGTGAAGGAGAAAATTCAAAATCTTCATTTTTTACACTCGCATGTTCTTGTAGACCCAATTTTTTATTTTTACAAGGGATAAAAGGAGATAAATCCCCACAAAATTTGTAACCCCATTTCTCTCGAGTAAGAAAATGCCTCATATGTGGATGTAAAGTGCTCCATGGGTGCACTAGAGGACTCAGAAGGGAAGGAGCGACAATGGGATTTTGGAGAGTGAATTTTGCTGAAATGGCTTTTGAGGGGCATGTCGCATTTAGGAAGTACCTATGGTGCCAGAACAGAAAAAAAAAACAAAAAAACACATGGCATACTATTTTGGAAACTACACTCCTCAAAGAACGTAAAATGGGTACAGTGAGCCTTAACACCCCACAGGTGTTTGACAACTTTTCGTTAAGGTCAGATGTGTAAATAAAAAAATTTTTTTTGCACTAAAATGCTGTTTTTTTCACCAAATTTCACATTTTTAAAAGGGGTAATAGGAGAAAAGGCTCCCCCCCCAAAAAAAAAATTTGTATGAGTATGGAAATACCCCATGTGTGGTCGACAAGTGCTCTTCTGGCGCACTACAATGCTCAGAAGAGAAGGAGCCACATTTGTCTTTTGGAAAGCAAATTTTGCTGAAATAATTTTTGGAGGGCATGCCACATTTAGGAAACTACACTATTTTGGAAACTACACCCCTCGAGGAACGTAAGAAGGGGTCCAGTGAGCCTTAACACCCCACAGGTGTTTGACGACTTTTCGTTAAAGTCGGATGTGTACATTTTTCACTAAAATGCTGTTTTCCCCCCCAAATTTTACATTTTTACAAGGGGTAATAGGAGAAAATGCCCCCAAAATTTGTAACCCCATTTCTTCTGAGTATGCAAATACCCCATGTGTGGATGTCAAGTGCTTTGGTGGCGCACTACAATGCTCAGAAGAGGAGGAGCGCCACTGGGCTTTTGGAGAGAGAATTTGTTTGGAATGGAAGTCGGGGGCCATGTGCGTTCATAAAGCCTCTGTGCTGCCAGAACAGTGGACCCCCTCCCACCACCACGTGACCCCATTTTGGAAATGACACCCCTCAGAGAATTTAATAAGGGGTGCAGTGAGTATTTACACTTCACTGGCGTTTGACAAATCTTTGGAACAGTGGGCTGTGCAAATGAAAAATTAAATTTTTCATTTTCACGGACCACTGTTCCAAAAATCTGTCAGACACCTGTGCTCACTGCACCCCTTGTTAAATTCCATAACTCAATTGCTCCTGAATACGGAAATACCCCATATGTGGCCCTAAACTGTTTCCTTGAAATACGACAGGGCCCCGAAGTGAGAGAGCACCATGCGCATTTGAGGACTAAATTAGGGATTGCATAGGGGTGGACATAGGAGTATTTTACACCAGTGATTCCCAAACAGGGTGCCTCCAGCTGTTGCTAAACTCCCAGCATGCCTGGACAGTCAAACACCGTCCGGCAATGCTGGGAGTTGTTGTTTTGCAACAGCTTGAGGCTTCGTTTTGGAAACACTGCCGTACGATCAGTTTTTTATTTTTATTGGGGGGGGGGGGACAGTGTAAGGGGGTTCATATGTTGTGTTTTACCCTTTATTATGTGTTAGTGTAGTGTTTTTAGGGTGCATTCTCAATGACGGGTTTACGGTGAGTTTTCTGCTAGGAGTTTGAACTGCGGCGGAAAGTTTGCCGCAGCTCAAACGTGAAGCAGGAAACTCACTGTAAACCTGCCCATGTGAATGTACCCTGTACATTCACATGGTGGGGGGGGGGGTGGACCTCCAGCTGTTGCAGAACTGCAACTCCCAGCATGCACTGACAGACCATGCATGTTGGGAGTTGTACTAAGCGCTGCGGAATCTGTAGGCGCTATATAAATAAATATATATATATATATATATATATATATATTTTGCAACAGCTGGAGGCACACTCGTTGGAAAACCTTCAGTTAGGTTCTGTTACCAATTTCCAATTTTCCAACCAGTGTGCCTCCAGCTGTTGCAAAACTACAACTCCCAGCATGTACTGATCGCCGAAGGGCATGCTGGGAGATGTAGTTACACAACAGCTGGAGGTATGCAACTACAACTCCCAGCATGGTGAGATAGCCGTTTGCTGTTCGTGCATGCTGGCAGTTGTAGTTTTGCAGGATTTAGAGGGCCACGGTTTAAAAACCACCGCACAGTGATCTCCAAACTGTGGCCCTCTAGATGTTGCTGAACTACAAATCCCAGTATGCCTAGACAGCAAACTGCTGTGTGGGCATGCTGGGAGTTGTAGTTTTGGAAGATCTAGAGGGCCACAGTTTAGAGACCACTGCACGGTGATCTCCAAACTGTAGCCCTCCAGCTGTAGCAAAACTACAAATCCCAGCATGCCCAAACAGCAAACAGCTGTCTGGGCATGCTGGGAGTTGTGGTTTTGCAACATCTGGAGGGCTACAGTTTAGAGACCACTGTGAACACTCACCGGCTTCCATAGTCTGCCCCAGGGAGCCAGCCGCACATCATCGCCGCCTGCGGCCGCCGCCACCGATGGTAAGTGACCTCTGGCGCTAGTCATAGGACAGTTCCCCCGTTCTGCCCGGACTACTGTGGGTGGACAGAACTTTAACCCCCTGCCCTCGGTCTGCTATTGGTCGGTCGCTTGTGACTGACCAATAGCAGGGATAGGAGGAGTGGCACCCCTGCCACCTCACTCCTATCCCTTCAGGGGGATCGTGGGTGTCTTGGACAGCCCCAATCCCCCTTATTTTCCGAGACCCGGAATAGCCGCAGATCGCTGGTCTGAATTGACCGGTGATTTCCAAGATGGGGGGGGCATGATTTCAGCAGGCATCCCGGTCCGGTCCCCGACCAACTAGTGGCAGGGGCCGGAATTCCCATGGGCGTACCCATACACCCTCAGTCCTTAAGGACTCTAAAATGGAGGCGTATGGGTTAAAGTGGTACTCCGGTGGAAAACTTTTTTTTCAAATCAACTGGTACCAGAAAGTTAAAAAGATTTGAAAATGACTTCTATTAAAAAATCTTAATCCTTCCAGTACTTCTTAGGGGCTGTATACTACAGAGGAAATGCTTTTCTTTTTGGATTTCTCTTCTGTCACGACCACAATGCTCTCTGTTGACCTCTGCCGTCCATTTTAGGAACTGTCCAGAGAGCATATGTTTGCTATGGAGATTTTCTCCTGCTCTGGACAATTCCTAAAATAGACATCTGCGGTCAGCAGAGAGCACTGTGGTCATGACAGAAGAGAAATCCAAAAGGAAAAGCATTTCCTCTGTAGTATACAGCCGCTATTAAGTACTGGAAGGATTAAGATTTTTTAAGTGAAGCAATTTACAAATCTGTTTAACTTTCTGGCACCAGTTGATTTAAAAAAATTAAAATAAAGTTTTCCACCGAAGTACCCCTTTAAGATTTCAGACAAAAAAACATTTTTCTGTATGTTTAAAAAAAAAAAAAAAAAAAAAAGAAGAAACTCGGACACTTTATCTGGTTAAAAATGCAATTTGTGGGGTTAGTCTGGGTTTTCCTTGTGAATTGTCACAATTGTATAAAATTTTCTGACTATTGTATAAAAGTGTATGACTAAGGCCCGATGGGCTGAAACGCGTCACACCGCATGAATCCTTGCTGTATCCCTTAGCAACATGCATTTTAGCCAATAAAGAAGTTCCTTTGCACAAGAGTCTGCGCTGGATATTCCTTTCTCTGCCTACTACTTACCTGGATTAGTCCAATCCAATCCGCGCGCTTACAGGAGTGAGCTGGCACCTTTGCTTTTTGTATAAAATTTTCTGTCACAAAAAATTGAGTCACAAAAGCCAACATTAAACTGCCAGTATGAAAATGTTACACCTTACACCTTTACAAAGGTGAGTTCAGAATTACGCAGACATTGTGGATTATATTCAGTCAACTAGCAGGTGCACAAGTAAATAAAATGTCATTTTGTCTTTGCTCCTAATGCCATTTCTTCTCCAACTAATTTTCTCAATAGTTACACCATTCATGTTATCTTCTCACCATCTCACCTCCCCAGCTAATGTCATTATATTGCTAGTAATGAAGTTACCATTCATGCGGTGCTAATGTACCCCTACTTCAAATCTCATTATCCTCCTCAAAATCTAAGGTTAACATCCCACCCAAATGTTCTGTCTAATGTCAAGACACCCACTCAACCCTAAACCTCTTCCAATATAACAGCCCTATTCCATCTGTCATCTGTGAATTGTTAAAAATACAAATTGAAAAGCCCATTACTTGATGTCAGGAATTTGTCCAGATCTTTAGCAGTCCTGAAGGTAACTTGGCCATGGTGCACCACTCATGAAACCGCTCCTCCATCTATGTATTATAGTACAAGGTACGTGCTGCATATTAGTAGATCTTGACACATAATCGTGATATCATATCTAAAACCAAGATGTCCCAATAAAAATAACAACAGTTTATACAAATGTTATTTTGCCTTTCGGAATTCCTGTAGATCCAGATAGACTTAATTTAATTAGTGAATCTTATAAATTAGGTTAGTAAGAATGTAGTTATTTTATGGGCACCGGCCCAATCTAATATGGAATTTGGAGTCATCCCAATTTGTTCAAGTAGGGAGAGCTGGATGGAAATTAAGACAGAGCATGGAGATAAAATGACTTGGACATGAAGTAGGATGTTATCCTTTCCTATTTGGATATTTATAGGTCTTTATCTTACGTCCACCTGCACAACTTATAGGTCAGGTAAAGGCAGTGGAAAAATGCCCAGAAAGGACAAGAAACCAAGTATGACGCTTCATTTATTGGCTATTGCTCTTTGTGTGGCCCGAAGGCCTCGTTTTTTTTTTGTTGTTTTTTTTGTGTGAAGTACATATGAATCTTCCTGGTGTCTATTGAATACATCATAAAAATGCTGTTCTCATGTGGTTTCCTACATCAAAAGAGAAACATGAGAAAACACAGATAAGACAAGGAGATGATCTTCCACCTCTACTACTTATTGTATCTTTTATGGTTTTCTACAGCTGTGTTTTGAATGATTCCAATACATTCAAGAGAAAATATAGCTTTTGGATCATGCAAATAGATATTTTACATCTACAGACAATTATGGTCTAAGAAGAGATCAGATCCATCTTGTGAGATCAGGAAAGCATTCCTCAAAGCCAAATATCCAACACAAAAACGATGGTCTCGGCACCTTCCCTGAGCTGCACAGTATGCAGGACACAAACACACTTGCTTTACACAGTCCTAAAGAAGCCGTACCTGACACCTCTACCACACAAAGGTAAGTAGATATCGAATATGAAGAAAAGAATTGTGGAGCACTCACCGGGTCACTTCAGTCAGAGGCTTCTTTATTGAAAGTTCTTACAGGTTACATGCAGGGGAGCAGGATGATGTAGACGTGGGGGCACACAGCTGTGTACCCCCACGTCTACACCATCCTGCTCCCCAGCATGTAAGCTGTAAGAACTTTCAATAAAGAAGCCTCTAAATGAAGTGACTCGGTGAGTGCTCCACAATTCTTTTCTTCACGTTCCTCAAAGCCTATATCGCTCAATAACATATATGCTCTAAGCACTGGACCTCTTAAGTAACAAAACTGTACATGATTATTCTTTCAGATGTTGTTGTTTCATGAAAGTAATTCCTATTGAAAATACATTACCTTGCCACCTACCATTATGTCTAGAAAGTTACACGCTGGTTTAAAAAAACCCTATTGATTATGTTTTCTAAAATCTGCCGATCGTAGTCCACCATTAGCAGTCAGGTCCCGACTGCTAATACAGCCGGAACCCACCATGCATGAAGAGAGCACAGATAATAAACGTGCTTCATGTCCATAACGTAAATATACATGATGGTGTGCTAAGTAACAGGGCACCATGATGTATATAAATACTCTAAAATCATTGCAAAACACTACTGAAACACTACTAAATAAAATAAAAATTAAATTGGTCCTTAAGTGGTTACAGCCCTTTAATTTAAAAAAAAAAAAGGTTTCTCAAATAAGAAATGTGTCATACAACTCACATGGCTAGTTGTCCTTAAGAATATAGCCAGTGGCAATCTCAGCTGTGACTGCTAATTATCATTGTGGTTTGACTCCAAACAAATACTTATATATGTTCTACCGATATCCCATAGTACTCACTTTTGAGGTGCAATTACTTATAGATTATTATGGTGCAAAAAAACACTTTTTCTAGGTCTTTGTTAAACATTTTGCTTAGTTTCTCTTCTTCAGCCTATATGGACTTTTTTTTAGATAAAGGTGTCCATAGCATTCAAGATAGCTGTATGTCTCTTGCATCTAACACCAAATCTTCCAGACTGCCATTAACAAGTATGATTTTTCAGTTGGGAGATGGTATTAAGCCATTGTCAGGCCCCTCTGGCAGTGGCTTACCTCTAGCAGAACAAATAATCAGAATGCTGAAAACAACTACTGTAATGGGAGAGTTGATACAAGACTAGAAGACTAGATGTCCCAAATGGTTCTTATCTGCCGACACATTCTATGTTTCTATGTACATATAATACTGTATATAACAGAAGAGTCTCTAATTAAAGCAGCTCTAACTTTAAAGGGGTTATCCACCATAAGGTGATTTTAGTACGTACCTGGCAGACAGAAACGGACATGCTTAGGAAGGATCTGCGCTTGTCTTGGGGCTAAATAGCTATGTTGTCAGATTACCATAACACTGTGGCTAGCTGTTTGTGAACTGGTATTTCCTGTTTGACTTTTCTTTTTTTGACTACAAATCCCACAATTTCATTTTCCTCCCTCCCACACATCAGCCACCCCACCCATTGAAACATAAATAAGCTGCATCCATTCAAATCAGTGTGCCTACAGCTGTTCCAGATTGATCTCTCTCCCACCAAGCGATCGCTCTACCCATTGAAGCAGAAAGGCTCCCTGTCATCAGCTGACTAGTGAGTCAGGTCTCGACCACATTGCAATCTGGGAAAAATCTGAGATAACAGTAATTTTGTATGCTGGTAAAAATAAATATTGGGGTGAAAATCACAGAAGAATTGTGAGAAAACCGTCACACACAGGTACAGACACGATATTATGAACTATACTAACTTTACAGCCCCTGTAGCATAGTCAAATAAAAAAAAAATCCTGGAATACCTCTTTAAGACCAAAGTTTAATATATCTCTAGATTTTACCTCTTGAAGTTACTGATCGATAAAAGACAACTGGTCAATAAGGCTGGGTTCACACCACATTTTGTTAAATACGGTCCCCGTATACGGCTGGGAGGAGGGGGGCGGGGCTTAATCGCGGCGCCCGCACGCAGCCGTATTCGGGAGCCGTATTTAATGTACGTCTATGAGCCGACCGGAGTGAACCGCAGCCTCCGGTCGGCTTCGTTTACGGCCGTATGCGGTTTCCCAACCATAGGAAAAAACGTGGTCGACCACATTTTTTGCCTGCGGTCAGGAAACCGCATACATCCGAAAACGAAGCCGACCGGAGGCTGCGGTTCACTCCGGTCGTCTCATAGACATACATTAAATATGGTTCCCGAATACGGCTGTGTGCGGGCGCCGTGATTAAGCCCCGCCCCCCTCCTCCCAGCCGTATACGGGGACCGTATTTAACAAAATGTGGTGTGAACCCAGCCTAACACAGTTCTTGCCTTGTGAATTACAAATTATTGTTGACCATGTAGGACAGGCCCTCGCCATTCCACGTGAATTTCTTAACTTTCTCACAGACCTAACATTTGTGAAAAGTAACACACTCACACAACCCAGATCTTTCTGTTGTTATTCCCCCCCCCCCCCCTTTGCATTTGGTCCAATTCATACAATTGTGGATAAGGTAGTTTTACAGCCTAGTCTGTGGGCAGATGTGGAAAGTTTTGAACTTGAATTTACAAGAAGTTTTAAACTAAGTAGTGTAATTTTGAAATAAGTGGTAAAATTATTTTTCTTTCTTCCCTCAAATATTCTTTGGTTTCTTTCAGGTTTCAGTGACAAATATTCTTGAATTACCCAATAAACAGAAATTTCACTTCAGAAATTTGTAACAGTCTAGAGTCTAAACGGACATATTTTACTTTCTTAAAAAAAGATAGAAAATAAAATGAACAAAACAACCTATAAAACCCAGTTTTCTTCTCATTTAGGTCTCATTCAACTCTATGCTAAAGACCCCAGACTTTCAGATGCCAAATTAAAGGAATTTCCCTGTACTTTGTAATGCACAGTGAAGTAAAAAAAAAAAAAAAACAATAACAGTAATCCAGCTTGACCAATAAAAGCACTTTATAAACTTTATTTCACAGCATAAAATGACAGTTCATCCATGGCCCAAGGTTTTGGCTGATGTGTTTTCTCTTTTGCTGAAGGGCTAGGAGTTACATTACACCCCTGTGCACCATTTAAGGTGCCCATACACCTTAACCCCTTAAGGACTCAGGATTTTTCTACTTTGCAGTGACATCAGTCATTTTACCCAGAAATTCACGGCGAAACGGAAAAAAAAATCATTGTGCGACAAAATCGAATAAAAAACGCCATTTTGTAACTTTTGGGGGCTTTCGTTTCTACGCAGTGCGTATTTCGGTAAAAATGACACCTTATCATTATTCTGTAGGTCCATACGGTTAACCCTTTAACGACGCAGGACGTATATTTACATCCTGCGCCGGCTCCCGCATCACATCGCGTCGGTCCCGGCGCTCATCAACGGCTGGGACCCGCGGCTAATACCACACATCGCCGATCGCGGCGATGTGCGGAATTAACCCTTTAGAAGCGGCGGTCAGAGCTGACCGCCGCTTCTAAAGCGAAAGTGAAAGTATCCCGGCTAGTCAGTCGGGCTGTTCGGGACCACCGCGGTGAAATCGCGGCGTCCCGAACAGCTTGCAGAACACCGGGAGGGCCCTTACCTGCCTCCTCGGTGTCCGATTGACGAATGACTGCTCCGTGCCTGAGATCCAGGCAGGAGCAGTCAAGCGCCGATAAAACTGATCATAGGCGTGTTAATACACGCCTGTGATCAGGATGAGAGATCAGTGTGTGCAGTGTTATAGGTCCCTATGGGACCTATAACACTGCAAAAAAAAAGTTTAAAAAAAGTGTTAATAAAGGTCATTTAACCCCTTCCCTAATAAAAAAGTTTGAATCACCCCCCTTTTCCCATAAAAAAAATAAAACAGTGTAAATAAAAATAAACATATGTGGTATCGCCGCGTGCGTAAATGTCCGAACTATAAAAATATATAATTAATTAAACCACATGGTCAATGGCGTACGCGCAAAAAAATTCCAAAGTCCAAAAAAGCGTATTTTGGTCACTTTTTATACCATTAAAAAATGAATAAAAAGTGATCAAAAAGTCCGATGAAAACAAAAATCATACCGATAAAAACTTCAGATCACGGCGCAAAAAATGAGCTCTCATACCGCCCTGTACGTGGAAAAATAAAAAAGTTATAGGGGTCAGAAGAGGACATTTTTAAACGTATAAATTTTCCTGCATGTAGTTATGATTTTTTCCAGAAGTGCGACAAAATCAAACCTATATAAGTAGGGTATCATTTTAACCGTATGGACCTACAGAATAATGATAAGGTGTTATTTTTACCGAAATATGCACTGCGTAGAAATGGAAGCCCCCAAAAGTTAAAAAAATTGAGTTTTTTCTTTGATTTTGTCGCACAATTATTTTTTTTTCCGTTTCGTCGTGAATTTTTGGGTAAAATGACTGATGTCACTGCAAAGTAGAATTGGTGACGCAAAAAATAAGCCATAATATGGATTTTTAGGTGGAAAATTGAAAGGGTTATGATTTTTAAAAGGTAAGGAGGAAAAAACGAAAGTGCAAAAACGGAAAAACCCTGAGTCCTTAAGGGGTTAAAATGATACCCTACTTATATAGGTTTGATTTTGTCGTACTTCTGGAAAAAATCATAACTGCATGCAGGAAAATTTATGCGTTTAAAAATGTCATCTTCTGACCCTTATAACTTTTTTATTTTTCCGCGTATGGGGCGGTATGAGGACTAATTTTTTTGCGCCGTGATCTGAAGTTTTTATCGGTATGATTTTTGTTTTGATCGGACTTTTTGATCACTTTTTATTCATTTTTTAATGGTATAAAAAGTGACCACAAATACGCTTTTTGGACTTCGGAATTTTTTTGCGCGTACGCCATTGGCCGTGCGGTTTAATTAATGATATATTTTTATAGTTCGGACATTTACGCACGCGACAATACCACATATGTTTATTTTTTTTTTTTACACTGTTTTATTTTTTTATGGGAAAAGGGGGGTGATTCAAACTTTTATTAGGGATGGGGTTAAATGACCTTTATGAACACTTTTTTTTTTACTTTTTTTTGCAGTGTTATAGGTCCCATAGGGACCTATAACACTGCACACACTGATCTCTCATGCTGATCACTGGCGTGTACTAACACGCCTGTGATCAGTGTTATCGGCGCTTGACTGCTCCTGCCTGGATCTCAGGCACGGAGCAGTCATTCGTCGATCGGACACCGAGGAGGCAGGTAAGGGCCCTCCTGGTGTCCTGTAAGCTGTTCGGGACGCCGCGGCGGTCCCGAACAGCCCGACTGACTAGCCGGGATAGTTTCACTTTCACTTTAGAAGCGGCAGTCAGCTTTGACCGCCACTTCTAAAGGGTTAATACCGCACATCGCCGCGATCGGCGATGTGTGGTATTAGCCGCAGGTCCCGTCCGTTGATGAGCGCCGGGACTGACGCAATGTGATGCGATGTGTGGAATACCCCTTTAACCCCTTAACGACGCAGGACGTATATTTACGCCCTGCGTCGTTAAGGGTTAAAGGGGTATTCCAGGCAAAACATTTTTTTATATATATCAACTGGCTCTGGAAAGTTAAACAGATTTGTAAATTACTTCTATTAAAAAATCTTAATCCTTCCAATAGTTATTAGCTTCTGAAGTTTTCTGTCTAACTGCTCAATGATGATGTCACGTCCCGGGAGCTGTGCATGATGGGAAAATATCCCCATAGGAACTGCACAGCTCCCGGGACGTGAGTCATCAGAGAGCAGTTAGACAGAAAACAACTCAGCTTTAGAAGCTAATAACTATTGGAAGGATTAAGATTTTATAATAGAAGTAATTTACAAATCTGTTTAACTTTCCGGAGCCAGTTGATATATAAAAAAAAGTTTTGGCATGGAATGCCCCTTTAAGTTGGTGACAGTGAGCGATTTAACTAAAGTGATCGTTCATTGGGTAAAATTTAACAAAGAACAATCGTAGATGACGGAGAAAGACTGTTATCATCTGAAAAAAGTTGGCAGTGTTGCAAATTTTCAGGTGATAGTTGGGAAAAAGATCGTTCATTCACAAAAGATCTTTTAGGAAAGAATACTTTCAGAATGGTCCCAGAATATTCTCTGAACATTCCCAAACAGATTGTTCAATGTTCGCTTGGTATTATTCTTCATTCATCAGTTATTCATCAGTTTAAGCAACTATAAAGGCCAATCTGGACTAAATTTTTATGTCTTCAAAATGATTGTTCATCAGATGATTGTTTGTTAAAGGGTTGTTAAACCATCAACCTACTTTACACCATGTATAACCACCTTAACCCCTTAAGGACACAGCCAATTTTGCCCTTAAAGGGGTACTCAGGTGGAAAACATTTTTTTTTTTTCAAATCAACTTGTGCCAGAAAGTTAAACAGATTTGTAAATTACTTCTATTAAAAAATCTTAATCCTTCTATCCTTCAGCTGCTGTATACTACAGAGAAAATTATTTTCTTTTTGAATTTCTTTTCTGTCTGACCACAGTGCTCTCTGCTGACACCTCTGTCCATGTCAGGAACTGTCCAGAGAAGGAGCAAATCCCCATAGCAAACCTCTCCCGCCAGTTTCCTTTCTTTGCGTTTTTGTTTTGTCCTTCTTGCCTTCTAAAATACATAACTTTTTTTATTTTCCCATGCACAGACCCCTATGAGGGCTTGTTTTTTGCATAACTAGTTTTACTTTGTAATAATAGCTTTAAATTTTTCCATAAAACGAATGGCGCAACCAAAAAAATATTATTTTGTGGGGAAGTGAAAATAAAAAAGCAATTTGGCAACTTTTGGAAGGTTTCATTTTTACGCAGTGCACCTTATAGAAAAAATGATATCTTCTATTTATTACACGCTTTACTATTTTTGTACTACTTAAAAAAAAATCTAACTTAAAAAAAATGTTTGTATGTTTTCAATCGCCCTATTCTGACCCCTCTAACTCTCAAATGTTTCCTCATTTTTACACACAGGCAGATAGCAAATATGTTTGTTAATTATTTTTTCACACTTTTTTTTTGTAAAATGGGAAAAAATGTGAGGGGCTTTTCACGTTAAATTTTTACTTTTTTCATGTTTATTTTACACCTTTTATGTTCCCATCAGAGATTATTTATAGTTTTCTAATACTGTTCAGTACTATGCCAAAGGCCTAGCACTGATCAGTATTATCCTCAATCTTCTTTTCTGGCCTGCTAGAAGGTGCTTGCGTCATGTACAGAACAGAAGTGGTGCTAAATACCAGTGCATCAAGACGTACATTTACGTCTGTTGTCCTTAAGTAGTTTGATGGGCACTGTCATACTAAAAAAAATGTTTATGTGTTGTACATCTAGGCAACACATTTACTTTTCTAATATACTTCATAAAAAATGTCTCTCTTTTTTATAGAAATCTGGTTTATGAAAAAACACAAATAGGGGTCGCCATACCATCCAAAACATAATCTTGCCGGCTACATCATCTTTGTCCCAACTGAAGTACAGGCTGGGACAAAGTCCAAGTAGTAGGGGAGGGACTTGCACTCCTCTGTGCTCACTCCTGTCCTGTCTTTCAGATTGCATCATGAAAACAGAGAGAATGGGGTTACAGAGCAGCCTGTAGTGATTAGATTAAGAGAACCAGCACAGAACAGCAAACAGGAGAAAGTGAATGCATGGTGAGTGAGGGCAGGCTCAGTGCCTGCGTCGTACACCTCCATTCCAGAACAGTGAATGTCAGAATGAGTGAGCAACAGATCAGAGATATTTGTGAGCTAAAATCAGAAGCTAGACGAATAAAGACATGTAAAGGATCTACATGACCTATTGAGTAACAGATATATAAGCATTATTGTTTTCTGTGACATGACAGGTACGCTTTAAAAGGTTTATCCAGCCAAAAATTATTCACAGGATAGCATTTGATCGTGGGGGGGGTTCTGACTGCTGAGGCACCCCGTGATCTCCATAATGGGGCACCGGCTCTCTCAGCTGTATGGAGAAGTAGACAGTATGTGCCGTCTGAAGCGCTAGGTACTGTCTATGGGAGCCCTAGAGGTACCCGAGTATAAATTGTTTAAGACTATTTACAAAGTTCATTATTATTATTATTATTTTTTGTTTTGCTTTAAGGACCCTGTTACAGTGTACATGCAGAAACTATCTGAAGGCATCATGTTATAGAGCAGGAGGAGATGAGCAGATTGATATGAAGATTTGTGGTGATGGTTCCAGAATAACTGGATAACTGTGCTTTAGCTTGGACATCTATTTATGTAAACTGCTGGTCAATCTGGGCTAAGTAGTCAAGTGGGTGGTGATAATCAGTGACTGATCACTATCTGTGTGTAAATAAACAGTGCTGTCGATTCCTGACTACTTCCCCAGAATGGACAGAGATGTTCAGGAATAAATTATCACTGAACTTTTCCAACAAAACTATATAACAACCTCTACAACATGTTCCCTGGCCCTTGATGTATATAATATTAATAGTCATTATAATAGCTCACCACAGGGTCTTACATATGTGGTTTGGTGCTGCAGGCTAATATGCATCATATTGCACTACAGCAACTAAAGTTTTTGGCATTGAATTTGAAATAATACAAGAGCATGTAAAAAAACTCCTACGGTATAGAAGTTATGGACAGGTCTAAATCATGTATACCATTCCTTTGCAGTTAACTATTATGTTTAGGGAAAAAACTCAACACGGCTAACAAATGGGTATAAGAGGAAATGAATTAGGAGTTACGAGAGTCCTACCAGGTGCCAATGGGCAAAACGTACCTGTCATTATGCAGCTGATATCCTGTAGGCAATACTGAGGAAACAGCTCTTGTACATGTGCCAGCTCAAAATAAGAACATAAATGCAACCTAATATGCAGGCGGTAATGTTTTTGTTCAAATACGTTATGAATTGTTATGAATTCCAATTTGCTTGCTTTGCAAATCTCAGAGGAACCAGTTGACTGAAGCCTGGCTACCACCTCGTTCCCCGATCGATGTTCTAATATGACCCCAGAAAGGACACTTTCACCAAAGAAAAACAATGATAAATTCACTGAGATATCAGTTTCAGAATAACTTCGAGCAATGGGGCTATAGAAAAGAAAGATACACATTACGAAACTGCAGAAAAACAAACGGCACACGGTTGTGCAGTCAACCATTTAGAATTCAGCCATAGTCAGTAAAATTCAAGCTGTCTATACATTCCTGGGTTTCTCCTATGATCCTCTACTTGCCCACCAATGTGAAGCCGACATAACTCTAAATACACTGTCAAGGCAGAACAACCTACATATTGCTCCTCTGAATCACAAGCTATTTTAAACCTAGCAAATATTTATCATATGAGACTTTCTTGTCATAATCTTCCAATATTGCCTTTTTTAATACTGTATTTTGTTTTAGAAAGTGTAACTGTCATTTCAGGTACTTGGAAAAGGCTATAAGACACTGCCGAAATGTCATGCTTTGTTGTGTGGTGAATCACATACATGGAATTCTATGATATTCTACTTTCTTGGATTCTCTGGGGCCATGGAGGTTGGGGCCTGACACTGCGAGAATCCATACTAGAAGTGTTGTGTTGCAAGTCTACGGTGGACCTGACGAAAAGAGTTGCCATCCCCTCGAAAAGTATTGTCCGTGTGTTTCTTGGCAATAAAATACATTTGCTACATTACTTTTTTGTCCGCATTCAGTTACTGATAATATCTTTGCCACCCGGTGAGCGCTGACTCTTTTTTTTTCTTCTACAACAAGAAGAGCATCTTTCTCTACATTGCTACGATCAATCCAAAGCTTGAGGATATAATATTGATGCCGTGGCTCCCCATCAGAGACTCCAATTTTTTTCAAGGCATTTTCCGGGGGGGTTATGCTAGTAGCACAACACCAAAAGGTAAACAGCATGGAGAACATCATTGGGCATTACTTGAGCAGTGTAAGTTTAGTCTAGCTCTGGGGTAACAGTAAGCTTGCACTATATCTATGTCACGTCTTGTCTCCTTCTTTCTCATCCCCCTCCCCTCTTCACAAACATCTATAGAAAGTGAAGATATAAACCATCTTTACTCAGTTGCATAGAATCTGCTTAGTGATAAACAGATAAGAAGTTTGGAGGGAAGGTAGGCAAAATGATAAGAGGAGAAAGAAGAATTTTCCTGTAATAAGATATAATAGTTACATTTAAAGGCATACCTGTCATATCACAGAAAAAATATTGCTTAAATATAAGGTCATGCAGATCTTTTACATGTCTTTTCAATGAGTCTAGTTTCTGTATTTGGCTCACAAGTCCATCTGTTTTGCTGCTCACTAGTTCTGACATTCATTGCTTAGGAAGGGGAATGTCCGAGGCAAGCACTGAGCCCGCCCTCATTCACCATGCATTCACTTCTGCCCTGACTCTGCTGTGCTGTGATGTATCTCCTTATCCAAATACTCAAGGCTGCTCTATAAACTCCTCCTCTCTGTTTTAAAGGGGTATTCCGGGAAAAACATCTTATCCCCTATCCAAAGGATAGGGGATAAGATATCTAATCTCGGGGAGCCCGCTGCTGGGACCCCCCGCAATCTCTCTGCAGCACCTGCATTCTATACAGGGCTGATACTCCAGTTTCGGAAACCTCCGGGTTTCCGGGACTGGGGGCGTGATGTCACGCCACGCCCCCTCCATTCATGTCTATGGGAGGGGGCGTGACGGTCATCACTCCCCCTCCCATAGACATGAATGGAGGGGGCGTGGCGAGATGTCATGTCCCCAGTCCAGGAAACCCGGAGGGCCCCCTGCGATCAGACATCTTATCCCCTATCCTTTGGATAGGGGATCAGATGTTTTTGCCTGGAATACCCCTTTAATGCTGCAGTCGATAAGACAGGAATGAGTACAGAGGAGTGCTAGTCCCACCCTCACTTACTGGATTTTGTCCCACCTTATTCTTCAATTGGGACAAAGATGATGCTACAGCTGGACAGGATTTTGTTGGGATTGGGGACCCCTAGTAGTTTTTTTTTTTATAATACATGATTTTTATTATAAGAAGATACATTTTTTAATTAACTGTTTTACAAAGGTTAATGTTTTGGCAAGATGTACACCATGTTTTTGATTCTGAAAGTGCCCATTTAAGAAAAAGTTTTAGCTCATAATCTGTCATATTTGAGAATCGATCACTTGTTAGTCCTACGAACACAGGACACGAAGGTTTTAGTTTCTTGGTCATTAAACACACTCAATGATTGAACGATTAGCAATGAAACTGATTTTACAAACAATAAATGCTATGTGTATGGTCCTTACATTATTTTTTCCAATTGAGAGAAGTCTGCTTGGAACATTTAGCATTTTGCTTTAAAAATGCAGGCAGGTTTTTTGGCCCTCAGGATAGTTAGTTTGGACCGTAAGGCCAATTAATTGCTTATACATATTATTTATTTTAAAGTGTTATTAATTCCAAGGAACTGTAATATAAAAAGACAGTGTAAATATAAAAGTACACTAAGGATAGAACTAATTGATTAAAAGACTAAATGAGGCAAAAAGAGTTTACAAGGGAAAGGGGGAGAAGACTCATGTTCATATGGTTGGGAAATGGCTGCATGTTTATTTTATGTTGTAGGCATTTCTGAGGAGATGAGTTTTCAAGTTGCTTTTGGACTTTTAAACAATGGGTAACACTCAGATCTGTCAAGACAGCGAGTTCCAGAGCATAGATGAAATCTTGGAGAAGGTTCTGCCAGTAGCAGATATCAGTTATTCAGCAAAGAAGGATCTACACTGAGAGGCTGTAAGGTCAGGAAAGGGAAGTGCAGCCCTATTCTCCTCATGCACCCCTCTCCTCACCTGCCTGGAGTATTCACCCTAGGTGACGGCCCCCAACTGGGTGATGGTCCCTTCCAAACAAAGTGCACAGGGAAGGGTAGGATAGAGCCAGGAGCTAATTAGAACCACAAAAGGACATCATAGCCAAAATCAGGAAACCATGGATTCAAAAACGCTGTAAAAACACTAAGTAGGGTGAACACAACTAAAGCACCATATTAACCATCACAGGTGTTTCTAGCCAGCAGAAAACTGTTTAAATGCCTTCTCATGAAGCAAGGGACCCTGGCGCCAAGCGTGATTGGACCGGTGTCCCAAATTCCACATAGGCTAACCAGCAGTAGGGCAAAGGCAGCAAGGCTGATTGCCATGGTCCCTGAGCAGCACAAAAAGCGCAGGAGAACAGGTTTAGAATTGATCGAGTGGGAGACAGAAGGGTCAGGTACACTGGATTTCAATTGTGTGGTCCATTTGTTTTTGGGGAGATAGGCAACTGCCAAAGCTGTTTGGCAGTGGCTTTTCTTCCCTCTTCCCATTCACAAAACACGAACGTCCAGACAAGCAAAAAAATTTATGAGTATGGGGACATTAACTCAGACAGCATTTGGCCGAGCAGCTACTGAAAGTGTATGTGTACCTTATAGGGGTTATCCACCATAAGGTGATTTTAGTATGTACCTGGCAGGCAGTAATGAACATGCTTAGGAAGGATCTGCGCTTGTCTTGGGGCTAAATGGCTATGTTGTCAGATTACCATAATACTGTGGCTAGCTTTTTTTTAACTGGTTTTTCCTGTTTGACTTTTCTTTTTTTGACTACAAAACCCACAATTCCATTTTCCTCCCTCCCACACATCAGCCACCCCACCCACTGAAACATAAATGAGCTGCATTCATCAAAAGACCTGTGGTTTTCAATCAGGGTGCCTACATCTGTTGCATTAGTTGCAGACTGATCCCTCTCCCACCAAGCGATCCCTCCACCCATTGAAGCAGACAGGCTCCCTGCCATCAGCTGACTAGTGAGTTAGGTCTCGGCCGCATTGCAAGCTGGGAAAAATCTGAGACAACAGTCCTTTTGTATGCTGTTAAAAATAAATATTGGGGTGAAAATCACAGAAGAATTGTGATAAAACAGTCACACACAGGTACAAACACTATATTATGAACTACACTAACTTTACAGCCCGGGTAGCATAGTCAAATAAAAAAAATTCCTGGAATACCCCTTTAAGAAGAAAACCTTTTTAACAATGGGTTGTCTAAGTTTATAAAAACATAGATTACGTCCTACAACAGCAAAACACCTGTCCATATGTAGTGTCTTCCACTGTAACACATTCCCTGGGGGCAAGTGTGGTGCTGTTTTTGGAAGACCGCAGAAATGACAAAGATAAACCGCAGTAGTGTTATGAATGGCCACCATCTATGATTATATAACCTAGTTGACTATGGAGTCCCCCAGCAAAACCAACTGTTTCCCAGGGTACCAGAATCAGATGATTGCTATGGTCTCTAAAGACTGAAAGGGCTAGTCCCTGATGAAACACTATAGGCTAGTTTTATATAGACAAAGCACTGACATTACATGACTGCACGTGGTCACAAATTTCAGGAATTACTACTGAACTTACTCAGGATATAAGAAATAACTTTATTGGATCTTCTTGGCATAGCAAATTATATTCTGGTCAACACATAAAATGTTAAATAGTCTTATTAAAATAATAATAAGAATTATGGTTTATTGTAAAAACAGTGCAGAATATGGAACCGCTATGGGGTTTAACAAAGTTTTCAGTAGCCCTTTCATTTATAATGAATAAAAGGCAGAGTTCAATTATGTTGGTCCCACAATCCCCTTCTGATTGGAATCCTTGTTATTACAAAAATAATTCATTATTTGAATTTCAAAAGATTACTTATGAAAGATTCCTTACAAAATTTGGGAACATCTTGAAGTAATCTATCTACCATGTTTAGGGCTTCCAAAGATCCCCTGGATGTCTGCTATTGGGGGAAATTGGATCAAAGACTAGAGAGAGAGGCTCTAGCCTTCCTTAAAGTGGCACTCCTGTGGAAAACAATTTTTAAACTAGTAAATTACTTCTATTAAAAAATCTTAAACATTCCATTACCTATCAGCTGCTGTATGCTCCAGAGGAAGTTGAGTTGTTCTTTTATGTCTGACCACAGTGCTCTCTGCTGACACCACTATCCATGGCAGGAACTGTCCAGAGTAGAAGCAAATCCCCATAGCAAACCTCTCCTGCTTTGGACAGTTCCTGACATGGAACAAGATGAAACAAGACTGAAAAGAACTATTCAACTTCCTCTGTAGTATACAGCAGCTGATAAGTACTGGAAAGATAAAAACTTTTTTTTATAGAAGTAATTTACAAATCTGTTTAACTTTTCGGCACCAGTTGATCTGAGAAAAATCGTTTTCCACCAGAGTACCCCTTTAATGTACGCAGGTGTCTACTTTCTGAAGAGAAATCAGACCATCCATATAACTATGGCAAGATGGCTCAGTGGTTAGCCCTGTTGCCCTACAGCACTGGAGTTCTTGGTTCAAATCCCACCAAGGACAACATCTGCAATGAGTTTGTATGTTCTCCCCGTGTTTATGTGTGCTTCGTCTGGGTACTCCGTTTTTTTCCCACACTCCACTACATTCTGAGAGGTGAATTTAGATTGTGAGCCCCAATAGGGACTGGGTAGAAGTTTAGTGTATAGCACTGCAGAATCTGTATTTTATAATATATATATATATATATATATATATATATATATATATATATATAAATAATAATTATTATAAATCGCACCCCAATTGTCTAAAAAAAATATTGTTATGTGCATACAGATTTACCAGGGGAAATAATGTGAAAGAAACTTAAGTGCAATACCAAAGAAAACCCAAGAAGTGGACTGGCGCTGTTTCTGGAAAAAAGTTAACTTTTTTTTCCTAACCATGGCCAACTTCTTTAACAAGGAGGGCAGGGCAAAATAGTTGTCAGCCAAAAGTACATTTATTTTTTAAACAAGGCTTCGGTAACCATGGGGGTCTCTGTAAATGCTTGCTATGGGGGCATATTAGGAAGTTTTGTACATGAACTAATTTATGAGCTAAGGAAGAGATCTTCTTATATAGCATCATGTTAGCAGAGGGTTCCAAAGTCATAAAGGTCACCTGTAGACAACCTGTCATGTTGCCTGTGTTCTTCCTATTGACACTGGATGCTCTATTTCCCTTTCCTGACTTTGTAGCTCAGCTGTTTTCTTAATAAATGATAATAACCCCACTTTTGGTAAGATTTCACTCAAAAGTAAATTACTGCTCTGTCAATAAATGCTTTCTACAAACCGAAGAAAGTGCCAACAATAAGATACAAGAAGTTCCACGGTTCCGTCTATTACCCAACTATATATCGAAAATGTTTCAGTGACTGAACACACTGGGTAAATATTTATACAGAGGAAAAAACTACATCTGACGGCTGCCAAGATGGTAAATTGTATGAGCAAGTGCGTGCAGGGGGTAAAACAACTTCTAAAGCTCCTTCTTTAGATCACTGAATGAAAACAAGAAATCTCTATCCTGTTTCTTTGGGGCCAGATGGTCATACATTATTTTTTAAGAACTTTTTTTTTTTTTTTACACAACTTAACACCTGTATGGGTTTGGCTGCAAATTATGCGAAACCTAAAATCTTACTGAAAACAATGTGATATCATAAATCTTGCTCAATGTTATGGTAAAGGAGCCTTAGTCGCTGCTGCTGTCCTAGGCAGCAAGGTTAATTTAAAACAACATTCGTCTTAAAAAATCCGAGAGATATGAATTTAGCGAGAGAGAGAGAGGAAGCTTGGAGATACTTAGAGGTCTGAATTAGAATGATTGTAACAACTGGATCTCGGATTGGTGCTTCTTCTAATTTAATGGTGTCCATTGGAAATTGTATAATTTTAGCAGAAAAAGTTCTACGCTGCTCAAAAAAATAAAGGGAACACTAAGATAACACACCTAGATCTGAGTGAATGACTTAATCGTATGAAATACTTTCGACTTTACATAGTTGAATGTGCTGACAACAAAATCCCACAAAAATTATCAATGGAAATCAAATTTATCAACCCATAGAGGTCTGGATATGGAGTCATAATCAAAATCAAAGTGGAAAACCACACTATAGGCACGATGTTGGGCTGTAAGCACAACCCCCACCTGTGGACGTCGGGCCCTCATAACACCCTCATGGAGTCTTTCTGACCGTTTGAGTGGACACATGCAAATTTGTGGCCTGCTGGAGGTCATTTTGCTGGACTCTGGCAGTGCTCCTCCTTGCACAAAGGCGGAGGTAGCGGTCCTAATGCTGGGTTGTTACCCTCCTACGGCCTCCTCCACATCTCATGATGTACTGGCCTTTCTCCTGGTAGCGCATCCATGCTCTGGACACTACGCTGAAAGAGACAGCAAACCTTCTTGCCATAGCTCGCATTGATGTGCCATCCTGGATGAGCTGCACTACCTGAGCCACTTGTGTGGGTAGTAGACTCCGTCTCATGCTACAACTAGAGTGAAAGCACCGCCAGCATTCAAAAGTGACCAAAACATCAGTCAGAAAGCATAGGAACTGAGAAGTGGTCTGTGGTCACCACCTGCAGAACCACTCCTTTATTGGTGGTGTCTTGCTAATTGCCTATAATTTCCTCCTGTTGTCTGCTCCATTTGCACAACAGCATGTGAAATGTATTGTCAATGAAAGTTGCTTCCTGAATGGACAGTGTGATTTCACAGAAGTGTGATTGACTTGGAGTTACATCGTGTTGTTTAACCCCTTAAGGACGCAGCTCATTTTCACCTTAAAGGGGTATTCCAGGATTTTTTTTGTATTTGACAATGCTACAGGGGCTGTAAAGTTAGTGTAGTTCATAATATAGTGTCTTTACCTGTGTGTGACAGTTTTCTCACAATTCTTCTGTGATTTTCATCCCAACATTTATTTTTAATAGCATACAAAATAACTTCTTCAGATTTTTCCCAGCTTGCAATGCGGTCGAGACCTGACTCACTAGTCAGCTGATGACAGGGAGCCTTTCTGCTTCAATGGGTGGAGAGAGCAATCTGCAAGTAATGCAACAGCTGGAGGCACCCTGATTGAAAACCACAGGTCTGCAGCTCATTTATGTTTCAATGGGTGAAGCTATTTTGACTTTGGAATTTTTTACCACATATGTTTATTTTTATTTACATTATTATTATTATTATTATTTTTAAATGGGAAAAGGGGGGTGATTCAAACTTTTATTAGAGGGGGGGTTAAATGATCTTTATTCCCTTTTTTTTTGCAATGTTTTAGTCTCCATAGGGAGCTATAACAGTGCACACACTGAACTTTTACATTGATCAGTGGTTTCTAATAAGAAACCACTGATCGATGATTCTGCCGCTTGACTGCTCATGCCGGGATCTCAGGCACTGAGAAGTCATTCGGCAATTGGACAGCATGGAGGCTGTCTTGTAAGCTGTTCGGGATGCCGCGGCGATCCCGAACAGCTCCCTGAGCTAACTGGCATGGTTTTACATTCAATTTAGACGTGGCGTCTAAAGGGTTAATTGCGTGCGGCACCACGATCAGTGCTGCGCGCTATTAGCCACGGGTCCCGGCCGCTGTTAGAGGCCAGGCCCGAGGTTATAGAACGGGAGCGGACTCATGACGTATCGGTATGTCATGGGTCCTTAAAGGGGTACTACCGTGCTGACAACTTATCCCCTATCTAAAGGACGATCTCGCACGCAGCTCCCCGCTCTCATCAGGCCCCGAAGCAAAAATCGCTCCGGGTCTAATGACTGCTGATCACGGTGTGACGTCATGCTCTGCCCCTCAATGTAAGTCTATGGCAGGGGGCGAGACAGCTGTCTCGCCCCGTGACATAGACTTGCATTGAGGGGCGGAGCGTGACATCCCACGGGGGCGGAGCTGTGACATCACGATCACCGGCCCCGTCATAAGACCCGGAGAGGATGTTCGCTCCAGGGCCTTATGACGGCGGGGTTCTGCGTGCAAGATCACGGGGGACCCCAGCGGCAGGACCCTGCGCGATCAGGCAACTTATCCCCTATCCTTTAGATTGGGGATAAGTTGTCAGCAAGGTAGTACCCCTTTAAAGGGGTACTCCGCCCCTAGACATCTTATTCCCTATCCAAAGGATAGGGGATAAGATGTCAGATCGCCGCGGTCCCGCTGCTGGCGACCCCCGGGATCGAGTTCGCTCTGCACGCAATGACGGGCAATACGGGGGCCAGAGCATCGTTACATCGCAGCTCCGCCCCTTGTGATGTCACGGCCCGCCCCTTTCAATACAAGTCTATGGGAGGGAACGCGGCGGTCATCACGCCCCCTGCCATAGTCTTGCATTAAGGGGACGAGCCGTGATGTCACGAGGGGCGAGCAATGACGTCAAGCTGCTCCGTCCCCTGTATCGCTCATCATTACGCACAGAACTCGCTCTGTGCAGAAATGATAGCGCAGTGCCGCAGCGGCGATCCCGGGGGTACCCAGCAGCGGGACCGCGGCAATCTGAGATCTTATCCCCTATCCTTTGGATAGGGGATAAGATGTCTAGGGGTGGAGTACCCCTTTAACCCCTTAAGGAGCAGGCAATTTTACACCTTAAGGACCAGAGCGTTTTTTGCAAATCTGACCACTGTCACTTTAAACATTAATGACTCTGGAATGCTTTTACTTATCATTCTGATTCCGAGACGAGATTGTTTTTTCGTGACATATTCTACTTTAACTTAGTGGTAAAATTTTATGGTAACTTGCATCCTTTCTTGGTGAACAATCCCCAAATTTGATGAAAAAAATGAAAATTTAGCATTTTTCTAACTTTGAAGCTCTCTGCTTGTAAGGAAAATGGATATTCAAAATATATTTTTTTGGGGTTCACATATACAATATGTCTACTTTATGTTTGCATCATAAAATTTATGAGTTTTTACTTTGGGAAGACACCAGAGGGCTTCAAAGTTCAGCAGCAATTTTCAAATTTTTCACAAAATTTTCAAACTCACTATTTTTCAGGGACCAGTTCAGGTTTGAAGTTGATTTGAAGGGTCTTCATATTAGAAATACCCCACAAATGACCCCATTATAAAAACTACACCCCAAAGTATTCAAAATGACATTCAGTAAGTGTATTAACCCTTTAGGTGTTTCACAGGAATAGCAGCAAAGTGAAGGAGAAAATTCAAAATCTTCATTTTTTACACTTGCATGTTCTTGTAGACCCAATTTTTAAATTTTTGCAGGGAGTAAAAAGGAGAAAATTTTTACTTGTATTTGTAACCCAATTTCTGTCGAGTAAGCACATACCTCATATGTCTATGTTAATTGTTCAGCGGGCGCAGTAGAGGGCTCAGAAGGGAAGGAGCGACAAATGGTTTTTGGGGGGCATGTCACCTTTAGGAAGCCCCTATGGTGCCAGGACAGCAAAAAAAAAAAAAAAAAACATGGCATACCATTTTGGAAACTAGACCCCTCGGGGAACATAACAAGGGGTAATGTGAACCTTAACACCCTACAGGTGTTTCACGACTTTTGCATATGTAAAAAAAAATTTTTTTTAACCTAAAATGCTTGGTTTCCCAAAATGTTTACATTTTAAAAAAGGGTAATAGCAGAAAATACCCCCCAAAATTTGAAGCCCAATTTCTCACGATTCAGAAAACACCCCATATGGGGGTGAAAAGTGCTCTGCTGGCGCACTACAGGTCTCAGAAGAGAAGGAGTCACATTTGGCTTTTTGAAAGCAAATTTTGCTCTGGGGGCATGCCGCATTTAGGAAGCCCCTATGGTGCCAGAACAGCAGAAAAAAAACACATGGCATACCATTTTGGAAACTAGACCCCTCGGGGAACGTAACAAGGGGTAATGTGAACCTTTATACCCCACAGGTGTTTCACGACTTTTGTATATGTAAAAAAAAAATTTTTTTATTACCTAAAATGCTTGTTTTCCCCAAAATTTTACATTTTTAAAAAGGGTAATAGCAGAAAATACCCCCCAAAATTTGTAACACGCCGAGTACGGCGATACCCCATATGTGACCCTAAACTGTTGCCTTCAAATACGACAGGGCTCCAAAGTGAGAGCGCCATGTGCATTTGAGGCCTGAATTAGGGACTTGCATAGGGGTGGACATAGGGGTATTCTACGCCAGTGATTCCCAAACAGGGTGCCTCCAGCTGTTGTAAAACTTACAGCATGCCTAGACAGTCAGTGGCTATCTGGCAATACTGGGAGTAGTTGTTTTGCAACAGCTGGATGCTCCGTTTTGGAAACAGTGGCGTACCAGACGTTTTTCATTTTTATTGGGGAGGGGGGCTGTGTAGGGGTATGTGTATATGTAGTGTTTTTAACTTTTAATTTTATTTTGTGTTAGTGTAGTGTAGTGTTTTTAGGGTACAGTCACACGGGTGGGGGTTCACAGTAGTTTCTCGCTGGCAGTTTGAGCTGCGGCAGAAAATTTGCCGCAGCTCACATTTGCAGCCGGATACTTACTGTAAACCATGTGAGTGTACCCTGCTGTTGCAAAACTACAACTCCCAGCATGTACGGTCTATCAGTGCATGCTGGGAGTTGTAGTTTTGCAACAGCTGGAGGCACACTGGTTGTGAAACACCGAGTTTGGTAACAAACTCAGTGTTTTGCAACCAGTGTGCCTTCAGCTTTTGCAAAAGCTACAACCCCCAGCATGTACGGACAGCAGAAGGGCATGCTGGGTCTTGTAGTTATGCAACAGCTGGAGGCATACTACTTTGGCTGGGGATGCTGGGGATTGTAGTTATGCAACAGCTGGAGACACACTGGTTTGCTACTTAACTCAGTGTGCCTTCAGCTGTTGCAAAACTACAACTCTCAGCAGTCACCGACAGCCAACGGGCATGCTGGGAGTTGTAGTTATGCAACCAGCAGATGCACCACTACAACTCCCAGCATGCACTTTAGCTGATTGTGCAAGCTGGGAGTTGTAGTTATACAACAGCTGAAGGTACACTTTTCCATAGAAAAAATGTGCCTCCAGCTGTTGCAAAACTATAAGTCCCAGCATGCCCATAAGGGAATGCTGGGAGTTGTGGTGGTCTGCCTCCTGCTGTTGCATAACTACAGCTCCCAGCATGCCCTTTTTGCATGCTGGGAGCTGTTGCTAAGCAACAGCAGGAGGCTGTCACTCACCTCCTACTGCTGCTGCTCCACACCGCCGCGCAGGTCAGTCCCTCGCTGCCGCCGTCGCTCCTGGGGCCCCGATCCCAACAGGGACACCAGGGATCGGGGTCCCCAGCACCCGGGGTCGTCTCCCCGCACCTGCTCACGTCCTCCGGAAGAGGGGCGGAGCGGGTTGCGGGAGTGACACCCGCAGCAGGCGCCCTGATTGGTCGGCCGGGAAACCGGCCGACGAATCAGGGCGATCGTGAGGTGGCACCAGTGCCACCTCACTCCTGCTGGCTATGGCTGTTCGGGGCCGTCTCTGACGGCCCCGATCAGCCAGTAATTCCGGGTCACTGGAGACCCGATTGACCCGGAATCCGCCGCAGATCGCTAGACTGAATTGTCCAGCGATCTGCGGCCATTGCCGACATGGGGGGTCATCATGACCCCCCTGTGCGATGTGCCCCGATGCCTGAACGATTTCAGCAGGCATCGGGCACCGGCTCCGCTCCAGATTGCTGTGGGGGGTCGGTAAAGCACATGACGTTCTCATACGTCATGTGTCCTTAAGGACTCGGAAATGGAGACGTATGAGAAAGTCATGTGTCGTTAAAGGGGTACTCCAGTGGAAAACTTTTTTTTTTTTTAATCAACTGGTGCCAGAAAGTTAAACAGATTTGTAATTTACTTATATTAAAAATTCTTAATCCTTCCAGTACTTATTAGCTGCTGAATACTACAGAGGAATTTTTTTTTTTTTTGGAACACAGAGCTCTCTGCCGATATCTCTGTTCATTTTAGGAATGGGGATGGGGATTCTCTCCTACTCTGGACAGTTCTTAAAATGGACAGAGATGTCAGCAGAGAGCACTGTGGTCATGATGTCAGCAGAGAGCTCTGTGTTCCAAAAAAAAAAAAAATCCTCTGTAGTATTCAGCAGCCGATAAGTACTAAAAGGATTAAGATTTTTTAATAGAAGTAATTTACAAGTCTGTTTAACTTTCTGGCACCAGTTGATCTAAAAAAAAAAGTTTTCAACCGGAGTACCCCTTTAAGTGTTCCCTTTATTTTTTTGAGTAGTGTATAAAGCCTCAGTGGGGCAGCAATTTATTAAACTTTAAAGAGTGCTACTGCAACCTTTGCTTTTGTATGTTTTGCATTTGCCATAGTAGTGTGCACCTGTACATTTATCTTCATCTTATTAATGGAGGTGCTGACTGTTTCTGTTTTTTGTATTGACAGGAAAATCAACTCAAAAAAAAAAATCAAAAATGACTATTAAACAAGTCCAGCAAAATGAACAGTACACAAAATGGGTGACATGTGAGACAAAAACTTTCACGATGCAGTCATCACGCTGATCACCTAAGGGGGCATTCACATCACGACTTTGCTATATGGTTCCAGTATATGGTTTTGTATAGGAAAATAAAAAAAAATTCTAATATACTTTGTTTTAAAAAAAAAAGAGGTTTTCTGTTTTATTTGTGCTTAAAAAAGCTCAAGAGCACATTTCCCCCCAACTCATACACAGCATACAAGTCCAAACACAGGAAGTGCCGCCTGGAGTGCTGAGGGGGGGGGGGGGTGTCCAACCAACAGCATATGGCAGTTAAGTGTGAGAGGAGCTATGATTGGATGAGGCTGGACACCCCCCCCCCCCTCAGCACTCCAGGCTGCACTTCCTGTGTTTGGGCTTCGGTCCAAAGTCTGTGTATGAGATGGGGGAAAATGTGCTCTTGAGCTTTTTTAAGCACAAATAAATCATAGAAAACTTCATTTTTTTTAAACAAAGTATATTAAAAATATTTTTTATTTACCATAAGGAGTGCAATAGCAAAAATTTGTTTTAATGAGTTACCCTTTAACAAAAAAAAAGAAAAAAAATTACCGAATGCAGTTTCATTTCAGCGCACACATTTGCATACAGTTTTGTCAGTTTTTAAGGCATACATTCAGCAAAATAAATAAATAAATAAATAAATAAATAAAACTGATGCAAAAACAGTATGGCAAAATCGTGATGTGAATGTAGCCTTGCTGCTCCAGGTCTGGTTCCTGGCAGCGGATTTTACCGGAAGAAGCCGCTCACAGCTCATGGCTGTCCATATAATAGGAGTCGTGTCCTTAGGACATTCCTAAAGAATGATGTTCCGTTCTAGATCAAGAAGGGGGATTCTTGTGGCCTAATAAAGACAAACCCTCTAATAGAACTACAGAGATTCTAACCTTACAAAAAAGAAGACAGGAAAAAAAAAATCTTGAGGTGTAAAAGTTTCCTCCATGACATAGTAAAGTTAGGCTGGTTCAGGCTGCTACTAGAAAATGTCAGTTCTGGTAATTATCTTACGCCATGAAAACATTCAATTCTGAAGAAAGGGATATTTATAGGACTTCCAAAAAAGACTATTATTTACAAATCTTACACAATTCTTTTACTAGACATTCCTGTAACAATCCATAGGTTCATAAAGCTCCTCTTCTGTAACTTTCACGGAGATTTAAAGGGATTATTCAAACTCTGGATCCCTATAGACTGCAAAACTACAACTCCCAGCATGCTTGGACAGCCGTTGGCTGTCCGGGCATGCTGGAAGTTGTAGTTTCGCAAAAGCTGGAGGTCCATAGTTTAAGACCACTGTCGTAGTGACTTGTTCAGAAGGGATCTCTACCTGGTTAACTCCACCCAAATCAGGGATGCAGCTTCCTCTCTCCATGTTGCGCGGGCTACCTCAATGGTAAGTACTCTCTTGAATACAGAACATCAGCATTAGTTGTACGCTTAGATTAAAAGGGGTACTCCAATGGAAAACATATTTTTTTAAATCAACTGGTGCCAGAAAGTTAAACAGATTTTTAAATTACTTCTATTAAAATATCTTAATCCTTCCAATACTTATCAGCTGCTGTTATGATCCACAGGAAGTTCATTTCTTTTTGAATTTCCTGTCTGCCTGACCACAGTGCTCTCTGCTGACACCTCTGTCCATTTTAGGAACAGTCCAGAGTAAGAGCAAATCCCCATAGAAAACCTATCCTGCTCTGGACAGTTCCTAAAATGGACAGAGGTCTCAGCAGAGAGCACTGTGGTAAGGCAGAAAGGAAATGCAAAAAGAAAAGTGCCTTCTGTGGATCATAACAGCAGCTGATAAGTACTGGAAGGATTAAGATTTTTTAATAGAAGTCATTTAGAAATCTGTTTAACTTTCTGGCACCAGTTGATAAAAAAAAAAAAATAATACTAATGTTTTCCAGTGGAGTACCCCTTTAAAGCAATGTTATGATTGACTATTTAACAAAAACCATTCTACATAATGCAAAAATGCCTAAGGTCCTGGAATAATAGACACATACACATAGATTACAGGACATGTAAGGTTGCACACGATCTACTCAAACATCTTCATTCAAACCATCTGTTTAATTCCAATCTGTGAAGTGTATTCCCAAACCGGAGCAGCACAATGGATAAAAAAAAACAATACAAAACAATTATGATTTATTTGATAAAAATAATCTCATGAAGAGAATAAGGAGGTGAAATTTAAAATAAGTCACAAGCAGAAGTGTCTGCGCAGCGTGGCAGACCACAGTGACGGGCGCCCGGAAATAATATATCAGATATGCCTTTATCCTAAGGTAACATCAGGGGATACTACCAGGACAAATTAGGGATGATGGTTATTAGTCAGATACACCAAGCCCTTTTGTGCAATACATACATATGCTGTGCATTTATATCGACAGGCACCAATCAAGAGTGGTCCGGCATTAGCTATATGGCCGTTATTGGACTATAGCCTGGACTGAGGGGCATCACCACCGATGTTAGTTCCTTGAGAAACCCGAGTATTGAAGGGGGGAAACGCGTCAGAATGGGAAAAACAGAATTACTGTAAAGTAGTTTTAATCTGGTGCTGAGTATAAAATTATAACATAGGCAAAGCTAAGTAGCCTGAGCCAGTAAGAACCAGCATACTGGCCCCATACTCATGTACATAGGTGGTGGTTTTTGAGTTTAAGTGTGTGGTTTAATCACCTCATCTAATTGTTTTAATAGGGGTAATTTTAATGCATATCATAAAAGTTATATTTTAAGGGAGGTCATTGAGAGCTGTGATAAATCAATTTGTCTTTAGTAAGAGAGACACCAAGACAGGAAGTTTGGGCAGGGCTATCATTATAGGCTCACAACAGTGTACACAGAAAGCCTGCCTTGCCGTCCACCTATAACTGCATTGAACGTTAAAAGCCACGAATAAGGACAAACCCAGTGTCTGAAACGTGTTGGATTTCACCTTTTAAGAGAAATATGGATGCTGGAGCTGAAGATCCACAATTTGTTGGTAAACATTTTTAAAGCCTCAATTTCAAGAGGTGATGTGCTCCTATTTCTTTGACTGGGGATACAAATAATAAGAACAGGACAGCAAGATAGCATGGCTGATTATACTGGAAGTATTTTAACTGAGCAAGACACCATCTACACTTTCAAGCAAGAACGGGCTGCAGGGCTAAACTAGCGTTGCTGCAGGATCAATCCAGTATTCACCCCCCTGAAAGTCAATAGTAAGTGGAACCACCTTTTGATCCAATTACAGATGCAGGTCTTCTGGGCTATATCTCTATTATGTTCACACATCTAAACACTGGAATGTTTGCCTATACTTTTTGATAAAACTACTCCAACTCCATCAGGTTACATGGGTAACATTGGTGTGCAGCAGTCATTTCACAGATTCTCAAAAAGATTGTAGTCTAGGAATTAACTTGGCCATTCTAAGACATTTCAATGTTTCAAATCTGTGGCAGACTAAACAGGTTTTGTCTGGCTTCTCGTTATAGAGCCTTACACTATAAAAACCATATAAAGCTTATAGTTGGCCAACTATGGACAAATACTCTCATATTCACTGGGCATCTTTTAAGCTTCCTCAGTGTTGGTGTCAACAGAAAAGGAGTGTTAACTGGAGGGGGGGGGGGTATTTTTTACAAGGCCATGTACTGTTTAAAAGTGTACCTGTCATTTTTATAAACTAGCATGGTTCTGTTCAATTAACCCTTCAGCGCTAACAAGATGATTTTGGTGCTGTCACTGCTGATATTGTGCCCCTGAGAGTCTCCTCCTTGGTGAAAATATTTTCCATGTTCTACATTTCAGGGGTGAGACTGTTTGCCAGTAGTACACATACATGGGCTTTCTTTTGCTTACTTCTCTGGCCAATCAAAGCACAACACCTACTCCTCTCTGCTATGCCATGACATAGCATACTGTTGCTGCTGAGAAGCTAAGGTGAGGTAGGTGGCAAGATAACACTGCAGCACTGGGGACAAACAGCAGTACTGATTCATGCATTATGTGTAAAAATCTAGACCACGTCCCTTTTTTAAAAATGGAGAGCACAGTGTAAAAATCCCATTCAAATCATATCACTTCTAATGTAAATGCCAGGGTTGTCAAAAATATTCTCAGGTAGTGTACAACATTTCATTTTAGACTGAGCTTACACATATATTTAGGGCAGCATTTGGTCCTACAAACTGGTGGTGGATTATCTCATCTGAAACAAAAGATCAGGCAAATGGAAACCTAGCTGCCAGATTCTTCTTACTTTAGACATTTGCCATGGAAAGGCAAATCCACAATATCTAATCGCCATATATCAGTGGGTTTGACCATTATTTATCTAAAGTGTATGGTCACCTTTGGGATATTAGATTGAGGTACCGGAGTGACTTCCCACAAACATTCAGGCTGCCATCTTAGGGTCGCTGTACCGGTCTAGATATATATCCTGCTGCACAACAGTTACATATATAAAAAGCTGCACAGGATAGACTTTTTCTCTTTGTCTGTGCTACTAATAAAGCTTTTAAGGGCAAAATAAGTTTTCTTTATTTCTGTCAGAAGCTAAAATTTTAGTTTGTTGTGGTATTCCGGGCACATATCATCACAGTAATATCTCATCTTTACAAAGTTAGTATAAATCAGGCTTAAGGATTACCTTTGAACAGATGAAATAAATTGGTTATGACTGATGTAATCCAGAGACTAATGGTAGTTGCTAAGGACCAGTGTAAATTATTTAGAACACTACATATCTTCCAAATTTGTGGTTTGGGTGGTAATTGGTACTAGTCATCGAATCTGAATGGGAATCTGTTTTTTTAGAGAGGAATACCATGTGAACCATACAGGCTTGAGGGCGATTTGTTTTTTAAAACAATATAAGATCATGACGTCTTGTCCCAGCCACAATAACTAATATGAGAAAAAATCTAATTGTATTCTCTCCGACCCACAAAAATGACTTCTGACTTCACTTATGTATCCTTTTCTCGGAAAGAACAGTGGTTCATATAAGGATCTTTATGGAAAAAAATGTACAGATGAAACCAAGCTAACTACTTTGTGGTGAAATAAATCAGCTTACATCTGTTCAAGCAGCAATATATATGTATGCACCAGACAGTAAGTATGATCAGAAAATGCAAGATATTTCCTGCAATCAGCATTGGCAGTGATTTACTGGATTAAAGAAACATCTGAAAATGCAGCCTATCAATTCAATAGAAACTAAGTAAAGTACTTGACTCTATCATAAGAACACAAGTAAGTTGTGGCATTTTTAATCACTGACAATGTCCATGCATACACAAAAAAAACGTGCACCCACCTTGTTATGGTCACAACTTACTATAAACCTGGGAACCTGTTATTTCTTGGAGCCCATGAGAGGAACCAAAAATAATTTCCACTGATTGGTCATAATATTTTGTCCATCTATTTATTTAAAGTGCAACTGTAACAAAGTTCTTTAGAATTATTCTCCAGGTATACCTTTTACTGCCTTCTAGCATCTTTTATCAGACTACAAAATGCTTTATAAGACAGCCAGCAACAGTCGGATAGGAATGGCTATGGCCCGCGGCCGCCACACCGATCTCCTGTATGTCATCGCTAAGACCGCTCAGTGATTGGTCACAGCACATAGGCCCCTTTATTATCCTTATCTGTGGGGCCGAACATACAAATGTATAGGTAAAAGAAGTGCCCGTTCTTCTATCAGTTTACAATGCCCGTTCTCCTATTAGGTTACAGTGCAGTCACAGGGGGTTAGTTTGCACATCAAGCGGCAGAGCATTACACTGTGCACTGGGGCCGGTAGCAAGCGCTTGCTATGAAAACTAGCTGCCCACAGCGCCGGTGATGTGAAGTAAACTCTCCTGGCGCTGCGGGCCACAAGCGCTCTCTCCTCATGGCCCCAGTATGCTGTGATTAGATCACCGGCACTGCGGGCGGCTAGTTTTCATAGCAAGCTCTCGCCCCCGGCCCCAGTGCACAGCGTAATGCTCTGCCGCTTGCTATGCAGACCAACCCGCTGTGACGGCACTGTAACCTAATAAAAGAATAGGAGAACGGGCACTTGTTTTACCTATACATTTGTATGTTCGCCGCCAAAGATAAAGATAATAAAGGGGCCTATGTGCTGGGACCAATCACACAGCGGTCCTAGTGATGACATACAGGAGATAGGTGTGGCGGCCGCGGGCCATAGCCATGCCTATCCGACTGTTGCTGGCTATCTTATAAAGCATTTTTTTGCCTGGCAAAAGCTGCTAGAAAGCAGTAAAAGGTATACCTGGAGAGTAATTCTAAAGATCTTTGTTACCCTGTGATTAGTTTATGGGGGTACAAATTTGTGACAGTTGCGCTTTAACACTATAAAATGATCAGTCGTAACACTAAAACCATTGAAATGTAAAGCGAGTAAAATCATATGACAATGGCACATGTCAGGGAATGGGATGCATTAGATAGCAAGTGAACAGTCACATCTTAAATTTGATGGGTTGCAGAGGCAGACTGACAACATTCAGGGCCCCCAGACCCAAAAAAGTAAGGGTCCCCTGCAATGCTCTGCTGCTGGTTACACTTCTGCGCCTATTCTGCCCAAATCCCTCCACCAGCCCTACACACAAAATAAACTACATTTTATATATAAGAAACACTTTAAAGGGGTATTCCAGGCAAAAACATCTTATCCCCTATCGAAAGGATAAGGGATAAGATGTCTGATTGCGAGGGGCCTGCCGCTGGGACCCCGCGCGATCTCCCTGCGGCAGCCCACATACTATGCGTAGCTGCGTCAAACCTCCGGGCTTCCGAGACGGGGACGTGATGTCACGCCACACCCCCTCCATTCATGTCTATGGGAGGGGGCATTGCGGTAGATATCAGCTGTACACAGGATGTGTATACCATATAAGTGATTACAGTTACAGCAAGGGACTCACAATTACATATTTTCTGATTGGTGGCATCCTCTTTCCTTTTCTTCTCGGTCCAGATCAGACCGCCATGTCGATCTCTTACCATCTGCAGGACAAACCTGTTAGACATTTTTCCAGCCCCTCCTCTACACAATCTTTCCATCTATAAGCCCACAAACTGTAATAATGCCCTCCTTTGTATCCTGCACAGTAAAAGGGCAGGTAGGTAGGTAGCCAGGTAAATAGTTAACTAGGTAGGTAGATCAGGAAGCCAGATATGAAGGTAGGTGACTAGCCAGGTAGGTTGCTAGCTAGGTAGTTAGGCGGCCATGTATGAAGGTAAGGTACGTACATAGTTAGGTAGCCAGGTATGTAGGTAGGTAGCAAGATATGTAGGTAGGTAGTTAGGCAGCCAGGTATGAAGGTAGTTAGATAGCCAGGCATGTAGGTAAGTAGTTAAGCATCCAGGTACAAAGTTAGGTAGCAAGGGAGTTAGTCAAGTAAGTAGCCAGCACCATCTCCACCCAGTGGTGGATCCATAGTCTAGTTTTGGGAGGGGCACTATGAAAACCCTATATGTAGTTAGTAGGCAGCCCTCCTATTAGTTTGTTAGTTTGCTCCCATATTAGCTAAGCAGAAACATAGTAGATAGTCCCTCACATTAAGTGTAAGCAGCAGAGTTCCCTCAAATTAGGTGTAAACAGCAGTTCCCCCATAGTAGGTGTTGTCAGCAGGGTCCCTCCACAGTAGATGTAGGCAGCAGGGTCCCCACACAGTAGGTGTACGCAGCAGAATTCCCCCCACAGTAGTTGTAGGCATCAGGATTCCCCCCACAGTAGGTGTAGGCAGCAGAGTTGGAGAACCCCCCACCCACCCAGTCGGTGTGAGCGGGAGGAACAAAGGACGGAAGGTGGAAGCTGGAGATCGCGCTGCTAATGTACGGTACTGGAACAATCAGGGTAAGTATATAACTTTGTTAATCGTACACCCACAACGTGCTTCAGGGTATTAATGACCCTTTCACCAGGCGTGATACCAATACAAAAACTCAAGAGATTTATACACATAGATAGATTACGTCACAAAGGAAGTGACGTCTCGGACAACAGAAGTATAGGAGGAAAGAATCTGCGTTGGCGCTCCCAAGGAAGTAACCCAAGTCGTGGGTATTGATGCAAAATAATTTATTCTTACAGCATAAGAAATTAAAAAAAATTATAAATATAAAGCTAGACGCGTTTCGGGAGTCACAGCTCCCTTTTTCAATTGCAGGTGGTTGCTGTATCAGCAACCACCTGCAATTGAAAAAGGGAGCTGTGACTCCCGAAACGCGTCTTGCTTTATATTTATTATTTTCTTTGATTTCTTATGCTGTAAGAATAAATTATTTTGCATCAATACCCAGGACTTGGGTTACTTCCTTGGGAGTGCCAGCGTAGCTTTTTTCCTCCAATACTTCTGCATTACTCTACGGACTGTCCTCTGGGCTCCATCCTCACGCTGCTGGCCTGCATACCAAGCTACCATCACCAGCAAGGAACATGCTACCCCCACCTGGGTACCCACCTATACCGGATAAAGACCTACACCGCATCCGGCGCTACCTCCGCTTTTTTCCTCCATTTTATTGCTGTCTCGGACAACAGGCGTCAGGAGGATTAATTAACCTAACATTGGATAAAGTGCAATCACGGACAAAAAAACTTACCAGTAACAAAAATGCAGTCTATACATATATAAAGACTAATACAATTCCCATGAATATATTTATCAGTATAAAATAGGTTACTATGCAAAACTGATTTCGCTACGCAGTTCAATACTCAGTTTTCTCTATATATTCATTTAATCCTTCAGGCCACGTTGTGTTAAAATGGAAAATCCAGTAGGATTTTCTATTAATAAGCTGCTGGTATATAGGAATATTCTCATTGGTATATAGGAATATTCTCATTGATCGATTCTATAACGCAAACAGAAAGACAATCAGTTTCTCCAGGATGGGACAGAGTGACATGGTGAGAAACACTTTGTTGCATAAATTTGTTACCAACATTGGAATGATGCTTGCTCATTCTTGCACGTAAACTCGGTACAGTACGTTCAATATATTGGACCCCACATTTACAGGATAACAAATAAATAACATAGGAGGAAGCACAATTATTAATCTCCTTGAGAGAAAACATTTGTTAGTAGAACAAGAACGAATAGAATGAACACATGAAATAGGGATCCACTTACAACAAAGTACACAGTATTTGATTTTTTATAATATTTCTAGATTCTATCTTTTTATTTTTATCTATAATTTTTAGCCTGCTGGGGGCAAAATGGTTATGGAGGGTTTTGTGATAACTGACAACTGATGGCACCCACAAATTATTGGTCTACCAGGAGGGTTCTATTCATCCTTATGTACCTTCAGTAGGTAATAGAAGGTCGGTAGGCTCATAATTCTTGATTTTTAAAAATGTATATTCTTTTTTGTTCGAAAAAACCAATCAGCTGCACTTTTTACTAAAAGCTGATATTCAGTAAAAAACTCGCCAGAGGGGTCAGATGATAATGTTTTATAATAGCTGATATCAGAAAGAATGTGCATAGCTTCCTTAATATAGTCATCTCTGATTACAGTACTCACTATTATATTGTAATTTTTATTCAAAGATTTCAACTTCCTCTCTCAGCAGATGTGAGATTATCCTTATGTAATATGACAGGTGTTTCATTTATTTTTGATGGAAATCATTACAAACTAAGGAATAAAAAGTTTCAACAAAATTACCCTTATGTCCCAAAAGGTAAAAGTGGACTTCTTGTGGACATCCAAATGTTTGCCAAGATCTACTAAATTAATTTTAGTACTATTTTCTGTTTGAAGTTCTGTAGGGGTATTTTCGTTTACAGTGCCTCTTATTTTCATTGAAGGCAAAAAAACGAGCCAAGGTGAGATTTCGAGTATAATCATTCAAGTCTAAAAATAATTGAAAGGGATTAAGCAGTGAAGACGGGCAAAATGAAAGTCCCTTAGATAATAAAGAGATTTCTAATAAATAAAAAGGTCTTTAGATTTAACAGAAGCAAACAAGACTATGCCACAAATCAAATCAGAAAGTGGCCGAAATATCAATCTTTAACAGATAGTCATTCTTTTAAAACCCAGTTTATAAATGATAAATTTGGTGTTGATGGTGTTAATACATCATCCACACTGGACAAAAGGGGTCCTTTATTTGATTCTAACAAATACAAAAAAAACATATAATAAAATTACATATTCATCATTAGTTGGTAAGCATAATAGTGGTCCTCCAGCTACAAGAGCTCTTTTAAACTCTAATTGGAAAAATAAAAAAGAAGGAACCAATTATGGTCCCGTCGAGAACATAAATCCACCTAGGACCAGTCTTTCAACACAGAATCCTCAACCAGTGACGTTGGATATTGATATTGAAATACAATTTTTATTTTCTCCGACGGCTGCCTGCCATGCTGGTCTGCTCGGATCTAATCACATGCTAATATGTTTGGTTGAATAGCTTCGGATGCTTATGGGCCCTGGCCCTTGCAACATTAGTGTTGTGTTTACTTTTGTTTCAATTTGTAACTATACAAACTTTAACAATAAAAATTACAGTTAAAAACAAAACAAAAGGAAATACAATTTTATAACCACTTATAATAAATGCTCCAAAACAAATACGCGAAATATTAACTAAACATTGGTCCATTCTCCTGGCAGATCCCATTCTGAAGAAGGTTTTGCAAAAAAAAAAAAAAAAAAAAAAAAAAAACATGCCGCAGAGCGAAAACCCTCCGTAACCATTTGGCCCCTCAGTACGCTAAAAATGATAAATAAAAAGATAGAATCTAGAAATATTATAAAAAATTAAATACTGGGTACCTTCAGATGTGGAATATCGAGGTGCCTTTGTTGTAAATGGATCCCTATTTCTATTTGTTCTCATTCTACTAACGAAAGTTTTCTCTCAAGGAGATTAATAATTGTGCTTCCTCCGATGTTATTTATTTGTTATCCTGTAAATGCGGGGTCCAATATATTGAACATAAAAGTACAGAGTTTACGTCCAAGAATGAACCATCATTACAATATTGGTAACAAATTTATGCAACAAAGTGTTTCTCGCCATGTCACTCTGTCCCATCCTGGAGAAACTGATTGTCTTTCTGTAGGCGTTATAGAATCGATAAATGATAATATTCCTAACAGATACCAGCAGCTTATTAATAGAGAATCCTACTGGATTTTCCATTTTAACAAGATGTGGCCTAAAGGATTAAATTAATGTATAGAGAAAACTGATTATTGAACTGCAGAGCAAAATCAGTTTTACATAGTAACCTGTTTTATACGTATATTTAATATCTATATTTATGGGAATTTTATTAGTCTATATATATATATATATATATATATATATATATATATATAAAGAAAGGATGACTGCAGCACTTAGTAGTATAAAAAAAATCAAAAATGTGACTTTATTCCAAGAGCAAACAGAAGCGACGTTTCGGTGTTCTCACAACACCATTCTCAAACCAAATAACAGTGATCACATCAAGATATATATAGGGGGTGAATCAAATCAATCTTAATTACAAACAATTAAGAATATGTAAATATTCATAAAGTGCTAGTGCGTACAGCACTTTACCTGATATCTTGATGTGATCACTGTTATTTGGCTTGAGAATGGCGTTGTGAGAACACCGAAATGTCGCTTCTGTTTGCTCTTGGAATAAAGTCACTTTTTTGATACTACTGAGTGCTGCAGTCATCCTTTCTTTTTGTATGAATTGGACCCAAGACCAGGGTCCCAGAGACTGGCTTGCACCCCATCTACTGTTTTGGAAGTGCTGCGCATATATATATATATATATATATATATATATATATATACACATACATACTGCATTTTAGTTACTGGTACGTTTTTTTTTCCATGATTGCACTTTATCCAATGTTAGGTTAATTCATCCTCCTGACGTCTGTGGTCTTACAGACGTCACTTCCTTTGTGACGTAATCTATCTATGTGTATAAATCTCTTGAGTTTTTGTATTGGTATCACGCCTGATGAAAGGGTCATTAATACCCTGAAACACATTGTGTGTGTACAATAAACAAGTTATATAGTGAACCTGACTGTTCCAGTACCGTACATTAGCAGCGTGATCTCCAGCTTCCACCTTCCATCCTTTGTTCCTCTGATCTGATGCACGCCGGTTCATCCAGCGTGGGAAGCCGCAGCAGCTGAATCCTACTACTTATTGTACTGTCACGATGCCGGCTGGCAGGAGGTGGATCCTCTGTGCCAGAGAGGGATTGGCGTGGACCGTGCTAGTGGACCGGTTCTAAGTTACTACTGGTGTTCACCAGAGCCCGCCGCAAAGCGGGATGGTCTTGCTGCGGCGGTAGTAACCAGGTCGTATCCACTAGCAACGGCTCAACCTCTCTGACTGCTGAAGATAGGCGCGGTACAAGGGAGAAGACAAAAGCAAGGTCGGACGTAGCAGAAGGTCGGGGCAGGCACCAAGGATCGTAGTCAGGGGCAACGGCAGGAGGTCTGGAACACAGGCTAGGAACACACAAGGGAACGCTTTCACTAGGCACAAGGGCAACAAGATCCGGCGAGGGAGTGCAGGGGAAGTGAGGTATACATAGGGAGTGCACAGGTGAACACACTAATTGGAACCACTGCGCCAATCAGTGGCGCAGTGGCCCTTTAAATCGCAGAGACCCGGCGCGCGCGCGCCCTAGGGAGCGGGGCCGCGCGCGCCGGGACAGGACCGACGGAGAGCGAGTCAGGTACGGAAGCCGGGGTGCGCATCGCGAGCGGGCGCCACCCGCATCGCGAATCGCATCCCGGCTGGAGGCGGTATCGCAGCGCACCCGGTCAGTGGATCTGACCGCGGCGCTGCCGTAGCGAGGATGTTGCGAGCGCTCCGGGAAGCAGCGGGGACCCGGAGCGCTCGGCGTAACATGTACCATACGTTAGTAAGTGTTATTTCTGGAATATGCACAACCATTCCAGGTGAGTGTGTTTCATACTCACGACTGTATCTGCCATCCATATCAAAGATTCTTCCCAAGCAAGCGCTCCTGTGCATCTTTATGTCTTCCAGTAGGTGTGGACAGCAGAGATAGAGTCCCCCCCACCAAGTAGGTGTTGGCAGCTGAGTTAGATCCCCCCAGTAGGTGTAGGCAGCAGAGTTAGTTCCCCTCCAGTATGTGTAGAGCAGAGTTAGAGTCCCCCCCCAGTTGGTGTAGGCAGCAGAGTCAGAACCCCCCCAGTAGGAGTAGGCAGCAGAGTAAGACTCCCCCCCCCATTAGGTGCAGGCAGCAGAGTTAGTCCCCCCTCCCCCCAGTAGGTGCAGGCAGCAGAGTTTTTCCCCCTCCTCCCCTTTCCAGGTTGACAAAAAAAATATGATGCTTAGCTTAAGTCACACGCAGGGATCTTCTCTTCCAGAGCCCAGCAGGGGCCCACGTCTTCCTTCCTTCACAGTGCAGGTCACATCACTCATCGGCACCTGCACTGTGTGGGGGCGGAGGTCACGTTTCCTCTGTTTATGTCGCAGATATGAAATACACAGACATACTGCATTTTAGTTACTGGTACGTTTTTTTTTCCATGATTGCACTTTATCCAATGTTAGGTTAATTCATCCTCCTGACGTCTGTGGTCTTACAGACGTCACTTCCTTTGTGACGTAATCTATCTATGTGTATAAATCTCTTGAGTTTTTGTATTGGTATCACGCCTGATGAAAGGGTCATTAATACCCTGAAACACATTGTGTGTGTACAATAAACAAGTTATATAGTGAACCTGACTGTTCCAGTACCGTACATTAGCAGCGTGATCTCCAGCTTCCACCTTCCATCCTTTGTTCCTCTGATCTGATGCACGCCGGTTCATCCAGCGTGGGAAGCCGCAGCAGCTGAATCCTACTACTTATTGTACTGTCACGATGCCGGCTGGCAGGAGGTGGATCCTCTGTGCCAGAGAGGGATTGGCGTGGACCGTGCTAGTGGACCGGTTCTAAGTTACTACTGGTGTTCACCAGAGCCCGCCGCAAAGCGGGATGGTCTTGCTGCGGCGGTAGTAACCAGGTCGTATCCACTAGCAACGGCTCAACCTCTCTGACTGCTGAAGATAGGCGCGGTACAAGGGAGAAGACAAAAGCAAGGTCGGACGTAGCAGAAGGTCGGGGCAGGCACCAAGGATCGTAGTCAGGGGCAACGGCAGGAGGTCTGGAACACAGGCTAGGAACACACAAGGGAACGCTTTCACTAGGCACAAGGGCAACAAGATCCGGCGAGGGAGTGCAGGGGAAGTGAGGTATACATAGGGAGTGCACAGGTGAACACACTAATTGGAACCACTGCGCCAATCAGTGGCGCAGTGGCCCTTTAAATCGCAGAGACCCGGCGCGCGCGCGCCCTAGGGAGCGGGGCCGCGCGCGCCGGGACAGGACCGACGGAGAGCGAGTCAGGTACGGAAGCCGGGGTGCGCATCGTGAGCGGGCGCCACCCGCATCGCGAATCGCATCCCGGCTGGAGGCGGTATCGCAGCGCACCCGGTCAGTGGATCTGACCGCGGCGCTGCCGTAGCGAGGATGTTGCGAGCGCTCCGGGAAGGAGCGGGGACCCGGAGCGCTCGGCGTAACATGTACCATACGTTAGTAAGTGTTATTTCTGGAATATGCACAACCATTCCAGGTGAGTGTGTTTCATACTCACGACTGTATCTGCCATCCATATCAAAGATTCTTCCCAAGCAAGCGCTCCTGTGCATCTTTATGTCTTCCAGTAGGTGTGGACAGCAGAGATAGAGTCCCCCCCACCAAGTAGGTGTTGGCAGCTGAGTTAGATCCCCCCAGTAGGTGTAGGCAGCAGAGTTAGTTCCCCTCCAGTATGTGTAGAGCAGAGTTAGAGTCCCCCCCCAGTTGGTGTAGGCAGCAGAGTCAGAACCCCCCCAGTAGGAGTAGGCAGCAGAGTAAGACTCCCCCCCCCCATTAGGTGCAGGCAGCACAGTTAGTCCCCCCTCCCCCCAGTAGGTGCAGGCAGCAGAGTTTTTCCCCCTCCTCCCCTTTCCAGGTTGACAAAAAAAATATGATGCTTAGCTTAAGTCACACGCAGGGATCTTCTCTTCCAGAGCCCAGCAGGGGCCCACGTCTTCCTTCCTTCACAGTGCAGGTCACATCACTCATCGGCACCTGCACTGTGTGGGGGCGGAGGTCACGTTTCCTCTGTTTATGTCGCAGATATGAAATACACAGAGAGCACGCCTTCTCCTGTATGTGAGTGTACTGCACATACAGGAGAAGACAGCGCTGTCTGCTGGGGATCTGGGACAAGTGTCCTGGATCCTCAGGAGCGGCTGCAACGGCGGGCCCTGTACCCAGCCGGTCAGTCCGCCCCTGATGTGTTGGAATCAGATAAAATATGCAAGTGTAAGGATCTGTATGACTTTGACAATGGTCAAATTTTGATGGCAACAAAAGCGGGCGAGATCGTCTTAAAAATGGCTGATCTTGTGGGGTTTCCCTGGTTGGCAGTGGTTACTACCTAGTGGTTCAAAGAAGGACAACCAGTGAGGTAAGGCTAGTCTGTTTGGTCCAATCCGACAGAAGAACTACAAATTGTTGAAACAATTTCTGCTGGCTATGAACTCACAGGACTTTGCATCTTGATGTAGCTGCAGACCGGTCACAGTGACCATGCTGACTGCTGCTCACTGTTGAAAGTTCCTAAAATGGACACATGAGCATCGGAAATGGACCACAAGGCAATAAAAAAATGGCAAGTCAGCACAGGCAGAGGGGTGCTCTGGACAATGTTCAACTGGGAAACCTTGAATCCTGGCACCATGTGGATGTCATTTTGCCATGTAACACCTAATATTGCTATGTAACCCCTAAATATTGTGCGAATCAACTTTTGCTGAATAAAGAATGTACACATTTTATATAAAGTTGAATACAGCCAGTACCAGGATGGTGTCAGATAAAGGTTTCGTCAAGTACATTTTTATAGTTATAGTCCTTTTCTATATGCTTATTTGGTAGGTAATTTTATGCTATTGTTGCTTGACAACAGGATCAAGGCAGCCTTGCAACCATTGTGAAAAAATCTGACCCAGTCTGACAGTTCTATAGGAAAACATGTTGGACCAGATGTTGTGTTGTGTTGCCCTGTACCTATTAATTGAAATCTGCCAAAGCTTTTATACCAATGCTCACCAACTGGCTCTCTGGCTTTGAAAGCTACAGAGATGTCCCAGGGTTACTAAAATCTGGCAGATTAGGTACTACTGACACAGCTATAAATTGTCACTAAGCTTTCAAGGTTCTTTATGGTTCTTTACTCTATTCTTATTTTTACCCAAAAGAACATGAGGGAGACTAATCCTCACCATGTAGTTTGCATTGGTCATTTTATTGGGTGGAGTACATGCTAGGAACCACTGGTCAATATCTCACTATGGAAGGGATATCTACAGTACTTAGTCACTGATGACTGAAGGACACTACTTACACATAAAATGAGGCCGGTAATACAAACCCGCACCATGGTCAGAGGATACTTAGAATACTTGTATTGTGTTTAACAATGTAAAGGTCAAGGCAGCATGCATCATGCATTCCTCAAGGAACGAGGCTGTTACATTTCTGTTGTATTTTAGCCTCATAGACATTAATTTTTAGGTAATGTAGAAGGTGTTAGAGACATGATGACTTTTCAGGTTCATGGAGATAGTTCTTCAATACCCTTTTGTTTTCGATCAATAAAAACCCTATGTTTCTCCAGATCACCTCATTCCGAAATACTGTATTATAGTAGCCTATTGTTGATTATCCCATAGTTGAGGAATGTGGGTTTACCTCGAATTTAAGACTATTAAGAAAAGTCTGTCCAGTGATGGAGCTCCACAACAAACAAAGGTAATATAGCCATCTTCTCAGTACAGTATATTACTCCTAGGTTTATAGCTCTCTATTTATGATCATGCTGTACAGTAGGAGAAGACAGGGGGTGGGGGCATATGCCCAGAAGCTCCCCCCCCCCATTTTTTACAATAACCATAAGTGCCCTGCTTTGATCTAAGATATACAGTGGTCCCTTTAACATACAATATTAATTTGTATATCACACAAAAGCGTTGTATACAGATCTATATTTGTTTCTGGTGATCAGGGCTCTAGTCATTCAACTAGCAGCATTCAGAGGTTTGATATTTAGAAACATAAACTCTCTTTTTTTGTGTATACAATATTATTTGGATCCACTGACCATTGTATGTTGAGTCCATAACTCTCCGGAGCCCCAGAAATATCAAGTAAGAAAACAAAAAGGATAAAGGAAAATAAAAATAGTACAGATAAACCAGCCTGTACTGCAAGGGGCATTCCAGTCGGGACCCACGGCAATCTCAAGAACGGGGCCCTTGGCTCTTCCTAATGCATGCAGCGGTGTGTTTGCACACACTCCATGCACTGACTATGGGAGTGCCAGAGATATCAGAATTCACTATGGGGGCCCATTCTAGAGATCGTGGGAGGTCTCAGTGTTCAGACCCCCTGTGAATAGACACTTAGTAGATATGGTTTTAAGAGTTGAAATACCCCTATAAGAAAGACTGCTTCACACAGCTGCAGGGAGAACTACCAATCACAGTGGTACATAAAGAAAATAGGTAAACCAGCTCTTGCCCACTCTCTGGTAGGCGTCTGTACGCATGACCAAGAGCATCGGTCGATAGGTAGATCTATCAACAAGATAAAAAATGGTTCAGCAGCACACATCCATATAAAAATCCACCTTCTTTACTAAATAAGTCCATATAGAAATATGTACAATCCACACAACATAAAACACAGCACCTGACGTGTTTCGGTCCTCAGACCTTAATTATAGACTAGGCTTAGTTGTGTTTTTATGTCGTGGGGATTGTACATATTTTTACATGGACTATTATAATAAAGAAGATGGTTTTTAATATGCATCTGTGCTGCTGAACCATATTTTACTTTATTCTTGGAATTACGGTATTCCAGCAGGTCTTAAAGGGGTACTCCAGCCCTGAGACATCTTATCCCCTATCCAAAGGATAGGGGATAAGATGTCTCACCGCCGGGGTCCCGCCGCTGGGGACTCCCACGATCTTGTATTCGCCACCCACCTGTTTGAGCTGCACGCCGCGGTGCCAGCTCACAGACAGCCGGGTGGCGACCACGGGGCCGGAGAATCGTGACATCAAGACTCCGCCCCCGTGTGACTTCACCCGCCGCCCCGGCTATGTAAGTCTATGGGATAGGGGATAAGATGTCTCAGGGCCGGAGTACCCCTTTAAAGGTTTGCAGCAGGCAGAGCATGCTGTAGCAGTCAGCAGGTCAGCCATAATTGAGATGGCGCCCAACATGCAGAAGATTTTAAATCAATACTGTATTATGATGGCCTCTGAGAAGCCTGTGTCCAGAGTTTGATCTACCGTCCAATTATTAAGCCAATTTATTTTTGGTAAACATGTATAAAATAACATTCACAATGCTCCTATTTATTAATAGTGTTGAGCGGCATAGGCCATATTCGAATTCGCGAATATTCGCGAATATATGGACGAATATTCGTCATATATTCGCGAATATTCGCATATTCGTTATATCCTCGTTTTATTTTCGCGTATGCGAAAATACACGCATGCGAAAATTAGCAAATATGAAAATTCGCATATGCGAAAATTAGCATATGCTAATTTTCGCATATGCGAATTTTCGCACGCCAGTCTCACACAGTAGTATTACAGCCTTCTTTACACCACACAAGCTGGAAGCAGAGAGGGGTGATCACTGTGATGTGTACTGTGAAAAAAAAAACAAAAAAAAAACGAATATTCGTAATTACGAATATATAGCGCTATATTCGCGAAATTCGCGAATTCGCGAATATGCGATATTCGCGAATAATATTCGAATTGCGAATATTCGCGAGCAACACTATTTATTAAAGTGATTTTAAGTTTTGGACTATGCTTTCTGTTATAATGGTTGCCAAATAATAACCTGATCTGTTGTCCGACACATCCATAAAAGCTTATCTGAATGCCTACAATGCAGGTGGGAGGTTACTTTTGTATTCAGATTACTGTACAGCCCCAGGTGTAAAGACAACACTTCCAAGATAATCAAGAGAAGCTGAAAATTGTGAATATACAGGCAAATTTACACTAATAAATAAATAGGTACAGTGAGTTTTTTTTTACAAAATTCTAAGCAACACTGCCAATCTGGATGTCAACGTGCTGGCTACTACGATGATAGGAACCATCCAGTAAGGGTCACTACCCCTATGTTCTGTTCATTAGTTGAGATCTTGGAAGGGGGACCTATCCCCCAACAACCCCCCCACCCACACTTTACATTGGATATGGCAACCAATATGTCATCACTGTAGTAAAACAGAAAACACCCATAGGACTAATAAAACACCAGTAATTTTTCGTTGGCAATTCTGTACTGATTTATTTTCTTAAAGGGGTACTCCGCTTTTTTTTTTAAATCAATTGGTGCCAAAAAGTTAAACAGATTTCTAAATTACTTCTATTTAAAAATTTTAATCTTTCCAGTACTTATCAGCTGTTCTATGCTCCACAGGAAATTATTTTCTTTTTGAATTTCCTTTCTGTCTGACCACAGTGCTCTCTGCTGACACCTCTATCCATTTTAGGAACTGTCCAGAGCAGGATAGGTTTGCTATGGGGATTTGCTCCTACTCTGGACAGTTCCTAAAATGGACAGAGGTGTCAGCAGAGAGAACTGGGATCAGACAGAAAGGAAATTAAAAAAGAAAATAATTTCCTGTGGAGTATATAGCAGCTGTAAGGATTAAGATTTTTTAATAGAAGAAATTTACAAATCTGTTTAACTTTCTGGCACCAGTTGATTAAAAAATTTTTTTTCCAGTGGAGTACTCCTTTAATATATCTTTATTTTGGTCAGATATTTGTTTTTATAATAAAGAGCGCTGACTAAGGGAAGCATAGGAACTTACTGCATAATGTCTTATTGTTAAAGGGCAAGTATCATCTAGACATCAACCCTGCTCCGGTTCATTGTGCAAAATTCTGGCTTAACTGGGAAGAGATACTTTTAAAAACATTACTATGTGAACATCAATACACATAGAACTCACTAGTGTTCATCCCTTCATCACAACATCTCTGTACTGCACCAGGATTTGTATATGTTTTTGCAAAATTTTCTTACTTCAGGCCGTCTCCATCTTATAGGTCTCTGTGGTCTCTATTATTCCACTTTTTTGGTCCTCTTGACCTTTTTCTTCTGACTATCTAATTAATTTATGACTTATAAAATAGTGCGCTTTTACTTTGTAAGTTGGGGGGGTGTGGCACCCTCTTTAACCGTGCACCCCACCCCTCTCAGACTGGAGGTGGTTTAGTCAATGGCTGATCCAACATGTCACACAGTCAGAGGCTATATGCACAGCAGAGGTGAGTTATCATGTTAGGGTCCCATCCGATATGAGGCCACCTCCGCGTGGTGGATGGGGGGACACATTTTGATCAAAAAGTGCGCTAAGAGCCTCCATTTTTTGACCAAGAGTGCTGTTGCAACTTTCTTTTTTGTACATTTTGTATTTGCCACAGCAGCGGGCACCTGTGTATTAGGTTGTTGTGCTGGATATTTTTCCTTTTGTTTTTCCTTTGTAAGTTGGGGGGTGTGGCACCCTCTTTAGCCGTGCACCCCACCCCTCTCAGACTGGAGGTGGTTTAGTCAATGGCTGATCCAACATGTCACACAGTCAGAGGCTGTATGCACAGCAGAGGTGAGTTGTCATGTTAGGGTCCCATCCGATATGAGGCCACCTCCGCATGGTGGATGGGGGGACACATTTTGATCAAAAAGTGCGCTAAGAGCCTCCATTTTTTGACCAAGAGTGCTGTTGCAACTTTCTTTTTTGTACTTTTTGCGCTTTTGGTTTGCCTTAACTCTATGTGCTTCTTGGGACATATAAACTTGACATAAAAAACCAGGAATCCAGCTCCATTGGTGCGGTTTAAAAACAGATAATTTTATATAGATAAATCCTTCAGATATATCTGATTGTCACTTTATATAGACATTTGAGTACACATAAAAGACGCCAACAACGCCAAGCCCAGAGGGACCTAGTTTCCTTTTCCTCACTTTTAAAGCATTTTTGTGACCATCACACAGGTGATGTTTTCTCACTATGCGATATGGGCGTAGAACAGGTGTTCAAGGACTAAAAGGGGGGAGATTTAAAGGGGTTATCCACCATAAGGTGATTTTAGTACGTACCTGGCAGACAGTAATGGACATGCTTAGGAAGGATCTGCACTTGTCTTGGGGCTAAATGGCTCCATTATGAGATTACCATAACACTATGGCTAGCTTTTTTGAACTTGTATTTATTGTTTGACTTATGTTTTTTTGACTAAAAATTCCACAATGCCATTTTCCTCCCTCTCACACATCAGCCACCGCACCCATTGAAACAAAAGACCTGTGGTTTTCAATCAGGGTGCCTACAGCTGTTGCATTAGTTGCAGATTGATCCCTCCCCCCATTGAAGCAGACAGGCTCCCTGTCATCAGCTGACTAATGAGTCAGGTCTAGGCCGCATTGCAAGCTGGGAAAAATGAGAGACAACAGTCATTTTGTATGCTGGTAAAAATAAATAGTGGGGTGAAAATCACAGGAGAATTGTGAGAAAACTGTCACACACAGGTACAGACTATATTATGAACTGCACTAACTTTACAGCCCCTGTAGCATAGTCAAATAAAAAAAAATCCTAGAATACCCCTTTAAGAAGAAAACTATTGAATAGAGAATCCTTTTGGATTTTTGTTTTAAACACAAGGCAACCGATAGGTATGAATCTAAGACAGAACCAAAACCTAAAAGGGGAGTGTCTCCAAAAAAACAAAATAAAAACAAAAAACTACAAATTTACTAATCTTTCCACAAAAAATGTGGCGGATTTGAGTTCTGGAAAACCCAACAGCTCAGAGCATATGTAAAAAAAAGCAAAATGTAGGGAAAATTGCCAAATACAAGATACAATAGTAAATACCATGGAAAAATACCTGTCAGAAGCAAAACCCAACAAAGTAAAACTACACTCCACTCTTAGTAAATTAGGCCATTGTCTTTGTCATTCTAAGGGCCAGGATAATTTTCCTATTACTCACATGAAATGTTTCACTTTTTTTATTGTATGAATGAAGCCCTTGTATTTTATTAGCCTTTGTCGGTGTGTGCCTCGATAACTTTATATTTCGCTTTACCCAACTAATTTGAAGATGGTGTTTTCACAATACCGCTATGTTCCATTGCTCCATTAGGCTTTTTTTTTGTGCTTAACGGACCCTGAACGGACCGGAGTAAAACAGGAACCAACAGGCCCCGACGGATCCCATTGACTTTGCATTGAGTCCGTTGGGTGTCTACTATTTTGGAGGAGGTAGCAGGCAAAAATTTTCTCCCACTAAACTCCCCTCATTTTACAATGGAACTACCGTGAACAATGCTTAGCGGTAGTGTTAAAGAACCCTTAGATAAGAATATAAATAGCATTCAAGGGAGGGAGGGAATTCCCCCTAAAGTATGATATACTTGAAGAATGATGTCAACTTATTCAAGAATACAAAAAAGCAGGAACAGGATTGCTTTTTTAGCCAAAGAATAAAAACAGCACAATGGAAATGTTACTTTTTACGTGCTCTTTTTTTCTGTTGATAGTTGTTAAAAGAAAATCTGAAACTCGAGTCTAAGAACTTTTTTATTCCAAACGGTATGAACTGTTCAACTATAGTTCTAGGACTTTTCCAGACTCATATGTCACTCAAGTGGGATGCAATGACTGCCAGACAGCACAGTTCTACACTATACACAGAACCCCCGGCTCAGCTACTAAAATACATGGATCCTGTTCAGAACGTTATAGGGGGACATATATTCCAGCAAAAATAAGAGAGACATGAACACACGTTTCTGATTATTACACTTCATATGTTATCCAAGTTAGCAGTTAACTTTTATTGGCCATAATAAAGAAGTTGCACAACACTCTGGCTAGATGAAATATTATCTATTGTCAAAGGGAAGATGGAATAAACCATTTTCTGAGCGCTCCAACCACACAAGAGCTGAGCAAACTCCATACATAATATAGGAACCTTTTACTCATCCCTGTACTCATCCACTTATTTAACAGGAAACTACCTTTCGTATTTCACTTTAAATACTGAAATCCAAACAGTGTATTCTATAGCAATACATTTAGCATGAAATAAAATATTCCAAGCAGAGAAATGTAAGCATATGCAACCTGTAGAGAGAACCTGACCTATAGATATGTCATAAAAGTCTGATGGTGGAACTCCAACTCTGGTATATGGAAGTGATTTCCAACCAGAGAGGGGCTGGCGTGCATATAGACACCGAGCAGGAAGCATCCACATTGTAGACAAGCAGTGAGGACCCTCCCGCCCCTTCATACAGAGAGGACCCTCCATGCAATTTCCTCTCCATGGACCCTTAGTGACCAGCTGACTGCTTTCAGGACAGGTATTTAGAATGCTGGAACTGGCGGTCTGGAGGCTTGGGTGAGAGTCTGAAGGTATTTGAGGGAGTGAAGGTCTGGAGACATTTGTAGGGGGTGGGGGAGGCATTTGAAGTGGTTTGAAGGCATTGGTAGGGGGGGGCTTTGAGGCATTGTTGGGAGGTCTGGAGGCACCCGGATGTCACAACCAAATTCATAATATGTTAACAAAAAGTGAGAGACTATCCGATGGGCACCTTCCTGAATAACTAGAAATTGCCTAGAGTTTAAACAAGGCAATTTTATTGAAAATAGTGCAACTTAAAAGTTTCGAATCGGGACCGGATTCTTCGTCAGGCAGAACGAAGAATCCGGTCCAGATTCAAAACTTTTAAGTTGCACTATTTTCAATAAAATTGCCTTGTTTAAACTCTCGGCAATTTCTAGTTATTCAGGAAGGCGCCCATCGGATAGTCTCTCACTTTTTGTTCACATATTACCACAAATACCGGACTGAGAAGTTACGGGAATTGGACACCGAGGCTGCCACCTGTTATCGACCCGAGCGAGTCTACATGCCATCTAAGGTGTTGTACTCTTAGTACAACACCACACGGTAAGGTGCAATTTATCCATACACTTCACTTCAATATCCCGCAGTATTACACCAGGAGCGCACCTCTTTTCTTTTTTGTAATTGCTCTACAACCAAATTCATGGTACATAAACTTTAATAACCATAGTAGTAGACCATTGCTGCTGTTGAACTAACTTACCTTCAGTTCTGGAGATCGCTTCATCATTTCCAAGATGATATAACAACCGATAGAATGGCCAATAAGAACCAGCTTTATATCAGCTGGAACACTCTGTTTTAAGAAGAAGAGTTTGTGTTCAATTTGTCCATTGAGGCCAAATACGTCATCTATCTGGTGGTCATGTTCTGCAAAAAATAAAAATAAAATAAAATAAACACTTTAGTCAGAATTTGGCTTATACAGAAAATGGGAGATGTTGTCAATAACAAACAATCCGACTACAGATAAAAAAGTTTGGAGAAGTAACCGGATTGTGTCTTAAATTAAAATAAATATGTGATATGAAATATATGATAAGCCATAGATTGTGTGCTGCCTTGTTGTGCCCCCAAAATAATCAGAAATAATTTTCTGCATGACACAAAATGTTTAGCAAGGACATTGATCCATTTATGTGCAGACTGTACATTACCCTACACATACGGTAATTACTCCATACACAATTTTTTCTCAGTTCTAGTTCAGTCCTTTCTCTTTTTATACCTTATTGGTAAAAATACGAAAGGGTTAATATGTTAAATAAGACAGAAATTTTGTGGGATAAATTTTATTTGCTCAACCCACCATAATAGAAACAGAGCATGATAAAATAAGAAAAACAATGGTCCATTTTTTCACTGCATATAAATGACTGCATATGCGCCCAAATTTTCATGCAATCTGTACACCAAATTCCTTACATTGATACCTCTTTTGTATGTACTTTTTCAAGTATACATTAAATACTAATGTTCAAAAAATAAAAGTTTGAATTAAAATAGGCAAGAAAATAAGTTTTACACATTTAAAAAATCGAGGCAAAAAATGGCCCAGTTTAAATGCTCAAAATAGATATATTACAATTACAAGTTATCACGTAGTTTAATGATTCTGCTATTCAAATACTTAAAGGGGACCTGTTATCTCTTTGATGCTTCCCAAACGACCAATGATCAATAGATCTCTTTCTGTTTGGGTTCAGAAGAAGATCTGTCAGTCAAGACCAAATGGGCAGACAGTAGCCATCGAGGACCACCCCATTGACTCGTGGTTCAGGCAGCATGAAAGTGATGACAAGTTCTCTTGTTAGATATTTTAATGAAGCCAAATGAAATCAGAGTAATGTTAATATATATTATTTAATGCTGCAATGACAATATTCTTTTATTTTTATATTATATATTAAATATTGTTACGCCGAGCGCTCCGGGTCCCCGCTCCTCCCCGGAGCGCTCGCTACACTCTCCTCACTGCAGCGCTCCGGTCAGTTCCACTGACCCGGGGCGCTGCGATACCGCCTCCAGCCGGGATGCGATTCGGGATGCGGGTAGCGCCCGCTCGCGACGCGCACCCCGGCTCCCGTACCTGACGCGCTCTCCGTCAGTCCTGTCCCGGCGCGCGCGGCCCCGCTCCCTAGGGCGCGCGCGCGCCGGGTCTTTGCGATTTAAAGGGCCACTGCGCCGCTGATTGGCGCAGTGGTTCCAATTAGTGTTATCACCTGTGCACTTCCCTATATCACCTCACTTCCCCTTCACTCCCTCGCCGGATCTTGTTGCCATCGTGCCAGTGAAAGCGTTTCCTTGTGTGTTCCTAGCCTGTGTTCCAGACCTCCTGCCGTTGCCCCTGACTACGATCCTTGCTGCCTGCCCCGACCTTCTGCTACGTCCGACCTTGCTTCTGTCTACTCCCTTGTACCGCGCCTATCTTCAGCAGCCAGAGAGGTTGAGCCGTTGCTAGTGGATACGACCTGGTCACTACCGCCGCAGCAAGACCATCCCGCTTTGCGGCGGGCTCTGGTGAAAACCAGTAGTGACTTAGAACCGATCCACTAGCACGGTCCACGCCAATCCCTCTCTGGCACAGAGGATCCACTACCTGCCAGCCGGCATCGTGACAGTAGATCCGGCCATGGATCCCGCTGAAGTTCCTCTGCCAGTTGTCGCTGACCTCACCACGGTGGTCGCCCAGCAGTCACAACAGATAGCGCAACAAGGCCAACAGCTGTCTCAACTGACTGTTATGCTACAACAGTTACTACCACAGCTCCAGCAATCATCTCCTCCGCCAGCTCCTGCACCTCCTCCGCAGCGAGTGGCCGCTTCTGGACTACGACTATCCTTGCCGGATAAATTTGATGGGGACTCTAAGTTTTGCCGTGGCTTTCTTTCCCAATGTTCATTGCACTTGGAGATGATGTCGGACCAGTTCCCCACTGAAAGGTCTAAGGTGGCTTTCGTAGTCAGCCTTCTGTCTGGAAAAGCCCTGTCTTGGGCCACACCGCTCTGGGACCGCAATGACCCCGTCACTGCCTCTGTACACTCCTTCTTCTCGGAAATTCGAAGTGTCTTTGAGGAACCTGCCCGAGCCTCTTCTGCTGAGACTGCCCTGTTGAACCTGGTCCAGGGTAATTCTTCCGTTGGCGAGTATGCCGTACAATTCCGTACTCTTGCTTCAGAATTATCCTGGAATAATGAGGCACTCTGCGCGACCTTCAAAAAAGGCCTATCCAGCAACATTAAAGATGTTCTGGCCGCACGAGAAATCCCTGCTAATCTACATGAACTCATTCACCTAGCCACTCGCATTGACATGCGTTTTTCCGAAAGGCGTCAGGAGCTCCGCCAGGATATGGACTCTGTTCGCACGAGGCGTTTCTTCTCCCCGGCTCCTCTCTCCTCTGGTCCCCTGCAATCTGTTCCTGTGCCTCCCGCCGTGGAGGCTATGCAGGTCGACCGGTCTCGCCTGACACCTCAAGAGAGGACACGACGCCGCATGGAGAATCTCTGCCTGTACTGTGCTAGTACCGAACACTTCCTGAAGGATTGTCCTATCCGTCCTCCCCGCCTGGAAAGACGTACGCTGACTCCGCACAAAGGTGAGACAGTCCTTGATGTCTACTCTGCTTCTCCACGTCTTACTGTGCCTGTGCGGATGTCTGCCTCTGCCTTCTCCTTCTCTGCTGTGGCCTTCCTGGACTCCGGATCTGCAGGAAATTTTATTTTGGCCTCTCTCGTCAACAGGTTCAACATCCCGGTGACCAGTCTCGCCAGACCCCTCTACATCAATTGTGTAAACAATGAAAGATTGGACTGTACCATACGTTTCCGCACGGAGCCCCTTCTAATGTGCATCGGATCTCATCACGAGAGGATTGAACTTTTGGTCCTCCCCAATTGCACTTCTGAAATTCTCCTTGGACTTCCCTGGCTTCAACTTCATTCCCCAACCCTGGATTGGTCCACTGGGGAGATCAGGAGTTGGGGGCCCTCTTGTTCCAAGGACTGCCTAAAACCGGTTTCCAGTAACCCTTGCCGTGACTCTGTGGTTCCTCCTGTAACCGGTCTCCCTAAGGCCTATATGGACTTTGCGGACGTTTTTTGCAAAAAACAAGCTGAGACTCTACCTCCTCACAGGCCTTATGATTGTCCTATTGACCTCCTCCCGGGCACTACTCCACCCCGGGGCAGAATCTATCCTCTGTCCGTCCCAGAGACTCTTGCCATGTCTGAATACGTCCAGGAAAATTTAAAAAAGGGCTTTATCCGTAAATCCTCCTCTCCTGCCGGAGCCGGATTTTTCTTTGTGTCCAAAAAAGATGGCTCTCTACGTCCTTGCATTGACTACCGCGGTCTTAATAAAATCACGGTTAAGAACCGCTACCCCCTACCCCTCATCTCTGAACTCTTTGATTGCCTCCAAGGTGCCCACATTTTTACCAAACTGGACTTAAGAGGTGCTTATAATCTCATCCGCATCAGAGAGGGGGATGAATGGAAAACGGCATTTAACACCAGAGATGGACACTTTGAGTATCTGGTCATGCCCTTTGGCCTGTGCAACGCCCCTGCCGTCTTCCAAGACTTTGTTAATGAAATTTTTCGTGATCTCCTATACTCCTGTGTTGTTGTATATCTGGACGATATCCTGATTTTTTCTGCCAATCTAGAAGAACACCGCCAGCATGTCCGTATGGTTCTTCAGAGACTTCGTGACAATCAACTCTATGCCAAAATAGAGAAATGTCTGTTTGAATGCCAATCTCTTCCTTTCCTAGGATACTTGGTCTCTGGCCAGGGACTACAAATGGATCCAGACAAACTCTCTGCCGTCTTAGATTGGCCACGCCCCTCCGGACTCCGTGCCATCCAACGTTTTTTGGGGTTCGCCAATTATTACAGGCAATTTATTCCACATTTTTCTACCGTTGTGGCTCCTATTGTGGCTTTAACCAGAAAAAATGCCGATCCCAAGTCTTGGCCTCCTCAAGCGGAAGACGCCTTTAAACGGCTCAAGTCTGCCTTTTCTTCGGCTCCCGTGCTCTCCAGACCTGACCCATCTAAACCCTTCCTATTGGAGGTTGATGCCTCCTCAGTGGGAGCTGGAGCTGTCCTTCTACAAAAAAACTCTTCCGGGCATGCTGTTACTTGTGGTTTTTTTTCTAGGACCTTCTCTCCGGCGGAGAGGAACTACTCCATCGGGGATCGAGAGCTTCTAGCCATTAAATTAGCACTTGAGGAATGGAGGCATCTGCTGGAGGGATCAAGATTTCCAGTTATTATTTACACCGATCACAAGAACCTCTCCTACCTCCAGTCTGCCCAACGACTGAATCCTCGTCAGGCCAGGTGGTCTCTGTTCTTTGCCCGATTTAATTTTGAAATTCACTTTCGGCCTGCCGATAAGAACATTAGGGCCGATGCTCTCTCTCGTTCCTCAGATGCTTCTGAAGTTGAACTCTCTCCTCAACACATCATTCCTCCTGACTGCCTGATTTCCACTTCTCCAGCCTCCATCAGGCAAACTCCTCCAGGAAAGACCTTTGTTTCTCCAGGCCAACGCCTCGGAATCCTCAAATGGGGTCACTCCTCCCATCTCGCAGGTCATGCGGGCATCAAGAAATCTGTGCAACTCATCTCTCGCTTCTATTGGTGGCCGACTCTAGAGACTGATGTGGTGGACTTTGTGCGAGCCTGCACTATCTGTGCCCGGGATAAGACTCCTCGCCAGAAGCCCGCTGGTTTTCTTCATCCTCTGCCTGTCCCCGAACAGCCTTGGTCTCTGATTGGTATGGATTTTATTACTGACTTACCCCCATCCCATGGCAACACTGTTATTTGGGTGGTCGTTGATCGATTCTCCAAAATGGCACATTTCATCCCTCTTCCTGGTCTTCCTTCAGCGCCTCAGTTGGCTAAACAATTTTTTGTACACATTTTTCGTCTTCACGGGTTGCCTACGCAGATCGTCTCGGATAGAGGCGTCCAATTCGTGTCTAAATTCTGGAGGGCTCTCTGTAAACAACTCAAGATTAAATTAAATTTTTCTTCTGCATATCATCCTCAATCCAATGGACAAGTAGAAAGAATTAACCAGGTCTTGGGTGATTATTTACGACATTTTGTTTCCTCCCGCCAGGATGACTGGGCAGATCTTCTACCTTGGGCCGAATTCTCGTATAATTTCAGAGTCTCTGAATCTTCCTCCAAATCCCCATTTTTCGTGGTGTACGGCCGTCACCCTCTTCCTCCCCTCCCTACCCCCTTGCCCTCTGGTCTGCCCGCTGTGGATGAAATTTCTCGTGATCTTTCCATCATATGGAGAGAGACCCAAAATTCTCTCTTACAGGCTTCTTCACGCATGAAGAAATTCGCGGATAAGAAAAGAAGAGCTCCTCCCATTTTTTCCCCTGGAGACAAGGTATGGCTCTCCGCTAAATATGTCCGCTTCCGTGTCCCTAGCTATAAGTTGGGACCACGCTATCTTGGTCCTTTCAAAATTTTGCGCCAGATTAATCCTGTCTCTTACAAACTTCTTCTTCCTCCTTCTCTTCGTATTCCTAATGCCTTTCACGTTTCTCTTCTTAAACCACTTATCATTAACCGTTTCTCTCCCAAATCTGTTCCTCCCACTCCTGTCTCCGGCTCCTCGGACATCTTCTCCGTCAAAGAGATTTTAGCATCAAAAAAGGTCAGAGGGAAAACCTTCTTTTTAGTGGATTGGGAGGGTTGTGGTCCAGAAGAGAGGTCCTGGGAACCTGAGGACAATATCCTGGACAAAAGTCTGGTTCTCAGGTTCTCAGGCTCCAAGAAGAGGGGGAGACCCAAGGGGGGGGGTACTGTTACGCCGAGCGCTCCGGGTCCCCGCTCCTCCCCGGAGCGCTCGCTACACTCTCCTCACTGCAGCGCTCCGGTCAGTTCCACTGACCCGGGGCGCTGCGATACCGCCTCCAGCCGGGATGCGATTCGCGATGCGGGTAGCGCCCGCTCGCGACGCGCACCCCGGCTCCCGTACCTGACGCGCTCTCCGTCAGTCCTGTCCCGGCGCGCGCGGCCCCGCTCCCTAGGGCGCGCGCGCGCCGGGTCTTTGCGATTTAAAGGGCCACTGCGCCGCTGATTGGCGCAGTGGTTCCAATTAGTGTTATCACCTGTGCACTTCCCTATATCACCTCACTTCCCCTTCACTCCCTCGCCGGAGCTTGTTGCCATCGTGCCAGTGAAAGCGTTTCCTTGTGTGTTCCTAGCCTGTGTTCCAGACCTCCTGCCGTTGCCCCTGACTACGATCCTTGCTGCCTGCCCCGACCTTCTGCTACGTCCGACCTTGCTTCTGTCTACTCCCTTGTACCGCGCCTATCTTCAGCAGCCAGAGAGGTTGAGCCGTTGCTAGTGGATACGATCTGGTCACTACCGCCGCAGCAAGACCATCCCGCTTTGCGGCGGGCTCTGGTGAAAACCAGTAGTGACTTAGAACCGATCCACTAGCACGGTCCACGCCAATCCCTCTCTGGCACAGAGGATCCACTACCTGCCAGCCGGCATCTTGACAAATATATTTGAGGTAAAAATTATATAATCTAATATAGTAGGCTAAAAAGCTTAAAAAAATATATATAAAAAATTTAAATAAAAAGAAACAAAGAAAAAAAGAATCATCTCTCCAATATTCTCAACTGGATATGAAGGAACAAAAGATTTAAATATGGTTATTAAACTCATAATAAAAAGGAAGCATCATGAAAAACAAATCCTACAAAAACATAAAAGAAAATCACAATAGTTATTATTGACTTGAATTCTATAAGAGCTTCTTGGCTTCAGTGAAGCAGATGAGCGTAAATGACTAGGTGCAGAATAGAAAGCTTCACTCCAGAGAGAACTTATGAAGTGGGAATTGGATAGATTTAAAAGCATGGTACATTCCAGGGTTTCCACCGCCTGCCGATTATTCATGTACGATCAACTCTTCTGGCACAATGAAAGAAAATCAAAGCCCGAATCAGAGAGGCCTGTATCACTGCACCCCTACACTGCGGTGTTCTTGGCACCGAGACGACCAGGAACAGTATGGATCCTGTAATTTTTAAGGTGTCATTGGAGTTCACAAAGATGTTACATACTCCACCAGATATGAACTGATGTTTATCTTCTATTATATCTCATCCAACTATTACTACAAAAATAAAAAATAAATAGAATAAGCAAAGCTGCACAGTTTTTAGGTTATAGATATTTATCTTGCTTATGTCTACATTCTTATACTCTCTTTACATTCACTTTAAGGGGACACCACATAAAAAGTAATAAAAATATCAATACTGACCATGGCCTCCCCTTCATCGTTGAACCCATTTTGTCTCACATTGCAATCCAATATCAAAATTCAACCTGTTTTACACAAGTACTTAGCCTGTCCTAAGTGACTGTCCCAGGAGTCTGCAGGGAATGGATGGTGATAAACTTTTACAGCTAATGGCTGAATACTCGCTCGGTCCACAGCTATTCCAACCCACAGCTATCCCAACTCCTTGTATACATACACATTAGGTTTGGGCACAAATGTAAATGTTTCAATGTAAAAAGGAGGGTTGGTGTCAAAGCTGCTGCCAGATACAACATATTTCCCATGAGAACAAATGGATCGGGCATGTTGAGATGACCGATCCTTTTTTCCTTAAAGGGGTACTCCGGTGAAAACCTTTTTTCTTTTAAATCAACTGGTGGCAGAAAGTTTGTAACAATATTTGTAACTTACTTCTATTAAAAAATCTTAATCCTTCTTGTACTTATTAGCTGCTGAATACTACAGAGGGAATTCTGTTCTTTTTGGAATGCTCTCTGATGACATCACGACCACAGTTCTCTCTGCTGACGTTATTATAATAATAATAACGCTTTATTTATTGTTGTCCTTAGTGGGATTTGAACCCAAGTCCCCAGCACTGCAAGGCAGCAGTGCTAACCACTGAGCCACCATGCTGCCCTTAGCATACATCTGCTATGAATGGTTGCTAACATGGACAGAGATGTCAGCAGAGAGCACTGTGTTCATGATGTCATCAGTGTTCCAAAAAGAAAGGAATTTCCTCTGTAGCATTCCGCAGCTAATAAGTACTGGAAGGATTAAGATTTTTTAATAGAAGTAATTTACAAATATGTTTAACTTTCTGCCACCAGTTGATTTAAAAGAAAAAAGGTTTTCACAGGAGTACCCCTTTAACATCTGTCAAATGAATGCTGTCTGAACACCAAATAGACATATTAGTCCAAATTTATCAAACTATGTGAGAGTAAAAATGTAATGATTTTTCTTTATAGCAACCAATCACAGCTCAGCTTTCATTTTACCAGAGTTCATTAGCTAAGCTGTGATTGGTTGCTGTGGGAAAATCAATCCACTTTTTCTCTCACACAGTTTGATAAATCTGGGCCTATATTCTCCATCCTGATGAAATTGTCAGGTGCTCTTGACATTAATGCATATGCAATTTTTAGGGTTTTTAGAAAAATAATTGGCTTTCTAGGATGTAAACAGAGAAAACCTGATGTAAAATATTGCATTGTGGAAAATAAGGTGCATGTAGGGGTGAAGGGAAGATCACCCCTCCTACATCCGCCTGTTAAAGTAACTCTGTCAGCTTTATTTTCTGAAATGCAGACACCATTAGATAGCTGTTAGGGAAAAAAGCAAACTACCTTACCTGGAGGTGATTATGGTTGTCAAACTTATAAAATGTCTTTTTTATTTTTCAGCTGGAACCCCTCTTTGCTTGCCCTCGCCTCCCAGTCTCTCCTTGGTTGACATACAATGCTCTGTAGATGAACCCCCTTAAAGGGGTAACTCTGGTGGATTTTTTTTTTTTAAATCAACTGTTGCCACAAAGTTAAACAGATTTGTAAATTATGCAAAGATAAGTAATAAGACGGCACTCACCACGGTCGTGACTTCATATCCTTTATTCGGGAATAGCAGGTCTTAAGAAGTATGTAAGTATGATACAGCTGTCACCTCCACGCTGAGGTCCCCAGCGTCCTTGCCATGATACCTGCCTGACACCGCACCTCTGTTCCCTACTATTCCTGAATAAAGGTTATAAAGTCACGACCGTGGTGAGTGCCGTCTTATTACCTATCTTTGCATACTTGGATTGTCTACCTCTCTTCAATAGATTGAGCACCACCTAATCCTTTGTTATTTACCTGCCGCGATATTGTACATTCCCGGATTATCAGCAGTGCCGGTCTCTTTCTTACTAAACTCAGATTTGTAAATTACTTCTGGAGCACCTTTTCTCCTGTTTTTAGAATTAACAGAGAGTGTCCGGCTACTGATAGTAGCCGACATTCACTGTTCTGAAGTGAGCGCAGCTCCTGCTCTTGCTTCAAGGCCGCTTAAGGACTCAGGGCTTAAGTACCAGGACGCAAGGGCGTACCTGTACGCCCTTTGTTCTTAACAGGTTAATAATGAGGGGCTAAGAGATGAGGGCAAGCAAAAATGCATAGTATGGCACTTGAGCAGCTACGCTCCAACTCCTTGACTGAGATATAAAAAGGAGATTTTATAAGTTTGGCAACTACCATCAGCCCCAGGAAAGGTATGAATGTTCTTTAATACAGGTTTTATAAAGGTTCTTTGTATAAAGGTTTCTTTTATACACTAACAGCTATCGAATGGTGTCTGCACCTCTTAGCAGCAAATACAGCTGACATATTCCTTTAAACAAACTAACACAGGATTGGCAGATCAATGGTGCTGGTCCATGTCGGAATGTAACCACCCTGTCGACAAGTGTGCCACAGCTCCCATAACAAGTGAAAAAAGCAGCAGCTCAACTGTCGTACTGTTCACACAGGGAACAAGGGACCTTGGTTCCTGATCACTGGGGTCCTTGAGGTCAGATCCCACACAGATCTGATGCTGTAATCTTGGCATAACCCTTTTAACCACATCAGCAATTTTACTATTACCAAATGTTTCCAGATGTCCTTTAAGGGCAGGGTAATCCTCATGCACAGTTATAATTCACCTCTGCTTTGTATGGAACCATAATAAGACTTTAGTTGAGGTGCATAAGCCTTAGGTAATTTGCTGTTTCCCCTTAGTTTTAACAAATGCCACTATTAGTCATAGAAGACAACTGCTGTCCACCTAAGGTGCCCATATACATAAGAGCAAAGACAGCCACACCTTCTGATTTCAGCTAGACAGGCCAAGTGTACACCAACAAGACAAAGAAGCTTTGGGCATGTTGGATTTTAAAACCTGGTTTCACGTTTGCAGGGAATAGTAAGCTCTGAACTTTCTCTAGAGCCCCTTTCCTTGCCTACTTGCATAGCCTCCCTAAGTAGCAGCTCTACAACTTGAAGCCAGTCCCTTCACTGACTACAGAGACAACATAGTCAAAACAATAAGCAGGAACTGTTCAAGGTGTGGTACACAGGTCAGGATATGAAAGGTTACAAGCAAACAAAGACTAGGATTCTAAGTAATGGCATAAATGCAAAGTAGTTAAAAACAGATATCAGGGAAACATAGCGGCAGGTATATAGCATGCAGATAATAGCCTAATGACCAAATCAAGGTACGACAGGAATGATAATATGAATGAGACAGGATAACTAGAAATTTAACCGCGAGACTAAACCAGAAATGCAAGTAATGGAACACTAGACTAACAAAAAACCAACAATGAAGGAATACAAAATACAAAAAACAAATAAACTCCAGGTTTGGGACAAAGCAAGATGCAAAGGAACAGGCCCAACCACAGGAGGAAAACGCAAAATACAAAGAAGTCTAAACTCAGGTCAAGGTTCAGGATTCATAGAAACAGGCATGAACATAAGCCAAAATAGAAGGAAAAGTTACTAATAGAGATACCAAATTAGACAGGATAGCCTCCCGAGGCACAGACAGATAACTTACAAACTAACTAAGGTAAAAGCACATAACTGAGTAAAACTAAAAAGGTCATAGCTACAACAAATATATATATATAGAGTATGTGTACACAGACAGAGACAAACTGCAAAGTGAAATTAGCAGCAAGCCTGCAAGGCCTTGGAGGCCTGTAATAACCCCTCCTACCTGCTGATTGGTCCAAGACTGTGATTCTTACCTGGCCAGAGAGCAACATGCACAGCCTGGCCAGGTGTGGTCGTTACACCTGGTCCTTTAATTCTTAGGGGAGATAAACTGCAATCAGAGGTGTCTGGAAGTGGCTTATTCCCCTGTCCTCTTTGAGAGCATGTGCATGCATGGCTGAACCAATTATGCATGTGCAAAATAACAAGGATAGTCAATGGCCAACAACTATTGAAGGTGTACAACTACCATAACATTATGCAACTACATCTGCTATAGCAAAAGTCGGTACCCATGGGGAGGGGGGCATACAGTCTGAGGAGGCTTATCCACACCCTAAATCCCTCAATAGTGACAGAATTTTTTCCTCATGTTAGAGGGGGCTTTGCCTGTCGAAGCACTTGGTATGATTCCTTTTCATTGTACAACAAAAGGTCACTTGAGCACAGTCTCTGCACGGAATGCATCACCTTGAATATAAACTAACATAGGCAAGGCCGAGGCTTTGAGTATCTCAATGACAGATAATATATTTTCGCTGTGTTTATCCATCTGCGTAACATCTCCACATCACTTTATAAAAATTGAATATTACTGAATGTAAACATAACTAATATGTTTAACACCGAGTGTGTTATTTTATTTTATGTCTACTGTTAACGTGTTTTAAATTACCTAAAGCAACCTTTCTATTCTCGGTGTATAATACTTAATAAATCTCCTGGCCTTTCAGGAGTCAGGAGTAATAGCGACGAAAATGCAACAACTCGTATACGAGATACAAATAAAATGAAATAAAACATCGTCCCAGTACAATTTATTGCTCCGCTTCTGGCAGGACTGAGAGAATCGCTCCTTTTGAACACAGTTTGGAACTGAAAATGAAACACATGTAGACACAAACAAATGAGATAAGAGGCTGTTTAGCCAACGGGGTCTTCTTGTTGGGATTATAAAACAAGGAAGCTTCTTGTATGATCCAAAACCTCGAAAATTCCCTTAGGCCAAAACATTGTTAATCACGATTCCATTTTCAGCGCACATAAAATATACACAATAATCTACTTCACAGAAAATGAATAGTTTGATATTAATGTCTACGCCCTTTCTGCATACAATAGGGGTTTCGTTTATAGGTTTAATAGATAAAAACAAAAACAGCTAAGGGGAAATGACTAGTCCCTGGCATAAAAATCATTGGCTGTATAACATTAAAATAAAAACTTTTAAATGAGAAAAAAGAAAAAAAAAGCATTGGCTGATGTGTATGTGCACTGTATAAGCCAAAGCAGCAATTATCCAGAGATGGACTCATGGTGGTCTGGGACATCTGACAATAATGGTCTTGGGCCCCTCACCGAAGACCATAGCTATAATATCAGGGGTGATCCTGATTAAAACAATTCTGGGTGTTCTGCCGAGTGAGACCCCCAACCCAGCCCCCATTCCGGATCTCCAGGGCCCTGGCTATCCCAGCTACATGTATTGTCTGTGGGAGCACCCAAGATACCAGCGTACAGCCTACAGGTATTTAATGCGCTCCTATAGACAGAGCATGGAGCGAGTGCCACCTGCTGCTCCAAGAAAATTTCCTTAGGCCAAAAGCCGGTAATTACTCACTGGTAATTCTATTTCCTCGTAGTCACAACAGCACCACCAGAGAGATGGACTCCTCCTCCAGGAAACCTAGAGTACAAAAAGGATGCCCATCCCTCTCTGCCTCAGTGAATTACCGAGACTTTAAGAAGCATCCTACATAAGATTAGCAAACAACATTATACGCATAACGTATATATATATATATATATATATATATATATATATATATATATATACACACACTTTTTTTCTTTTTTACAACACCACAGTGAACACATTTCATGTGAGAAGAACAAGAAAAAAGTGTGGGAATAGTATGTGGTGCTGTCGTGACTACGAGGAAATAGAATTACCGGTGAGTAATTACCAGCTTTCCACCCTGTCACCACAGTACCACCAGAGAGAATACCACGGAAGTATTAGGGAGGGACCACTGCTTGAAGAACTTTGGGCCCAAAAGCCAAGGAGGATAGATCGTCAACCCTGAGCCTATAGTGCCAAAAAAAAGTATGTGGGGATGACCAAGTAGCCGCCCTACAGATCTGAGCAATAGAAGCACCTCTTTTCTCTGCCCATGAAGAGGCGACAGCTCTAGTAGAGTGGGCTATCAGGTTGGCTGGTGGAGACAGACCTGCAGAGGAATAAGCTGCAACAGTGGCCTGCCTAACCCATCTAGCAATAATATCTGCTCTGACACTATTTCCCCTATTGGGACCTGCAAACTGAATAAACAATTTATTTGATTTCCTAAAATTTTTGGTCCTTTCAAAATATTTTATAACACATCTGTGGAACAGATTTTCACTTTCTGAAGATGGATTTGCACAGAAGGACGGAAGGACAACCTCTTGAGATAAATGGAAATCTGACACAACTTTAGGTAAAAAAAAGCAGGAACAGGTCTTAAAATAATCCTATCAACTAAGATATGAATATAGGGTTCTCTAGTGCATAGGGCCGTTAGCTCCCCTACTCTCCTGGCAGATGTGACAGCTATAAGTAAGGCAGTTTTCTGGACTGAAAGCTTCAGGGGTATAAAAGACAAATGCTCAAAGGGACTCCTGCAGGGAGAGTTAAGCACCAGAGTAAGATCCCAAGGAGAAAAAGCTGACGGACTGGATAGCTGCATTCTGGTAACAGACTTAAAAAATCTCAACACCTAGGGATGATTAGCCATATAACACCCCTAGAGCAGCTACCTGTACTTGAGGGTGGCAACTCTTAACCCTTTCTCAAGTTCTCTTTGTAAAAAATCAAGGATAAAGGCATACTTTGGCTTATCCAAATCAAAGACGGTAGAATTTGAAAAGTGGATATGACTGTGCCTGACAGATCCTTGGACTTCAAGATTATCCTTTCAAGAGCCAAGCCGTCAGATGAAGGTTGCAGACATCTGAACGAAGGACCGGGCCTTGGCTGAGAAGATCCTGGATTTCTGGGAGAACCCAGGGGTCTGTTAGAGACATAGTCCTCAGACAGGAGAACCATGCTCTCCGGGGCCAGAATGGGGATATTAGGATGACCGCTGCTCTGTTCTCTTTGATCTTTCTTATAACTCTAGGAATAAGAGCCAGGGGAGGAAAGGCGTAGGCCAAGTCCCATTCCCAAGTCTGAGATTGGTGCGTCCACCACCAAGGGTCTGTCTGCTGGATCTAGAGAAAGAAAGTCTCTGACCTGTCTGTTTTGCCTGGTGGAAAAAAGATCCACTTAGCTGTGATCTTGAATAATATTTTTGGATTTAACCGCTATTCCCCTTGATGAATTAATTGCTGGCTTAGAAAGTCTGTCCTGATATTGAGATCCCCTTTGATATGCACTACAGAGATTGTTTTTAGATGGGATTCTGCAAAGGACAGGACCTGAAAAGACAAATTCATAAGGGATGGACTTCCCGTAGCTCCCTGTCTATCTATGACAGACACAGTAGTGGTATTATCCGAGAAGATTTTAACATTAGAGCCCCAAATAAAATCACTAGCTGTTTCAAGAGTCCTAGACACTGCTTAAAGCTCCCTAAAATTAGAGGATCTGACAACCAGCACTTCTTCCCAAAGGCCCTAAAAATTAAGGTTACCCAAATGAGCACCCCATTCCCAAGGACTGGCATTGGTAGTGAGGATAACAGGGTCCCAACAAACCCAATCTACACCTTTAGAAACGTTATAACTCAGTAACCACCAGTCTAAAGAGGCCAGCACTTGATGGGGCAACACAATGCGCCTATCCAAATCTTGTTGGGAACCAACCCAAGTCTCAAATAGTTCTAATTGTAAAACTCGAGAGTGAAAATGGCCACAGGGAACTGCAGGGATGGCTGCTGTGAACAAACCTAAGACTGACATCCCCTTCCTAATAGAAATACAGGGAGAACTAATGATCTCACTGACTGAAGAGATAATCTTTTCTATCTTAAGCCGGAGGGAGAAAAAGATTTTTGTACTGAAGAGTCAAACAAAATGCCCAAAAAAACTTTCTGTTGAGTAGGGATAAGGGAGGATTTATCGCAGTTAATTAACAAGCCCAACTTGTGGAGGATATCAATAGTACGGGACAAAAAAAATTTCCCTTTTGTTTCTGATTCTGCTACCAGCAGAAAATCATCTAGATAGAGAATAAAAATCCCTTCTCTCTCTCGGATATGGGCCGCCAAATAAATACGTAAATACTCTAGGAGCAATGGCTATACCAAAGGGCCGGGTGCAGAACTGTAGATGAGGGAGTTGAGAATTTATCAAAACTGCAATCTTAAATATTTCTGATAATCTATGTGAATAGTGAAATGAAAGTATGCATCTTTCAAATCTAGAGACGACATAAAACAATCCTTTAACAAAAGGTGGATTTTATTGTCTCCATTTTAAATTGATTATAAATCAAATAACGATTCAGAAGCTTGAGATTAATAATAACCCTGAACGTTCCATTTGGTTTTCCCACAAGAAAAAGTGTAGAATAAAACCCCAAACCCTGTTCTTGTGGAGGTACAGGAACCAAAACACCTTTCTCTATTAGGGATAATACTTCTCCTTGTATAGAAGACTGACCTGAAGGTCCTGGAGGAGACTTAGTGACCAAGAAACGAGTAGGTGGCAAACTAACAAAATCCAGATGGAGACCATCCCAAATAGTTTGAATTATCCAAGAACTACTAGAAATTTTTTCCCATTCTGGAAAAAAATCTTTAACCCCTTAAGGACCAGGCCATTTTACACCTTAAGGACCAGAGCGTTTTTTGCAAATCTGACCACTGTCACTTTAAACAATAATAACTCTGGAATGCTTTTAGTTATCATTCTGATTCCGAGATTATTTTTTCGTGACATATTCTACTTTAACTTAGTGGTAACATTTTGTGGTAACTTGCATCCTTTCTTGGTGAAAAATCCCCAAATTTGATGAAAAAAATTCAAATTGTGCATTTTTCTAACTTTGAAGCTCTCTGCTTGTAAGAAAAATGGATATTCAAAATAAATATTTTTTGGTTCACATATACAATATGTCTACTTTATGTTTGCATCATAAAATTTATGAGTTTTTACTTTTGGAAGACACCAGAGGGCTTCAAAGTTCAGCAGCAATTTTCAAATTTTTCACAAAATTTTCAAACTTGCTATTTTTCATGGACCAGTTCAGGTTTGAAGTGGATTTGAAGGCTCTTCATATTAGAAATACCCCACAAAAGACCCCATTATAAAAACTACACCCCACAAAGTATTCAAAATGACATTCAGTAAGTGTATTAACCCTTTAGGTGTTTCACAGGAATAGCAGCAAAGTGAAGGAGAAAATTCAAAATCTTCATTTTTTACACTCGCATGTTCTTGTAGACCCAATTTTTGAATTTTTGCAAGGGGTAAAAAGGAGAAAATTTTTACTTGTATTTGAAACCCAATTTATCTCGAGTAAGGACATACCTTATATGTCTATGTTAATTGTTCAGCGGGCACAGTAGAGGGCTCAGAAGGGAAGGAGCGACAAATGGTTTTTGGGGGCATGTCACCTTTAGGAAGCCCCTAGTCACATTTGGCTTTTTGAAAGCAAATTTTGCTTTGGGGGCATGCCGCATTTAGGAAGCCCCTATGGTGCCAGAAGAGCAAAAATAAGACCACATGGCATACCATTTTGGAAACTAGACCCCTCAGGGAACGTAACAAGGGGTAATGTGAACCTTAATACCCTACAGGTGTTTCACGACTTTTGCATAATTAAAAAAAAAAATTTTTTTTTTTACATAAAATGCTTGGTTTCCCAAAATTTTTACATTTTTAAAAAGGGTAATAGCAGAAAATACCCCCCAAAATGTGAAGCCCAATTTCTCCCGATTCAGAAAACACCCCATATGGGGGTGAAAAGTGCTCTGCTGGGTGCACTACAGGTCTCAGAAGAGAAGGAGTCACATTTAGCTTTTTGAAAGCAAATTTTGCTCTGGGGGCATGCCGCATTTAGGAAGCCATAGGGGCTTCCTAAATGCGGCATGCCCCCAGAGCAAAATTTGCCAGAACAGCAAAAAAAAAAAAAAAAAACACATGGCATACCATTTTGGAAACTAGACCCCTCGGGGAACATACCCCTTAATACCCCACAGGTGATTCACGACTTTTGCATATGTGCATATGTGAAAACAAAAAATTTTTTTTTACCTAAAATGCTTGGTTTCCCAAAAATTTTACATTTTTAAAAAGGGTAATAGCAGAAAGTACCCCCCAAAATTTGTAACACAATTTCTCCCGAGTACAGCGATACCCCATATGTGGCCCTAAACTGTTGCCTTGAAAGACGACAGGGCTCCAAAGTGAGAGCGCATTTGAGGCCTAAATTAGGGATTTGCATAGGGGTGGACATAGGGGTATTCTATGCCAGTGATTCCCGAACAGGGTGCCTCCAGCTGTTGTAAAACTCCCAGCATGCCTAGACAGTCAGTGGCTGTCTGGCAATACTGGGAGAAGTTGTTTTGCAACAGCTGGAGGCTCTGTTTTGGAAACAGTGGCGTACCAGACGTTTTTCATTTTTATTGGGGAGGGGAGGGGGGCTGTGTAGGGGTATGTGTATATGTAGTGTTTTTTACTTTTTATTTTATTTTGTGTTAGTGTAGTGTAGTGTTTTTAGGGTACAGTCACACGGGCGGGGGTTCACAGTAGTTTCTCGCTGGCAGTTTGAGCTGCGGCAGAAAATTTGCCGCAGCACAAACTTGCAGCCGGATATTTACTGTAAACCTCCGCCCATGTGAGTGTACCCTGTACGTTCACATTGGGGAGGGGAGAACATCCAGCTGTTGCAAAACTACAACTCCCAGCATGTACGGGCTATCAGTGCATGCTGGGAGTTGTAGTTTTGCAACAGCTGGAGGCTCCGTTTTGGAAACAGTGGCGTACCAGACGTTTTTCATTTTTATTGGGGAGGGGAGGGGGGCTGTGTAGGGGTATGTGTATATGTAGAGTTTTTTACTTTTTATTTTATTTTTTGGTAGTGTAGCATTTTTAGGGTACAGTCGCACGGGCGGGGGTTCACTGTAGCTTCTCGCTGGCAGTTTGAGCTGCGGCAGAAAATTTGCAGCAGCTCAAACTTGCAGCCGGATACTTACTGTAAACCTCCGCCCATGTGAGTGTACCCTGTACGTTCACATTGGGGGGGGGTGGGAACATCCAGCTGTTGCAAAACTACAACTCCCAGCATGTACGGTCTATCAGTGCATGCTGGGAGTTGTAGTTTTGCAACAGCTGGACGCACACTGGTTGAGAAACACAGAGTTTGGTAACAAACTCAGTGTTTTGCAACCAGTGTGCCTTCAGCTGTTGCAAAAGCTACAACCCCCAGCATGTACGGACAGCGGAAGGGCATGCTGGGTCTTGTAGTTATGCAACAGCTGGAGGCATACTACTTTGTCTGGGGATGCTGGGGATTGTAGTTATGCAACAGCTGGAGACACACTGGTTTGCTACTTAACTCAGTGTGCCTTCAGCTGTTGCAAAACTACAACTCTCAGCAGTCACCGGCAGCCAACATGCATGCTGGGAGTTGTAGTTATGCAACCAGCAGATGCACCACTACAACTCCCAGCATGCACTTTAGCTGATTGTGCAAGCTGGGTGTTGTAGTTATACAACAGCTGAAGGTACACTTTTCCATAGAAAAAAAGGTGCCTCCAGCTGTTGCAAAACCATAAGTCCCAGCATGCCCATAAGGGAATGCTGGGAGTTGTGGTGGTCTGCCTCCTGCTGTTGCATAACTACAGCTCCCAGCATGCCCTTTTTGCATGCTGGGAGCTGTTGCTAAGCAACAGCAGGAGGCTGTCACTCACCTCCTGCTGCTGCTCCACGCCGCATCAGGTCAGTCCCTCGCCGCCGCTGCTCCTGGGGCCCCGATCCCAACATTGACGCTGGGGATCGGGGTCCCCAGCACCCGTGGTCTTCTTCCCGCACCCGCTCACGTCCTCCGGAAAAGGGGTGGAGCGGGATGCGGGAGTGACATCCGCAGCAGGCGCCCTGATTGGTCGGCCGGTAAACCGGCCGACGAATCAGGGCGATCGTGAGGTGGCACCAGTGCCACCTCACGCCTGCTGGCTATGGCTGTTCGGGGCCGTCTCAGACGGCCCCGATCAGCCAGTAATTCCGGGTCAACGGAGACCCGATTGACCCGGAATCGCCGCAGATCGCTGCACTGAATTGTCCAGTGATCTGCGGCCATCGCCGACATGGGGGGGCATAATGACCCCCCTGGGCAATACGCCGCGATGCCTGCTGAACGATTTCAGCAGGCATCGGGCACCGGCTCCCCTCTGGCTAGCGGCGGGGGGCCGGGAATGGACAGGACGTACTCCTACGTCCTCGGTCCTTAAGGACTTGGAAACGGGGGCGTAGGAGTACGTCCATTGTCCTTAAGGGGTTAAGTCTACCACCTACTCGAGGATCCCATCATTGGGGGTCAGGTTTTTTGGTGGAAGTACTAGGCTAATTAAACATAAGGTCATTCCCCTTATGGGAAATTTTCCACTTGTTAGAAAGATCCCTATTCTTATTCTGACCACCTCTCTTCCATTTAAAGTGAAAAGGCTTATTTTGTCTAGGGGGTTGGGAGGATGGGAACCCCTTTTTCGTATCCTCAGCCTTGTCTAATACATCTGAGAGGACAGAACCAAACAAAAATTCTCCCTTCACAACTTACTCTTTGAGCCACTTTCCCCTGACCAATTTTTTTATCCAGAGCGCTATTTTGGCAGAGTTGATAAGTGCTGCTGATCTGGCGGACAACCTAACTGTGTCTGAAGATAAATCCGCCAAAAAAGCAGATTTTTTTTAATTGTAGCCACCAGGGAAAGAGTCTTCTCTTTGGGTACATCATTCTGCATATAAGAAGATAACTGGTCAACCCACATCACTAAGGATCTTGCAATAGTGGTACCAGCGACCGTGGGTTTAAGAGTGGCCCCTGCAGTCTCACAAGCCCTTTTGAGGAAAACGTCTGCTTTTCTGTCCATAGGGTCTTTTAAAGTACCAAATCCTCAAATGGTAAAGACCCCTTCCTGGAGACCTTGGAAACTGCCATGTCAATCTTAGTAGGGCGATCCCAATACTTAGTGTCAAACTCAGAAAAGGGGTATTTTCTTTTAATTGCCCTAGGAGTTAAAGTTTACTTATCCGGAGTTTCCCATTTCTCTCTTAATTAATTGAGAAATGGTTTTATGAAATGGAAAAACTCTACGTTTTCTTTCTTCTAGGCCCTCAAACATGATGTCTTGAATAGACTTCTGCTCTTTAGTCTCCTCAAGCCCCATGGTGGCCCTCACGGCTTTAGTCAATTGCTCAGAATCCTCTGAAAGAAAAAGAGGCTTCCCCGAAAAATCATATTCAGATGGATGGGAGTCATCCTCTGTAGGGAATATATAACTATGACAACCCATAGTATAAAAACTAAAAACCCAATATCAGATAAAAGATATACCTGAATCAGAATGAATAGAAACCCACATCTTCTTCCTCCTCAATATCACCAGGAAAAGAAGGGGCCATTACCGATGCCAGGGGGGGAGGGGGGGGCGGGTCTAACTACTGGTAGAAACCCTTTAAGGGCGGACTCTATCTGGCTCTTAACCATCTCTTGCATCTGCATAATTAGTGATGGGGATTCTAAAAAAACTAACATAACAAATTTAAGTAATAAAAAATGATTATTATTTTGTTTTTTTAAATACACCTGCACCCACCTGCAGCAATGATCCTATTAATGAAAGCTGGGCAGTTAGGCTTAGTATAATCAGGTGTTAATGCAATTTTACACATAAGGCATTCCCTATGTTTAGTCTTCTTAACAGCTTTCCTAGGAGTATCCTAAGAAATAAAATAACTTGTATGAGAAAAAATGGACAAAAAAGAGCCATAACCCCTCCGCAACAAATGGTACTGTAGAATCAGTCCTGGAATCCGCACAGTCCCGCTTAGAAGAATCGTCCCCAATGGAGCTCATCTTCCTCACACACTTCTCCCTCCTGGAGGCCAGCAGCTGCAGCTTCAGCTGCCAGATGGTTGTCCTATGTGCAACGGAGGCAGAGCAGCAGAAAGGATTTCCTTTTTAAAACTGCCGCCCTGGAAGGCCCGGACCATGGCATCTGATGTCACATCCGCCGTCACATGCACCCATTTCCTCCCCAGCCGTCACTATAACGTGACCTCTTAGCCCCGCCTCCATAAGGCAGCAGCCACGGAGCTCTGACCCCCTCAATAACTGCAATATAAGGTAAAAGCTCTGCCGACCCGCAACTACAGGCCGGCTGCGAGCAGTAATGAAGGGGCGGAGGGAGAAGGGAGGCAGGCGCCGGCGCAGGAATGCCGCTGCTGGGGGCACAAAACGGAAACCCCCCAACCAGGGGGTTATCGGAGGCCCAGATCACTCTCCCAACTAGGAGAGAATAGCCTCCTCTGGGCCCCCCCACCCCCACCGACACGATATTCACACCACCGAGGCATGGACTACTCCAGGCTTCCTGCAGGAACAGGAAACCACTGAGGCAGAGAGGGATGTGCATCCTTTTTGTACGCTAGGTTTCCTGTTCCTGGAGGAGGAGTCCATCTCTCTGGTGGTGCTGTCGTGACGGGGTGGAAACATTGTTAATCACGATTCCATTTTCAGCGCACATTAAATATACACAATAATCTACTTCATAGAAAATTAACATTCTGATATTAATGTCTACGCCTTTTCTGCATACAATAGAGGTTTAGTTTATAGGTTTAATAGATAAAAACAAAACAGCTGAGGGGAAATGACTAGTCCCTGGCATGAAAATCACTGGCTGATGTGTATGTGCACTGTATAAGCCAATGCAGTAATTATCCAGAGATGGACTCATGGTGGTCTGGGACATCTGATAATAATGGTCTTGGGCCCCTCACCGAAGACCATAGCTATAATATCAGGGTTGATCCGGATTAACACAATTCTGGGTGTTCTGCCGAGTGAGACCCCCAACCCGGCCCCCATTCCAGATCTTCAGGGCCCTGGCTCTCCCAGTTACATGTATTGTCTGTGGGAGCACCCAAGATACCAGCGTACAGCCTACAGGTATTTAATGCGCTCCTATAGACAGGGCATGGAGCGAGTGCCACCTGCTGCTCCAAGAAGCTGGAAGAAGCAGGGGCCCTGTTCTGGAAATCACAGAGGTTAGACCCTCGCGATCAGATGCTTATCCCTTATCCTGTGGATATATGTTTCCATAAAAATGTTATCTTTTTTGCTTAATTAATAAAACAAAGTCAACACAGCATGGACAGACATGGATCTGAGATCACAAGGGGGATTTATACATGTTAGATCGGTGGCGATATATGTTAGGCAGGTGGCGATAATGTTATGGCTGATTCTTGTATAAGTGAGAAAGATCTGATATACAAGATTCAAAGTAGTAACATGTTTCTGCAAACACCTTTTTCATTTGATATTGTAATAACCCTCAGACTTCACATTGTCATGTTTTTATGAGTCTTCCCTTTATAAGAACCTAAAAATATGTTTAATCCTTTGTCCTTTTACTGCAGAGAAGCCTCAGCCCAGTTAGAGACGTAAATTAGGACCAGTTGTGCACGGGCAACGCTGAGAATATTAAACACATGTGAACACCGGTTGCATCATTCAGCATAAAGGCATCTGAAGTTTGTAAATAAAGCTGTAGGACAAACAGAAGAGATGTATGAGGCACCCGCTGAGTGGAGGACAACTCACGCAATGGAGAAGTTGCTGTAATGATTGCATGTGAAGGACATGAACCATGGATGAGCATGTTAAAACACAATACAATTCCTCAGCCAAGACTATCCCAGCAGATGGACAACATTGGCATTTGAGATGTGTTTCATGTCAAACAATAAGGGACTTGTACACATAGCCATACTGCATCTGTTTTCAACCTAGGTTGAAAACCAAAAGTTTCCAACTGAGGTTTAAACCAAAGTTGAATGGAGAAATAATTCAACTATAGGCCAATACAGAAAACAGAAAAAAATTGTGGCATGAACTATTTTTTAGCCCATTTCCAACACTGGCTCCCCAATATAGTGTTGTACAACCTTGAATACGAGCCCCAAATCTAACACACAAATGTCTGATAGCAGTGAGCCAAATGATATCACAGCAAATCCACATGCAATCCATAGGAAATTCCACAAAATAAACCCGCCCCGACTCAAGTGGATTTGTGGATTTGTTTTTAAGAAAATAGATTTCGAGCAGTTGCAGGGCCACTAAAAGATTTTAAAAAAAGCACTGATTGGTTGCTATGGGCAATATGGCAGCTTTTCCTCTGTACAGGTTTGAATAAATCTTCAGTATTATTGAGCTTACTCTAGGCCCACTTTATGTCTTTGTACAACTCAGATCCAATATAAAGCTGTGTGTGTGAGGATTTACTGTAGTTTTGGACATGTAAGAAAGCATTAACCCAGCATTCCCTTCTGTATTAGTTCAGCAGTAAGTTAGACCAAAGTAGAAAAAAAATAAAATAAAAAAAATTATATATATATATATATATATATATATATATATATATATATATATATATATAGAAAAAGCTTTAAAGCTTTATCATACAATTTGCTTAAAGTCAACATAAAGTGATCCAGAGCAGCATATCGCACATATCCTAAAGTGAAGGAAGGGAACAAAAAGTATTTTCCGTTTGGACAAAGTCCAATTTTCCATCAAATTCTATAGTAACCAAATAAATGATTAACAAAAGCTACAAGACAAAAAAAACAACATCTAAAATAAATACAGTAGAAATATTGTTACCAGCTTGAAGAGCCAGATATGATGATTTCAATTTACCTCCCAGCTCACTTGAAACCCCATTCTCTAAGGAACTATTCACATGACGTTCAAGATAAACAAGTAATTTGTTATTGCATGTTTGACAAATCGCTTTTGGTTAGCGCGAATTCCAAAATACATTTGCAGCCGACCGTGCTGTAAGAAAAGGGAAAGATGCAGTGCATACAGGCATATAACATTTTACAGGCCATTTTGGCTAATACATAGAGAAATACATTGGTATAAAGGTAAAAGATGAAATGTAAACTGTTTTAACTTTATATATATTGGAACGATGAGGACATCTTTGCTTCACTGATGGACTTTTGGTAAATTTCTAATCTACCTTACATCAACCCTATTACAGCTACATATAACACAGAACATTAAAGCGTCATTTCAATTTTGATCCGGTGGCAGGACACATGCTTAAAGCTACCGGCAATTTTGTAGCCCCAGATTGGGCAGAGACTAAAGCGATCTGATATGGATTTGCTGGAAGTCCCATTAAGTCTATGTGGCTCCCGGCAACTGCCGAGCTGAGAAGTTCGTGACGAATCGAATTTACTGTAAGTTAGCTCATCTCTACTTGCAAGTGTGCATGAAGAAATCTGTTTTCCAAATTCTGGATAATTCATTTAGACTAAGTTCCCATTGCCATCAGACTCCGTTATTTGGATTTCCATCTGCAATTCCGTCAACGCGTCAGACTGCAGAGAAAAGAATTGTACATGCATTTATTTTCTGCTAAACTCCGGTGAGCTACCGGCTCCCTGATGGATCCCATTCAAGTGAATGAAGTCCATTTGACCATGTTCATGTCCGTTTAGCATGTTCATGTCCATTTCAGGGTCTGTTCTGCGCAAGAAAAGAAAAAAAGTTGACAGACCTTGAACATGATGGATGCAAACGGCAACGTGAACTTAGCCTAAATGCTGCAAGGTGGTTGGCCAAGGACAGATTTTAAGCAGGATCAAATAAGGCGCTGGAAGCCTATTAGGTATGAACAGCTTTATTTTTCCATCATGCAATGCGTTTCACGAGGTTACTGCTTCTTCAGGCTTGAAGAAGCGATAGCCCTGCAAAACGCGTCACATGATGGAAAAAAAAAGCTGTTTGTACCTAATAGACTCCCAGCGCCTGATCTGATCCTACCTACTACTGGAGGTCTGTCTTCTGTCTATTGTTTATGGTCTATGTGAGGCTAGGAACAGCTGCAGGAGGTCTGTGCACTGCACTCACATGCTTATTCCAAAGTCGTTCTTGAATTTGTACAACCAACCTTGGTAAGTGATCTTATTGGGATCTTTTGTCATTTGCCTACGATATCACACCACTAAACACTGTTTAATTTCTAGGGACAGATTTTGGGTGAATGCATTGGTCTCTTATGAGCCAATGATAAAGCATGTGCACCTTTAACCCCTACAGGACCCATGACGTAACGGTACGTCCCGACACCCTGGGTCTTAAGGACCAAGGACGTACATTTACGTCATGGGCAGTTCTGGTCCCCGCCGTGCGCCGGGCGGGGATCGGACCGGGATGCCTGCTGAAATCATTCAGCAGGCATCCCGTGCAAATGCCCAGGGGGGTCATTAGACCCCCCCATGTCGGCGATCGCCGCAAATCGCATGTGAATTCACACATGCGATTTGCGGCTATTCCGGCGATGCGGGTCACGTGCGACCCGCTGACCCGGATATACAAGGTGATCGGGGGTGTATGATACACCCCCTATCACCTACTGTATCTATGGGGAGGTGGCCACCCCCCCCAGGATCGCTGCTATTGGCTGGACGATCGTCCAGCCAATAGCAGCCGGCAGGGGAGGGGTTAACAGCATCTTCCCGCAGCTCCCGCCGCTGGCTGAGTTCAGTCAGCGGTCAGAGCTGCTGGAGGAAGACCGGTACCCCCCCTCTGCCAAGATCGGAGCCCCCAGAGAAGAAAAGAAGCCCCCCATAGATCAGGGAAAGCATACAGCCCAGGGAAAGGTAGGGTAAATAGTAAAAAATAAAGTTAAAAAAAGTTTTTAAAAAATCCCCCCCCCCTGACCCCCTAATAGGTCCCCAAGGGTCTTCTGCAGTTTTTCAGTGTGACCCGGGCCCTATTAGGGGTTCAGGGCGCTGCATTAGCGCCCCCCCATTTTTTTGGGGACTGCAGCATTTTTTCCCCCCCATATAACGGTGTGTGATTTCTAATCACACACCGTTATATATAGTAAACACCAAGCACACACACAGTACATAACCCCCCCCCCCCCACACACACACTACCCTCCCCCCCCCCGCCACCGCCCCCCCCCCACCACCACCAAAAAAGGCGATGGCTCGCCGGGCATTTTCGGTAGCGGAGGCATACGCTTTTCTTGCCTCCGACTCCGAATCTGTCAGTGAGGACGATGAAGATCCAACATTTCTGTGTTCTTCATCGTCCTCCTCATCATCTAGTAGTGATGATGAGCCCCCTGCACGGCGGCGGAGACGCCGCCAGGCGAGGCCACGCACCCCCCATGATAGTGGCCCAGTGGCCGGCACTAGTGCGAGTGGTGATGCCGCTCGTACTAGGAGTCCGACCCCCCAGACAAGTTTACCGGAGCCCCCTTCCGGTGAACCTGTCTGGAGACCCCCAGAGGGTTATCAGCCACGGGTTCCGGAGTTTGTTGGCGACTCCAGAATCCGGATTGACAATTCTGGATTCACTGAAATTGACTATTTCAGTTATTTTTTCAGTGACAGTTTTGTCAATCACATGGTGGAGCAGACGAATCTGTACGCCAGGCAGTTCATCGCCCACCACCCTGATTCTTTTTTGGCCAGGTCCAATGAATGGTGCGCCATTGATGCAGCAGAAATGAGGACATTTTGGGGCCTCTTGCTGCATATGGGCCTGGTCAAAAAGCCAAGTGTCAGACAGTACTGGAGCGGGGACGTCCTCTACCAGACCCCGCTTTACAGTATGGTCATGGCACGGAGGCGGTTCGAGGCCATTTGGAAATGCCTGCATTATGCAGATAATGCGGCATGTCCACCCCGAGGTGATCCCGCCTATGACCGGCTTTACAAAGTGAGGCCGGTCATCGATCACTTAGGGGCCAAATTTTTGGAGGCCTATGTACCCCTCAGGGAGCTCTCGGTTGATGAGTCTCTTATCAGTTTTAAGGGGAGACTCATCTTCCGCCAGTATATTCCCTCGAAGCGGGCGCGGTATGGCGTGAAGCTCTATAAACTTTGTGAGAGTACCTCCGGGTACACTCTCAAGTTTAGAGTGTATGAGGGACGAGATTCCCGTATTGAACCCCCAGATTGTTCCCCCACTCTGGGTGTTAGCGGGAAAATCGTTTGGGAGCTTGTGCACCCATTGCTGGATACGGGTTACCACGTGTACGTGGACAACTTTTATACCAGCATCCCTCTCTTCACATCCCTTGCCGCCAGATCCACGTCCGCTTGTGGGACCGTGCGGAAAAACCAGAGAGGCCTCCCTCTAAATTTTGTTAAGACACCCATTCCCAAGGGTGAGTCCCGTGCCCTTGCCCATGAAAACCTGTTGCTGGTCAAGTATAAGAATAAGAGGGATGTCCTTATGCTGACCACTATTCATGGCAACGGCAGCTCACCTGTCCCTGTGCGAGGTACCACAACACCGGTCCTCAAGCCCGATTGTATTCTGGACTACAATCGGTATATGGGGGGAGTTGATCTTTCTGATCAAGTCCTCAAGCCATATAACGCCATGCGGAAAACACGGGTATGGTACAAGAAAGTTGCGGTCTACATGGTACAGGTTGCCATGTACAACTCTTTTGTACTGTCCCAGTACGCTGGCAACACAGGGACATACCTTCAGTTCCAAGAAGAAGTCCTAAAGGTCCTGATCTTTGGCGACCGGGAAAGAGCAGGCCGGACTTCCCAAGGAACTGAAGTAATAGGTGCCAGGATCGTCTCAGGCCAACACTTTCCAGGTGAGGTCCCCCACACTGGAAAGAAGGGACGAGCCCAGAAAAGATGCAGAGTGTGTTACAAGAGGGGGATACGGAAGGACACCACCACTCAGTGTGACACTTGCCCAGATAATCCGGGCCTCTGCATTAAGGATTGCTTCAGGGAGTATCACACTTCCATGGAGTTCTAAATTTTCCCTCTTCATTTCAATTTTCCACAATTTGACCCAAATGTACCAAGTCCAGAGTACATTCCAAGTTTTAACCCCATAAAACCACTAAATTGCCCAAAAAAATATTTAATCCAAAAAAAACTAAAACTGATAGGACCTCTGGGGGTATTTTTTATAAAAAATGGGTCATGGGTCACTGAGTCACTATCATCGGGGACTTTTTATGTTGCCTCAAATGCGCAGCGCTCTCTCCACCTGAGCGGGGTGCGCATTTGAGGCAACAAGTTAGGGACGGCCATACATATCACATTCCAGAATGATGATTCAGAGTATAGGGTTTGGGGCGGGCATATTTTTTTGTTTTGGCTGTGCTCTGGGTCATCATTCTGGGAACATAATCTGTTTTATAATTTTATGTTCCACTGTACCCCATTTTAGTTACTTAGTGTACCCCAGTTATTTACCCCATGTAATGCCCCTTGAGGGGGGGTCCCACTGTTCTGGCTCCATAGGAGAAAGCCAAAGCTCAAGGACCCTGACTGATCTCCGGCACCTCTGAGACCGGTGTGCACGCTGTTTATGCCCAGACTTGAGGTATGTACTTACTCCAAAGAAATGTATTTACACATTTACAATGACATTTTCTCCTTTTACCACTTGTAAAAATGAAAAATTTGGGGTAACCCCAGCATTTTAGTGTAAAAAAAAATCTAATTTTTCATTTTCACATCCCACTTCATTAATATTTATCAAACACCTGTGGGGTGTTAAGGCTCTCTGTACCCCTTGTTATGTTCCTTGAGGGGTGCAGTTTCCAAAATAGTATGCCATGTGTTTATTTTTTGCTGTCCTGGCACCATAGGGGCTTCCTAAATGCGACATGTCCCCCCCATTTCAGCAATATTTGCAAATGTGACTCCTTCTCTTCTGAGCATTGTAGCGCTCATGTAGTGCATTTGACGTCCACTTATGGGGTACTTCCATACTCAGAAGAGATGGGGTTATAAATTTTGGGGTGTATTTTCTGCTATTAACCCTTACAAAAATGTGAAATTTGGGGGGAAACACACATTTTAGTGAAATTTTTTTAATTTTTTTTTACATATGCAAAAGTCATGAAACCCCTGTGGGGCATTAAGGCTCACTTTATTCCTTGTTACGTTCCTCAAGGGGTCTAGTTTCCAAAATGGTATGCCATGTGGTTTTTTTTTTGCTGTTCTGGCACCATAGGGGCTCCCTAAATGCGACATGCCCCCCGAGCAAAATTTGCTCTCAAAAAGCCAAATATGACTCCTTCTCTTCTGAGCATTGTAGTTCTCCCATAGTGCACTTCAGGTCAACTTATGGGGTACCTCCATACTCAGAAGAGATGGGGTTACAAATTTTGGGGGGTATTTTCTGCTATTAACCCTTGCAAAAATGTGAAATTTGGGGGGAAACACACATTTTAGTGAAAAAAATATATATTTTTTTTACATATGCAAAAGTCGTGAAACCCCAGTGGGGCATTAAGGCTCACTTTATTCCTTGTTATGTTCCTCAAGGGGTCTAGTTTCCAAAATGGTATGCCATGTCTTTTTTTTTGCTGTTCTGGCACCATAGGGGCTCCCTAAATGCGACATGCCCCCCGAGCAAAATTTGCTCTCAAAAAGCCAAATATGACTCCTTCTCTTCTGAGCATTATAGTTCTCCCATAGTGCACTTCAGGTCAACTTATGGGGTACCTCCATACTCAGAAGAGATGGGGTTACAAATTTTGGGGGGTATTTTCTGCTATTAACCCTTGCAAAAATGTGAAATTTGGGGGGAAACACACATTTTTGTGAAAAAAATATATATTTTTTTTACATATGCAAAAGTCGTGAAACCCCAGTGGGGCATTAAGGCTCACTTTATTCCTTGTTACGTTCCTCAAGGGGTCTAGTTTCCAAAATGGTATGCCATGTGCTTTTTTTTGCTGTTCTGGCACCATAGGGGCTCCCTAAATGCGACATGCCCCCCGAGCAAAATTTGCTCTCAAAAAGCCAAATATGACTCCTTCTCTTCTGAGCATTATAGTTCTCCCATAGTGCACTTCAGGTCAACTTATGGGGTACCTCCATACTCAGAAGAGATGGGGTTACAAATTTTGGGGGGTATTTTCTGCTATTAACCCTTGCAAAAATGTGAAATTTGGGGAGAAACACACATTTTAGTGAAAAAAATATATATTTTTTTTACATATGCAAAAGTCGTGAAAACCCAGTGGGGCATTAAGGCTCACTTTATTCCTTGTTACGTTCCTCAAGGGGTCTAGTTTCCAAAATGGTATGCCATGTGTTTTTTTTTTTTGCTGTTCTGGCACCATAGGGGCTCCCTAAATGCGACATGCTCCCCGAGCAAAATTTGCTCTCAAAAAGCCAAATATGACTCCTTCTCTTCTGAGCATTGTAGTTCGCCCATAGTGCACTTCAGGTAAACTTATGGGGTACCTCCATACTCAGAAGAGATGGGGTTACAAATTTTGGGGGGTATTTTCTGCTATTAAGCCTTGCAAAAATGTGAAATTTGGGGAGAAACACACATTTTAGTGAAAAAAATATATATTTTTTTTACATATGCAAAAGTCGTGAAACCCCAGTGGGGCATTAAGGCTCACTTTATTCCTTGTTACGTTCCTCAAGGGGTCTAGTTTCCAAAATGGTATGCCATGTGTTTTTTTTTGCTGTTCTGGCACCATAGGGGCTCCCTAAATGCGACATGCCCCCCAAAAACCATTTCAGAAAAACATACTCTCCAAAATCCCCTTGTCGCTCCTTCGCTTCTGAGCCCTCTACTGCGCCCGCTGAACACTTTACATAGACATATGAGGTATGTGCTTACTCGGGAGAAATTGGGCTACAAAGATAAGTATACATTTTCTCCTTTTACCCCTTGTAAAAATTAAAAAATTGGGTCTACAAGAACATGCGAGTGTAAAAAATGAAGATTGTGAATTTTCTCCTTCACTTTGCTGCTATTCCTGTGAAACACCTAAAGGGTTAAAACGCTGACTGAATGTCATTTTGAATACTTTGGGGGGTGCAGTTTTCATAATGGGGTAATTTGTGGGGTATTTCTAATATGAAGACCCTTCAAATCCACTTCAAATCTGAACTGGTCCCTGAAAAATAGTGAGTTTTAAAATTTTGTGAAAAATTGGAAAATTGCTGCTGAACTTTGAAGCCCTCTGGTGTCTTCCAAAAGTAAAAACACGCCAATTTTATGATGCAAACATAAAATAGACATATTGGAAATGTGAATAAATTTTTTTTTTATTTGGAATATCCATTTACCTTACAAGCAGAGAGCTTCAAAGTTAGAAAAATACAACATTTTCAATTTTTTCATCAAATTTGGGGATTTTTCACCAAGAAAGGATGCAAGTTACCATAAAATTTTACCACTAAGTTAAAGTAGAATATGTCATGAAAAAACAATCTCGGAATCAGAATGATAACTAAAAGCATTCCAGAGTTATTAATGTTTAAAGTGACAGTGATCAGATGTGCAAAAAACGCTCTGGTCCTGAGGTGTAAAATGGCCTGGTCCTTAAGGGGTTAAAGCATGTGCACGTTTTTTTTTTAAATCAACTGGTGTCAGAAAGTTAAAAAGATTTGTAAATGACTTCTATTAAAAAAAATCTTAATCCTTCCAGTACTTATTAGCTGCTGAATACTACAGAGGAAATTATTATCTTTTTATTTCTTTTTAGAACACAGAGTTCTCTGCTGACATCATGAGCACAGAGCTCTCTGCTGACATCTCTGTCCATTTTAGGAACTGTCCAGAGCAGCATATGTTTGCTATGGGGATTTTCTCCTACTATGGACAGGTCTTAAAATGGACAGAGATGTCAGCAGAGAGCACTGTGCTCATGATTCAGCAGAGAGCTCTGTGTTCCAAAAAGAAAAGAATTACCTCTGTAGTATTCAGCAGCTAATAAGTACTGGAAGGATTAAGATTTTTTAATAGAAGTAATTTTCAAATCTGTTTAACTTTCTGGCACCAGTTGATTTAAAAAAAAAAAAAAAAGTTTTCCACTGGAGTACCCCTTTAAGCAAGCAGAGAAACAGGAGGAAGAGCCATGGACTGGATTGTGTCAATGAGTGGTAAAACAGCTTTTGTACCTAACCTGAGATGCTGCACGCTAACAGTGACAAGGTGCTGGCATTACACTTTCAGCAGTAGACATAACTTTCCTCTGGAAAAATATGACTATTCTCTATGGGAGGCAGGGCCATATTCATAACAGATACCCCACTGTCTCTATAACATTCAGTCAAAGAACAATCGTACTAAAATGCTAAAACTCTGACTGCCTCTGTACAGCTCCATAGCTTGGCAGACTGTTAAAGATCTGGCAAACCTAGAGGACAACCAATGTTAAATAAGCACTGTCAGAACCAAAAACTTTTTATATGTTGTACATCTTGGCGAAACATTAACCTTTCCAATATACGTTATAAAAAAAAAAAAGTATCTAAAGGTATTAACTAGGCGTCCCATACTATCCAGAACATGGTGCTGTCCGGTTGCAAAAACTTTTTTTTATATATCAACTGGCTCCAGAAAGTTAAACAGATTTGTAAATTACTTCTATTAAAAAATCTTAATCCTTTCAGTACTTATGAGCTGCTGAAGTTGAGTTGTTCTTTTCTGTCTAAGTGCTCTCTGATGACATGTGTCTTGTGAACTGTCCAGAGTAGAAGCAAATTCCCATAGCAAACCTCTTCTACTCTGTGCAGTTCCTGAGACAAGCAGAGATGTCAGCAGAGAGCACTGTTTTCAGACAGATAAGAACAAGTCAACTTCAGCAGCTGATAATTATTTGAAGGATTAAGATTTTTTAATAGAAGTGATTTACAAATCTGTTTAACTTTCTGGAGCCAGCTGATCTAAACAAAAAAGTTTTATCCCGGAATACCCCTTTAAGCACAGGCTGAGACAAAGTCCATGAAATGAGAGTGGGGCTAGAACTCCTCTGTGCTCACTCCTGTCCTATCAGACTGCAACATAAAAACAGGAAGGGGTTACAGAGCAGCCTGCAGTAACTGGATGAAGAGACCCCGCACAGCAGACTAAGGGAGGAAGCGAATGCATGGCGAGTTAGGACAGGCTCTCTACTTGCCTCAGACATGCCCCATCCTGAGCATTGAATGTTGGAACTAGCGAGCAGCAGAACAAAGGGATTTATAAGCCAAATACAAAAGCTGGACACATAAGGACACGTAAATTCTGCATAACCTAGAAACACATAGAAGCATTATTTTTTTCTGTGACATGAGTGGTATGCTTTAAAGTTACAAACCCTATCATTTCACAATATATATATATATATATATATATATATATATATATATATATATATATATATATATTAGCTGAGTACCCGGCGTTGCCCGGTTTTTCCTTCCTCATCCTTGTTGGGGAGGAAAATCAACAAAGGAGGAAGCTTTTGACTTCAAATTCCGTCCCCATATATTGTTGTCATATCCCAACCTCATATCCCGTCCTCATATTCTGACCTCCTATCCCCACCTCCTATCCCATCCTCCTATCCCGACCTCCTATCCCGTCCTCCTATCCAGTCCTCCTATCCCAACCTCCTATCCAGTCCTCCTATCCCAACCTCCTATCTCAACCTCCTATCCCGTCCTCCTATCCCGACCTCCTATCTCGACCTGCTATCCAGTCCTCCGATCCCATCCATCTCAACCTCCTATCCAGTCCTCCTATCTCGACCTCCTATCTCGACCTCCTATCCCGTCCTCTTATCTCAACCTCCTATCCCGTCCTCCTATCTCAACCACTTATCCCGTCCTCCTATCTCCACCTCTTATCCCGACCTCCTATCTTGACCTCCTATCCCGTCCTCCTATCCCATCCTCCTATCTCGACCTCCTATCCCGACCTCCTATGCCGTCCTCCTATCCCGACCTCCTATCCCGACCTCCTATCCCGTCCTCCTATCTCGACCTCCAATCCCGTCCTCCAATCCCGTCCTCCTATCCTGACCTCCTATCCCGTCCTCCTATCTCAACCCCCTATCCCGTCCTATCTCCACTTCATATCCCGACCTCCTATCCCGACCTCCTATCTCAACCTCCTATCCCGTTCTCCTATCTCGACCTTCTATCCCGACCTCCTATGCCAAGTTATCCCACTGGTCTATCAGGTGCGGCTCAGGCACCACTATAGTCTGTCGGTGAAAAACATATGTCTAACGTCGTTTTTTTTTTCCTCCAGCGCTGTAAAAAATGTGTCAGAGGGAAAATTCATTTGAATGGGGCCGTTCACAATCATGTGGCGTCTCAGTTTAGACGCAGGATGATTTTACTCGCAGGACTGCCACAGACAGGTGAACGCATCTTGCTGCGTTCCCTTCTTCATGCCGCATATACCCGTCAGGCAACTGATGGTTTTGACTGATGACAATTTATGTACTTTTTGAGCATCAGTCGTGCCATCAGTTGTGAACAGTTTATGTAAAAAAAAGCTGAGCCTGACACAACTGACATATGTAAACCGTCCAATGCTTGAGGTTGCACTACTATGATATGAGATTCAGTTCCTGCTGCCAGGTTTTAGTGATAATATGCAGACCTTGCAGTAGAGTCGGATTTAGGAATATGTACTAGTGCCACTGCCCCTACTTAAAGGAGTACTTTAAAAAAAAACATTTTTAAATCAACTGGTGCCAGAAAATTAAACAGATTTGTAAATTACTTCTATTTGAAAATCTTAACCCTTCCAGTACTAATCAGCTGCTGTATGCGCCACATGAAGTTCTTTTATTTTTAAATGTATTTTCTGTCTTACCACAGTGCACTCTGCTGACACCTCTGTCTGTCTCAGGAACTGTCAAGAGCAGGAGAGGTTTGCTATGGGGATTTGCTTCTGCTCTTGGCAGTTCCTGAGACAGACAGAGGTGTCAGCAGAGAGTACTGTGGTCAGACAGAAAATACATTTTAAAAGAAAAGAACTTCCTATGGAGCATACAGCAGCTGATAAGTACTGGAAGGGTTAAGATTTTTAAATAGAAGTAATTTACAAATCTGTTTAATGTTCTAGCACCAGTTGATTTAAAAAAAGAAAAATAGTTTTTCACCAGAGTACCCCTTTAACCTGTTGGGGACAGAGGGTGTACAGGTACGCCCTCGCGTCCTGGTACATAAGGACGGAGGGCATACCTGTATGCCCTCCCTATTTCCGATCACCACCACTCGTTGGGCAGTGATCAGACCAGGATGACTGCTGATGTCTATCAGAAGGCATCCCGTGCAAATGTCTGGGGGGTCCTGAGACAATTCAGACCAGCGATATGCGGCGATGGTCACCCGATCGCTTGGAAAATAAGAGTTTTCAGAGCTGTCACAGACCACTCCGACCATTCTAAAGGATAGGAGCCACCGATTGAAGTCCGGGCAGAGCGGGGGGGGGGGGGGGGACACTGGCGGCATCAAAGCAGCAGCATGGGAGCGGTGGCGGCAGCAGGAGAAGGCATACCGGAAAGTGCGGCGGTGGAGGAGGCTGCAGTATAGATTGCTGGTAAGTGATCTTCACTGAGGCCTTCTAAAAGTTGCAAAACTACAACTCACAGCATGCCCCAACAGCCAAAGGCTGTCTGGGCATGCTGGGAGTTGTAGTTTTGCAACATCTGAAGTGGCACAGTTTGGAGACCCCTATATAGTGGTCTCCAAACTGTGGCCCTCCAGATGTTGCAAAACTACAACTCCCAGCATGCCTGGACAGTCTGGACATGGTTTTGCAACATCTTAGGCAGCAATTTGCACAGCCCACTATTCCAAAGATATGTCAAACGCCAGTGGGGTGTAAATTCTCTCACTGCATCCCTTATTAAATTCTGTGAGGGGTGTAGTTTCAAAAATGGGGTCACATGTGGGGGGGGGGGTCCACTGTTCTGGCACCACGGGGGCTTTGTAAAAGCACATGGCCCCTGACTTCCATTCCAACCAAATTCTCTCTCCAAAAGCCCAATGGCGCTCCTGTTCTTCTAAGCATTGTAGTGCGCCAGCAGAGCACTTGATGTCCACATATGGGGTATTCCCATACTCAGAAGAAATGGGGTCACACATTTTTGGGGGCGTTTTCTCTGATTAACCCTTGTAAAAATGAAAAATTTGGGGTAACACCAGCATTTTATTGAATTTTTTTACACCCCATTCTGACGAAAGTTCGTGAATCACCTGTGGGGTGTTAAGGCTCACTTTACCCCTTGTTATGTTCCTTGAGGGGTATAGTTTCCAAAATAGTGTGCCATGTGTGTGTTTTTTTTTTCATTTTTTTTTACTGTTCTGGCATCATGGGGGATTCCTAAATGCGACATGCCCCCCAAAAACCATTTCAGCAAAATTCGCCTTACTCGAGAGAAATGGGGGTACACATTTTGGGGGACATTTTCTCCTATTTCTCCTGTTGAAAATGAAAAGTTTGGGGTAACACCACAATTTTAGTGTTAAAAATCTAATTTTTCATTTTCATGTCCCATTTTAACGAAAGTTTGTCAATCACCTGTGGGGTATAAAGACTCAATTTACCCCTTGTTACGTTCCTTGAGGGGTGTCGTTTCCAAAATAGTGTGCCATGTGTTTTTTTTTTTACTGTTCTGGCATCATGGGGGCTTCCTAAATGCGACATGCCCCCCCCCCAAACCATTTCAGCAAAATTCGCTCTCCAAAATGCCATTGTCGCTGCTGCCCTTCTGAGCCCTCTACTGCACCCACAGAACAATTTACATTCACATATGAGGTATTTCCTTACTCGAGAGAAAATTAATTACAAGGATTGGGGGGCCTTTTTACCTGCAGCTACAATAACATGTTAGTGTAAAAAATGGCGATTTTTATTTTTCTCCTCCATTTTGCTGCTATTCCTGTGAAACGCCTAAAGGGTTAAAAAACTTTTTGAATGTCATTTTGAATACTTTGAGGGGGAAGTTTTCATAATGGGGTCAATTATAGGAGATTTCCAACATAAAGACCCTCATATTTACTTTGAAACTTAACTGGTCCCTGAAAAAGTCTGATTTTGAAATTTTTTAGAAAAATTAGAAAATTGCTGCTATACTTTGAAGCCCTCTGATGTCTTCCAAAAGTAAAAACATGTCAACTTTATGATGCCAACATAAAGATATTGTATATGTGAATCAATATGTAATTTATATGACATGTCCCCTTTCCTTACAAGCAGAGAGCTTCAAAGTTAGAAAAATGCAACATTTTCAAATTTTTCCTGAAATTTTGGAATTTTTCACCAAGAAATGATGCAAGTATCGACAGAAATTTGCCACTAACATAAAGTAGAATATGTCACGAAACAACAATCTCGGAATCAAATTTATAAGTAAAAGCATTCCAGAGATATTAATGCTTAAAGTGATAGAGGTCAAATTTGAAAAAAATGCTCCCGTCCTTAACCCCTTCCCGCAAATGGACATGTATACACGTCCATTTTTTCTGTGACTTAACGCAAATGGACGTGTATATACGTCCAATACATTTTCTATCACCATGTCCGTTGGCATGGTGATAGAAAAGTCATTTAAGCTGTTCTGGACAGCTGACCGATGACACTATGCAGCTGGGGACAAATCAGACTGGTCCCCTGCTGCAGATCATTGTCATTAGTCAGTCAGTTAGTCACTGACTAATGACAAGGACTTGCGGGGTTCCGGGCCGATCGGGTCTCTGGTGACCCGATTGCCCGGAAAATAGGGATGATCGGAGCAGTCAAGACCGCTCTGATCCATCCTGAGTGATAGAAGCGAGGTGGCAGCTGCCACCTCGCTTCTTAACCCCTGCCATTGGTTGTTAGGACTAAAGGCCAATGGCAGGAGGGGGGCGGGAGGTTAGAGGTGAAATCCCCGCTCTGCCCTGCCCCTGGATGTCGGGGCAGAGCAGGGGGAAGATGGCGAATGGTCCCAGGACCAGCGATCATGTCCCGGGACCGGCGATAGTGTTGGGACCCGCGGCGGTATCCGGACAGACAGCGCGGGAACGGTGGAGGCAGCGGCAGACGCAGCAGTGAAGATCAGCGGTAAGTGATCTTCACTGCTGCGTTCCAGGAGTTGCCAAACTACAACTCCCAGCAAGCCCAGACAGCCAAAGGCTTTCTGGCCATGCTTGGAGTTGTAGTTTTGCACATCTGGAGGCCCACAGTTTGGAGACCACTGTGCAGTGGTGTCCAAACTGTGCTCTTACAGATGTTGCAAAACTACAACTCCCAGCATGCCCAGACAGTCCAGGCATGCTGGGAGTTGTAGTTCTGTAACATGTGGCCCTTCAGATGTTGCAGAACTACAACTCCAAGCATGCCTGGACAGTCTGGGCATGCTTGGAGTGTAAGTTTTGCAACATCTGGAGGGCTACAGCTTGGACACCACTGCACAGTGGTCACCAAACTGTGACCCTCCAGATGTTGCAAAACTAACTCCCAACATGTCTTTCAGCGGTCTGGGCATGCAGGGAGTTGTAGTTTTTCAACAGCTGGAGGCACCCTTTTTGGGAAACACTGAGTTAAGTAACAAACTCAGTGTTTTGCAACCAGTGTGCCTCCAGCTGTTGCATAACTACAAGTCCCAGCATGCCCTCAGTTGTCACTGCATGCTGAGAGTTGTAGTTTTTGCAACGGCTGAAGGCACACTGGTTGTGAAGTTTGTTACCTAACACAGTGTTTCGCAACCAGTGTGCCTCCAGCTGTTGCAAACTACAACTCCCAGCATGCACTGATAGACCGTACATGCAGGGAGTTGTAGTTTTGCAACAGCTTGAGGCACACTGGTTGCGAAACACTGAGTTAAGTAACAAACTCTGTGTTTTGCAACCAGTGTGCCTCCAGCTGTTGCATAACTTCAAACCCCAGCATGCACGGACAGCCAAACGACATGCTGGTAGTGGTAGTATTGCAACAGCTGGAGGTTTGCGCCCCCCCCCATGTGAATGTACAGGGTACATTCACACGGCCGGGGTCTACAGCGAGCTTCTTGCTACAAGTTTGAGATGCAGCAAGTTTTTCGCCGCAGCTCAAACTCCCAGCGGGAAGCTCGCTGTAGACCCCGGCCGTGTGAGTGTACCCTAAAAACACCACAATATACTACATTACACAAAATAAAAAGTAAAACGCTACATACACATACCCCTACACAGCCCCCCCCTTCCCCCCCCCCCAAATAAAAAATTACTCGTATGACACTGTTTTCAAAACGGAGCCTCCAGCTGTTGCAAGACAACTCCCAGTATTGCCGGACAGCGATTGACTTTCCAGGCATGCTGGAAGTTTTGCAACAGCTGGAGGCACCCTGTTTGGGAAACACTGCCATAGGATATTTTTGGTATCGGAGGCAAGTGTCATTCTTGCATCCGATTCCGTCCTTATGCAAATCCCTTATTTAGCCCTCAAATGCGCATGGCGCTCTCTCACTTCAGAGCCCTGTCGTATTTCAAGGCAACAGTTTAAGGCCACATATGGGGTATTTTCGTACTCAGGAGAAATTGCCTAACAAATTTTAGGGGGCTTTATCTCCTATTACCCCTTGTAAAAATGTAAAATTTGGGGGAAAACCAGCATTTTAGTGAAAAAAAAAATAATTTACACATTGGAATTTAACGAAAAGTCGTCAAAAATCTGTGGGGTGTTAAGGCTCACTGTACCCCTTGTTACCTTCCTTGAGGGGTGTAGTTTCCATAATAGTATGCCACATGGATTTTTTTTGCTGTTCTGACACCATAGGGGCTTCCTAAATGTGACATGCCCCCCAAAAACCATTTCAGAAAAATGTACTCTCCAAATTCCCATTGTTGCTCCTTCCCTTCTGCGTCCTCTACTGCGCCGATCGAACACTTGACATACACATATGAGGTATTTCCTTACTCGAGAGAAATTGGGTTACAAATTTTGGGGGGGATTTCTCTCCTTTTACCCCTTGTAAAAATACAAAAACTGGGTCTACAAGAACATGCGAGTGTAAAAAATGTATTTTGAATTTTCTCCTTCACTTTCCTACTATTCCTGTGAAACACCTAAAGGGTTAACACACTTACTGAATGTCATTTTGAATACTTTGAGGGGTGCAGTTTTTATAATGGGGTCATTTGTGTGGTATTTCTAATAAGAAGGCCCTTCAAATCCACTTCAAACCTGAACTGGACCCTGAAAAATTCAGATTTAGAAAATTTTGTGAAAAATTTGAAAATTGCTGCTGAACTTTGAAGCCCTCTGATGTCTTCCAAAAGTAAAAACACGTCAACTTTATGATGCAAATATAAAGTATACATGTTGTATATGTAAATCAGTATATAATTTATTTGGTATGTCTATGTTCCTTACAAGCAGAGAGTTTCAAAGTTCGAAAATCACAAAATTTTCTAATTTTTTATGAAATTTGGGAATTGTTCACCAAGAAATGATGCAAGTATCGTCAAAATTTTACTGCTATGTTAAAGTAGAATATGTCACGAAAAAACAATCTCGGAATCAAATTCATAAGTAAAAGCATACCAGAGTTATTAATGCTTAAAGTGACAGTGGTCAGATGTACAAAAAACGCTCTGGTCCTTAAGGTGAAAATGGGCTTGGTCCTTAAGGGGTTAAGGTCATAATTGGTTCCGTCCCCAAGGGGTTAAGGAGCTACTGCAGATGGCCTAACATTCAAGGTATAATTGTTAATTGTATAAGTGTCATTGTATAGCACCGTTGTAAGGTTATTTATATATGAAGCTGTTATGTGGGCAATGCATGCTATCATTATTTGAGCACTGTATGATGGTAGTTACTTAAAGGAAATCTGTCACCAGTGTCACCTACACTAACCTGTCGGTACCGACAGGTAGTGCAGGTGACACTGATGATAACGGTACTTACCTTGTCCCGTTCCGTAGCGTGGATCTCCGGTAGTCTTGTCCGTTAGCTCCAGCCCCCGGAACCCGGCTTAGGGGCACGAGCGGAGCTTAGTTACGTTACCCGTTGATGCGTGTCCCAGCAGCGGCAGCTTGGGGGCATGGGTGGAGCTTAGTGACGTCACAACTGCTGCTTCCTGCTGGGTCCAGCTGCTAGAGAACAGCAGCGGTGACATCACTAAGCTCTGTCCGTGCCCCCAGCCGGGTGCCCGGAGCTGGAGCTAACGGACAAGATTACCGGAGATCCCCGCCACCGAACGAGACAAGGTAAGTACCATTGTCATCAGTGTCACCTGCACTACTTGTCGGTACCGACAGGTTAGTGCAGGTGACACTGGTGACAGATTTCCTTTAACCACTGTACAGTATATTGTTTTTTAGTGCATCGTGTTTGGGACACTGTTGGGCTTTACGAACAGTTTTTGGACCACTTTTTTAAATCACTGTTTTACGGTAAAAAAAAAACCAGACCAAAACAGACCAAATGGACCAAAAGTTATAAATTACTAAATAAAAAATTGATTACATTTCTGTGGTCATATCTTATATCCCAGCAAAGAAATAAGCTGTTAAACTGCTTTTGGTACAGATGTGTCCACCTTTACCTTCCACAAATTTCAGTAAAGTGTACCTGTCATCAAACCATATTTTCTAAACTAACTCAGATTATATTCTCTAACTACTCCTAACACCCCTCCTGCCCTTAAAAAAAATTCTGAGCTTTAAAAAGCTCTGTATCATACCTTTCCCCTTGATCAAACTGTGTGAGCTCCTGGCAGGAGAAAGTGGGCGTTCCCCAGCTGAAGCCTGCGAGAGCTGTGTCTCACCATGCCCCGCAAGCACTTCCTGAGTTTGGTCTCCTGCCAGGCAGAGAGGAGACCAAACTAACTGTTTGAGAATTTTATCAGCAAGAAAATAGCAAGGTATCTTTTAATTACATAAGGAACAATATATTAAAAGTTTAGTTATGCGACAGGTACATTTTAAGGGCTCCAATTTCCTATGATACAATTTTCACAACACACTACTAAAATTCCCATCATGGCCATTGGCTGACCACATATGACTCCTGAGTATCACAAAATCGTTTTTTGGTTCATAGCTGGCCAGAATAGTCATCCATGGTCTTTCAGTTGCGCTGTATTTGCATGAGGTTAAGAGCTGTGGATAGTTTAGCACTTTGGTATATATATTAGTCAGGTCTTGATTTTTCTGTCTTCATGGAGTCATCATCTTGGTTTTCTTCTAATCCAGACTAATGTTCTATGTTTGTTATCAAATGCAGAATACCATAGTAATTACTCTCAATTCAAGGGAACATGCAAATACTAAATAAAATACAATTCCAAGATTTATCAACATTCTGATGTGGTGGGCTGAGGCTTTCTAAGAGGGTCAATGAAAGAACAAGTTAATTTACTTGTAACAAGCGATCAGATTTCCAACCAAGGCATATGAACCTGTTCTTCTGACATTATTTGTCAAGGAATTCCAAGAAAAACATATCAGTTAAGATGTTTTTGGGTCACAGCCACACCTGTAGTTGGTGCCTCTATACGCGCAGAACTGAACTGTGTTGCTGTTATATTAGTTTTCATTTAATTGTAACACTCTACACAAGAGATTATTTACAGCTAGTAAGCCGTTGTTGCACGAATGACACCCTATCCCATATCATTCTTAGGTATTTCACCTCCTCCTCACTTTTTTACGACCCTCTCACCCTTGTCATTTTATTGGTACTCTCTCAATCTCTCTTGTGTGGAGAGTAACAGGAACGCAGATATTATATTACACAGAATTTGAAGTTGAAAAGTATTTAAAAAAAATGTTTGAATGCAGTTTTATAATATACATCTTATTTTTATCTTATAAGTTACTGTCTTACTGCCAAACTGATGTACATTTTTGAATTTGTTGTCTTATTTTCTTAACTATGTTTCTCCTTCACTGCACTTTATGAAGTCTATCCAGACTTTTGGTATTCTACATTTTTCTTTTACTTACCGGTAACTTATTAAATTTTTCTTATCTTAAGGATTTTCTTTATTATTTACTCTAGATTTCTCCAAAAAATCTAATTTGAAGTTTGCATAATATTTGACACTTTTCATTTTAGTTTTTAAGTTTTAAACCCTTTCCCTATCTATCTATCTATATATATATATATATATATATATATATATATATATATATATATATAATGAAGATTATGTATCTATATATCCTTTTCAATTGATGAAATATGGCTGGACCATTGTATCAATGAAAGCACTTTATGTCTTCTGTCTCCTCGTAGTCTGTAAGCTCTTGCTAGCAGGGCCTACAGTTACTGTGTAATATTGCTATATCTGATACTTGTCTTTATTTGTACCCCAAAACTGTAAAGTGCTGCAGAATCTGTAGGCACTATATAAATAAATGTATTATTATTGTTATGATTATTATTATTATGAATGTTTCCCTTGAACATGCTTTATTTATATTGACCTATATTCCCTCTTATTTTCACGTCTTAAAATTTTTAATGTTGGCCGTATACAGTAGATAAATAGGACAACCATGCCTATTATGGAGGCTGTCTCTATACACTTCAGTGAAGAGGTGGTCCCCTCAACTGGAGTCTATGGGAGTTACAAAAAGAGCCAAGTGATGTTTGTTGGCTTAGTGCATCTTGCTCACCTCTTGATGCATATCCCATGGCCTATCACCTCATAACCTTGTTAATGACCTCTTTCCCAGCCAGTCAGCACCCTACTTTACATTGATGAGAGGCCAGAACAACGAAACAGTAGTCTGTAAATGGGTGATATTTTCTCTTGGAGGAAGAACTGGTTAGGCATTTAATCTTCAGTCAAGATTCAAGACATTATAGGTGAGACTTTGACTTACAGGGAAGCTACCTCCAACAAGAGCAATAGAGAACCAGTGTTCTTCCTGGAGGAGAGCTAGTTTGCATAACTTTTTCCAGGGAGCACTACAAGACTCTCTATGCCAGATTGGTGTTCCCCACCTAACTAAGTCTTCTGTTTACTTCCCTTTGCCATGTGTGTCTCTTACTTTTTTTCTTATTATATTCTTGATATCTCTTACCTTTGCCCTTTTCCTTGGATGCAAAAGCTTAGCTTATTTAAAGGGGTACTCCGGCCCTAAGACATCTTATCCCCTATCCAAAGGACAGGGGATAACATGACTGATCGCGGGGATCCCGCTACTGGGCCCCCCCGCAATCTAGCATACAGCACCTACCTATGAGCACTGCAGGAAGCGCTGGAGGCCGTCACGCCCCCTCCCATAGACTTGCATTGAGGGGGCGGGGCGTGGCGTCACACTGGGGCAGAGTCGTGACATCACAATACTCCGTCCCCGTGGTCGGAAGACATAAGACTTGGGGCTTCCAGCGCTTCCTGCAGTGTTCACAGATGAGTGCTGCATGCTAGATTGCGGGGATCTCCAACAACGGGACCCCCGCGATCAGACATCTTATCCCCTATCCTTTGGATAGGGGATAAGATGTCTTAGGGCCGGAGTACCCCTTTAACTCATCTTTCATATTTTATTTCCATAAACGTTTCCAACACCCTGAATTAACTATACTACAACTCCTTCTTTACATGTAAAGTCTTTTTTCACACCTACTCACTTTCTGCATAACTATTGTCAACTTTATCCAGTCGATTTCCTCAACCTCACCCAGTTAACAACTTCTGATTCCCTGAAGATATTTTCCAGCTCATAGCCCACCTTAATAGGGCATTCATTTATACAAAGCCTACAAGCTTTTCAATATGACCTCTTAATGTCCGACACCTGTAAGGATGATCGAATAGATTTACACCTACAGGTTGCTGCATATCATCTCGCCAAGAATTAAATCCAGGTAACTTCTTTACTGGCACGTTATTTTGTTCATAGGAACCTTAGCAAAGAAGTACCAGTGGGAACAAAGTGAAGGTGGATAGGTTCTAAAGTAAATCGTAGTATAGCCACTGACAGTAAGTACTAAGAAGATGGTATTTATATAGACGGTTTACAGAGCATTATACATACAGTAACTTATAAGTAAAAATAATAAATTCTGACGCCCACTCAGGACAAAGCATATTTGGATTTTCAGGGTTAAGTACAACAAGTCTTCAAAAAGCTTTTCCCTGCTGAGGCTCTAAAATGGATATGTTGTCTGCAACAGCTGTACCTTGTAAAATAATTAATCAAAAAGCTCTGAGTATCTCAACACTCAGCATTCCTCTAAAATTCATAACATGCAGACCTCCGACATTGAGAATTGCAGGTGACTATTAACACCTATGAATTTATTCTCTCATGCTAGTAGTCCAAGGGAACGAGGGGCTCTTGTGCTGCAAGATTGTAGGGGATATTACTAGGTAGTGGTGACTCAGACACACAATTTGATGATACTACTGGGACAATGGGGGTAAAATGACTGTAGTCTCTAGTATTAGTATGTAGTAGTAGTGCCAGTTTCAGTTCTTCCAACCAGGCCATAAAACATATGTAGACATCAACCGGAGAATCCAAAATGTTAGGCATCAGTAGTACATTTCCATGCACCCTGGACACTTGCCACCTAATATCTGTTCAGTATTATGATCAAAAATATATTTTAATAAAATGCCTCAGGAGGCAGAAGAAATGTAGATGAGAGCAACATAGCTCCGCTTTACACTGTGACGAGTCCTGCAATTTCTGCTACAGTCCATAAACAAAGCAAACCAGTGACCCACTAACTAGGTATGGTTCTATAATAGTCAAAGCATGGAGACTGCTTAACACTAAATACCCCCTAGGTGAATTGAGGGACCAATATAATAAATGACCAAACCCACGGGCCTAAGTTAGGGTAAAAAAAATACTTATTTATAATCCCACCTCTAAAACTTCACTTTTATTACAACATGGGTAAAATCCTGAATTACACACTTTAAAAGCAATAGGTCAGAAACTGGCTATCATAAGGTGCCCTTGCTAAATAAACTAGCCAACAGACCGTTTTGGTGAACCTGCAGTGTTGACAACCAAAGCCAGAGTATCTTATCCTATGTTTAAAATAACAATAAACGTGTCTCCTCTACATGTTTTGTTGCATCCGTAACGTCATCATGAGGATAATGGGCCATCATGGAGACTGCAGACTGTTGCAGTAGGCTGTGGTAGATGACAGCAAATGTCTTGGATAGACAAACTTAGAAAAAGGCAATGATGCAGCTGGAAAAATTCATATGGTTAGTCTACTGACTTTCACCTCTGGGTCCATAAGTTGTTTCTTGCCAAAGAATGTCAGTGTGAAGCTTATTTGCTTGCATTACGTTCCTCTAAAATAAAAGTTATTTTCAGGGTCTCTAAAGGGGTTGTCTGGGCAGAAAGTGTTTTTTTAAATATGCCCGATGTTGAGGAAATTCACATGCTAAAAGAAACATGTTCATTCTTCTGTCAGGAGTTACGCGCCAACTGCATTGCAGGATGGTGACAGTGCAGGTCCGTGCGGTCCTAGTACCGAAGGATTTTAGTAGAGGGCGAAAACAGAATCTCTGGCCCAGAATGTCTTCGGGCAGAGATTCCACAGTGGGAACATACCCTTATTGTTTAGTTTATGATTATCCCTCAATTTCAACTTATCACCTATCCACAGGAATAGTGTTAATTATCTGATCATAGAATTTGACTACTGGGAACAAGAGGGGTGGGCTCTTGTCCCCTCCACAATGTGAATGGAGTATAAATTGAGTGTGCGCGCTGCTGCTGCTCCATTCACTCGCTATGGGACTGAGTACAGCCCTCAGCTATCCTTGGCAGTCTCATAGCGTTGAATGGAGAGGCTGAGCTTATAATTGGTGAGGGTCCCAATCCCCAGACCCACATATCAGATACTTATCCCCTATTCTGTGAGCATTCACAAATCTAACTGTACAAATGCCATTCAATCTAAACACAGCCGTGAAACCTAATATATAATATCTCTTCATCAAAACTAGTATCCAACTTATTTGGAAAGATTTTTTGAATATGCTGAAGGAATGCAGACGCCTTAAGAATGCATCTTCCACCAAATCTTCAGTTTAGTTCCTCCATTTCTAATTAACCATGACTGAAAAATATGATACCAACACAGTCCTGTCCAGGAATCAAACCAAACAAAGTAAATTACACAGGATTTATTTGTAATGGAACTATTCTACTGTTAAGAAAACCTTCGGTATGACCACAGATTTAATGCAATGTCTTATTTTTGGAAATTATATTTTTTTTATTGCTGATTTGAGGTATTATACAAAGGATCACATATAATTGCCTATTATATAATGCATAATAATAATGCACTAATGTGTTTGGGCTGATGATCCTTTGAAGTACAGTCATTATAAAGCACACCATACATTTCCAAAGTTGTACTACTATCTCAGTGTTTTGCAACAAGGGTGCCTCGGGCTGTTGCAAAGCTGCAACTCCCAGCATGCCCGGACAGCCTTTGGCTGCTGGAAGCTGTAAATGACTGTCTATATAGAGGATAGGAGCTTCTTCATGGTCCTGTATAGTACACACAGTGTCCCAAAAAAGTAAAATGGAGCCGCTCTCATCCGGTGTCCAAAGGCGCAGCTAACCCTGCCACAGAGAAAGAGTAGTAATGAGTAGTAAAGTAGTAATGTACTATAGGGAGGCACTACCAGACAGCCAATCGGTGCATGTACTTCAATACTACAGGTGTTTTACCAGTGAGAAATAGGTTTGGCCACTGACTCATTCAATCTGGATGGTCCATAGCATTGTATGTTGAGTCTGGGTTACAGTAACAAAGCTTCAGAAAAGACCATTTTATGTTGGAAACATGATAACCTGACAGAATTGTGAGTTGGGGGACCACTGTATTAGACAAATATTAGACAAGATTTTAGATGCCAACCTCTGTCCATATACCTGCAGGTCAAGAGTGGGGCAAGAGTGCTTATAGGGTTTCTTGGATCTAAAGTTTCAACAACACGAAACAATTGAGTTCCTTCTTTTTCCTTTTAAACCAAAAAAGCACCTACTCAAGGAGCTCCAGGCAACTCCAGTCGGACAATCTGATTATAACAAGTGTGTAGGGCTATTCAAATGCTTGCAGCACGCCAACATTAAACAGTATTTATTTTGTGAGTAATAAAATGCAATAACTCACTGTTATCAGGAAGATTCTTCCGGCTTTAATTTTCTTGCTTCATAATATTACACAAAGATGGTCTCGCAGGACTCAATTAGTTACATAAACCAGCAACTTCATAGCAGCAATATTGGTACTTTCATCAGTCATGGCACAACGTTTCAGGGGCGGACCCCCTTATTCATGCGCAAAGACTGCTGGGAGCAAGAGCTTCTAAATACGTCAAACAAAGCTGTTACTAATTGGTATAGCCTCATAAAGTGTATATGTGCACATATAAATTTAAAGTATTACAAACCAACGAACATACCATTACATGACCTATAAAAATGCCTTAAAGCTACATTGTTCATTCATACCTTTCGGTACGAGAGTTTCCAATTCCGTAATCCAAAACGTTTCCCGCTGAAGCAAGTGTTTTTGGTTTTGATTTTCATTGGTGTGAACTGTTACCTGTTCAATCATCTGCCACCTTAAATCTGACTCTTGATCTTGAGACTCTTTAAAATGTCGTGCTACTGTTGTTTCACCGTACTTATTTGATATGACATCTGATTTGTTAAATTCATTTTTTAGAGCTTTTCTAACTGCCGTTCTATGTTCATTAATTCGAGTTTTTATATTTCTAGATGTTTGACCTATATAACATTTGCCACAAGGGCATTTTAATAAATAAATTACATTCGTAGAATTGCAAGTAAAGAAACCTTTAATCTGGATTTTATGTCCTTTTGTAGGATGATAAATAACATCTCCTTTGATAATACCACTACAATTAATACAAGCGAGACAGGTGAATGTACCCTGTCTCCGTGATGCTAAAAATGTTTGTCTATCCTGCTTTTTTTCAGAAATATCCCTTCTGATTAATTTATCACCTACCGACTGTCCTCTCTTATGTACATGCATAGGAAAATTTTTAAATAGTGCACCATATTTGGGGTCAGCTCTTAATAAACCCCAATATTTATTTATTGTTTTCTTTAACAGATTACTTCTTTTATCATACGTGGTGACGCATAATACTCTATTTTTTTCGTTATTCAGTTTTTTTGAACAAATTCTTAATTGTTGCCTTTCTGTTGGAACAAATTCTTAACAACCTTTCTGTTGGAATTTTTGTACAATTTTTGTTCCTACATTTTCATTTTCTTCATCTGTGCTAGTTATTCTACGGGCTCGAGTGAGCTGACTCCTAGGTAGCCCCTTAAATGTTGTAGGAGAATGATAACTTTTTCTATGCAGCATGTTATTTTTATCTGTGGGCTTAGTGTAAAGGGTAGTCTCAATCCCTTCTGCTGTTTTAGTTACTTTAACGTCTAAAAAGTTTATACAATCAGCGTCATATGTAATAGTAAATTTTATTGAATCATGTAATGTATTTAACTTGTTCACAAATTGTAACAATTCTTCCTCGCTATTATGCCATAATAGGAACACGTCATCTACATAACGTAGCCATGTGGACGACGTGTTCAGAAGCCCCGGTTCAAAAATGAATCTCTCTTCAAACGTATTCATGAATATGTTGGCTAACGAGGGGGCCACAGAGGACCCCATCAAAACGCCATAGATTTGTAAAAAATACACTTTGACAAAGCGAAAATAATTTTTTGTCAGAACAAACAAACTCATAAGAAAAAATAATTTTCTATAATCTAGAATCTCATTTTTGGCAAGGGCTACTCGTACGCATTCAATACCTTCCTCCTGGGGAATATTGGTATACAAACTCTGTACATCCAAAGTACAAAGAAAAGTAACATCAGTGGTGGAAATACCTTCAATTTGTAACAAAAAATCTGTGGTATCAATCAAACATCTAGATAATTTTTTCACTTCTTTTTGCAAAAGACTATCGACAAGGACCGCAAGAGGCTGCAACAGGGAGCCCGATCCAGAAACGATCGGACGCCCCGGCGGCCTGTTGCGATCCTTGTGGACCTTAGGAATGGTATACAAAACCGGTACTCTTGGATATTCTGTAATCAATGACTTCAAATTTTTTTTTGAATTAACACCTTCTTGATAACTCTGTGTAATGTAAATATCAACCATTTTTTTTATACTCACAAGTAGGATCTTTCTTTAATCTAGTGTATACTTTTTCATCAGCCAACTGCCCCAATATTTCAGATACGTAATAATCTTTATTCATAATGACAATGGCCCCTCCCTTGTCAGCCCTCTTGATGACAAGGGAGGGGTCATTTTGCAATGCTCTGAGAGCTACCTTCTCTTTCTGACAGAGATTGGATCTCACAAACGGAACCTCAGACCATTTTTCCTCAATTTCTTTAAGCACTGTAGTTGAAAATGCTTCAAGGTTACTACTGACAACAACCGGATCGAAAATTGAAGATTTATGCAATGCTGTAGGGATTTCTTCTAATGGAGACATTCTTTCAGGTCTCCCTCTATTAATATCAAATAATAACATTTGCATCCGGATATTACGGCAGAACTTATAAAATTCCACCTTAAATTCAAATTTTGATTTTTCTTGTTGGGGTACGAAGTTAAGTCCCTTGTTTAACAAATTATGCTCATCTTGTGTTAATGTTCGATCCCAGATGTTAATCACTAGATCTGTCATTTCGTTTTCTTTGTTCTTTTCTTTTTTACTGCATTGTCCTCTTCTTCTTTGTCTTTTTTCGACTGTGTTGATGTTTCTCCTGTTGTACCGTCCGTATCCGTTACTTGTGGACTCTTGAATTTCCGATCCTTGTCGATAGTCTTTTGCAAAAAGAAGTGAAAAAATTATCTAGATGTTTGATTGATACCACAGATTTTTTTGTTACAAATTGAAGGTATTTCCACCACTGATGTTACTTTTCTTTGTACTTTGGATGTACAGAGTTTGTAAACCAATATTCCCCAGGAGGAAGGTATTGAATGCGTACGAGAAGCCCTTGCCAAAAATGAGACTCTAGATAATAGAAATTTTTTTTTTCTTATGAGTTTGTTAGAATTTGTTCTGACAAAAAATGATTTTCGCTTTGACAAAGAATATTTTTTTACAAATCTATGGCATTTTGATGGGGTCCTCTGTGGCCCCCTCGTTAGCCAACATATTCATGAATACGTTTGAAGAGAGATTCATTTTTGAACCGGGGCTTCTGAAAACGTCGTCCACATGGATACGTTATGTGGACGACGTGTTCCTATTATGGCATAAAAGCCAGAGGAAGAATTGTTGCAATTTGTGAACAAGTTAAATACATTACATGATTCGATAAAATTTACTATTACATATGACGCTGATTGTATAAACTTTTTAGACGTTAAAGTAAGTAAAACAGAGGGGTTTGATACTACATTTTACACTAAGCCCACAGATAAAAATAACATGCTGCATAGAAAAAGTTAGCATTCTCCTTCAACATTTAAGGGGCTACCTAGGAGTCAGCTCATACGAGCCCGTAGAATAACTAGCACAGATGAAGAATATGAAAATGTAGGAACAAAAATTGTACAAAAATTCCAACAGAAAGGTTATTTGAAAAAACTAATTGAAAAAGAAAAAAGTGAAATAAAAAAATGTACGAGGCAACAATTAAGAATTCGTTCAAAAAAAACTGAATAACGAAAAAAATAGAGTATTATGCGTTACCACGTATGATAAAAGAAGTAATCTGTTAAAGAAAACAATAAATAAATATTGGGGTTTATTAAGAGCTGACCCCAAATATGGTGCACTATTTAAAAATTTTCCTATGCATGTACATAAGAGAGGACAGTCAGTAGGTGATAAATTATTCAGAAGTGATATTTCTGAAAAAAAGCAGGATAGACAAACATTTTTAGCATCACGGAGACAGGGTACATTCGCCTGTCTCGCTTGTATTAATTGTAGTGGTATTATCAAATGAGATGTTATTTATCATCCTATCCTACAAAAGGACATAAAATCCAGATTAAAGGTTTCTACGAATGTAATTTATTTATTAAAATGCCCTTGTGGCAAATGTTATATAGGTCAAACATCTAGAAATATAAAAACTCGAATTAATGAACATAGAGCGGCAGTAAGAAAAGCTCTAAAAAATGAATTTAACAAATCAGATGTCACATCAAATAAGTACGGTGAAACAACAGTAGCACAACATTTTAAAGAGTCTCAACATCAAGTGTCAGATTTAAGGTGGCAGGTGATTGAACAGGTAACAGTTCACACCAATGAAAATCAAAACCGAAAACGCTTGCTTCAGCGGGAAACGTTTTGGATTACGGAATTGGAAACTCTCGTACCGAAAGGTATGAATGAACAATGTAGCTTTAAGGCATTTTTATAGGTCATGTAACGGTATGTTCGTTGGTTTGTAATACTTTAAATGTATATGTGCACATATACACTTTATGAGGCTATACCAATTAGTAACAGCTTTGTTTGACGTATGTAGATGCTCTTGTTCCCAGCAGTCTTTGTGCATGAATAAGGGGGTCCGCCCCTGAAACGTTGTGCCATGACTGATGAAAGTACCAATATTGCTGCTATGAAGTTGCTGGTTTATGTAACTAATTAAGTCCTGCGAGACCGTCATTGTGCAATATTATGAAACAAGAAAAATAAAGCCGGAAGAATCTTCCTGATAACAGTGAGTTATTGCATTTTATTACTCACGAAATAAATACTGTTTAATGTTGGCGTGCTGCAAGCATTTGAATAGCCCTACACACTTGTTATAATTGGATCTAAAGTTATTAATGGCCTCTCTTCAGAATAGGTCATTAATATCAGACTGGACACCTGACACCACCACCAATCATCTGTGTGCCAGAGCTGCCAAAGGTGCCATTTAAATACTCAACTCAGAATCTCACAGTCCTTAAACAGACAGCTAGTTATTAAGAAAACAGGAGGTGAAAAGATGATATGATGGTAGAGGAAGACGGTTCTCCGGTAGCTAACAATGTCACACTGGTAGGTCAGGGTCATTGTTTCCTCCCTGTGAATGACATCTCACTAACTAATATGTGACTAAGTGACTGACATGTCCCTGATTTCCTACAGCTTGATTGCATCCCGGCGGCCAAAGATGACCTAGAAAGCTCCGATCTCATCAACATTTTCACACCTTTTCATTGAAGACTATAACATTCCAAAGCTACATGGCCGGTCAAGGGGGAAGCCAAGAACTCCAGATCTAGAATGACTGACCTTAACTCGCCCAATGAAACTGTGTATCCTCTTACCATACAACAGAGGATGTGTAAAAATAAGAACAAGCTGCAGATGATGTCTAATATATCAAACAGTAGGATAGCTAAGAGGGTAGGCTTTTTCAGGTTGCATATGATTTAAAAAAACATATATTAAAATACCTTATCAGAGTATTTTGATTAAATGCAGTAACCCTACCAGAACAAGCAAGAGAAGGAGTCAATGTAGTGTGCGAACCCGCAATCAGTTTTTTGAGGGATCCCTATCTAACAAATAGAAACTATAAGAAGTGGCCAAGTGCTTTAATCCGTTTCCACAAATAGACAGTACTAGTTAGAGTTGTCGTAACCATAACAGGATGAATTGGTAACTCCTAGGAAATGGCAGTGACTGACACCTTAGCTCTCAATGTAGTGGCCGGGATCAGAGAAACCTCTGGTTCTAGCCATTTATCCTTGTAAATAGAGGCTACAGCATCGGAAATCTGGGGCGTTTTTTCTCCAGATCATTCTATTCAGAACACTGTCCAATTTGTTAAACCAGGTCTTAGGGGTCCATACGGGGAAGCAATGCCACCATCTTTATCAAAGAAACTCTATCCGACATAGAAAGAGAGAGACATAACCATATCTCAGTTTTCCTTTTTCCATTTAACAACCACTAGAATCAAATTCTGGGCAACATATTTTTGGGATCTACTGTGATTCTTATTCACAGATAATCTTGCTCCTCCTTCTCATCACCAATTTTCATGTTAACACTGTTTTCATCCAGTTCATGATCAATGGGCATAATAAATTATTTATCCCAACTGGGTTTCTAAACCCGAAAGATATCCAAACTGTTTTAACATATTCATCCTTCTGGGAATCTATAAATAAAACATACATAGTTATCCTGTCATCTGCAACTCTGAGCGCAAAACCCCTTATCTCATCGCTTTTCCTAATTAACATGGCTAACTGTTCAATATAAATGGTGAACACCAATGGGGATAGGGGACAACCCTGTTGGCCCCAACAATTTAGAGAAAAGCTTTTTAAAGGACCATTCCCCAGAATTTTTTTTACCATAGGTGCCTAAAACATTAAAGGGGTTATCCAGGAAAAAACTATATTATATAAATCAACTGGCTCCAAAAAGTTAAACAGATTTGTAAATTACTTCTATTAAAAAATCTTAATCCTTTCAGTACTTATGAGCTGCTGAAGTTGAGTTGTTCTTTTCTGTCTAAGTGCTCTCTGATTACACCTGTCTCGGGAACTGTCCAGAGTAGAAGCAAATCCCCATAGCAAACCTCTTCTACTCTGTGCAGTTCCCGAGACAAGCAGAGATGTCAGCAGAGAGCCCTGTTTCCAGACAGATAAGAACAACTCAACTTCAGCAGCTGATAATTATTGGAAGGCTTAATATTTTTTAATAGAAGTAATTTACAAATCTGTTCATCTTTCTGGAGCCAGTTGATATATATATATATAAAAGTTTTTTCCTGGAATACCCCTTTAACTTAATCCAATAAACGCAATTGTGTCCTTCTCCAAATCCCTCTAAGGCTAGGTTCACATGGCCGTTTGCATCCGACCCGTTAAGGGTCCAATTTTTATTTCTTTTTTTGAGCTGATCTGAGCTGAATGGGATAGCACTTACTGTCCATAGCAAATTGCCGCTGACAGTAAGTGCCAATACCGGAGAAGGCAACGGAAAGTGGAATCTGCTTGGAATTTCCTTGTGGAAATTCTATAGTGTAAACTAGCCCTTACAAGCACTCTCTTATATACCGTATTTTTCGCCGTATAAGACGCACTTTTTCTTCCCCAAAACTGGGGGGGGGGGAAGTTGGTGCGTCTTATACAGCAAATACACATTAAAACCGGCGGTCCCTGCGGCCATCAACGGCCGGGACCCGCGGCTAATACATGACATCACCGATCGCGGTGATGCCCTGTATTAACCCTTCAGACGCTGCGATCAAAGCTGACCGCCGAATCTGAAGAAAAAGTGACACTAACCCGGCTGCTCAGTCGGGCTGTTCGGGACCGGCGTCCCGAACAGCTTACAGGACACCGGGAGGGACCTTACCTGCCTCCTCGGTGTCTGCTCCGTGCCGGGATCCCCTGCATGGCCGGCGCTCTCCTTCATCGTCATCACGTCGACGCGCATGCCGTCCCGTCATTCAATAGGAGCAGCGTGCATAGCGGCGTGATGGCGGCGACGGAGAGTGAGGATACCGGGCAGCAGAGACGTTCCGGAGCGACGGGGACAACCCGGGGACACGGCGACAGCGATGGAGGGCGACATCGAGGGCAGCGGTGACGGGTCCGGAGCGGCGGGGACACGTGAGTATTACCTCCTATACCAGTGGTCTTCAACCTGCAGACCTCCAGATGTTGCAAAACTACAACTCCCAGCATGCCCGGACAGCCGTTGGCTGTCCGGGCATGCTGGGAGTTGTAGTTTTGCAACATCTGAAGGTCCGCAGGTTGAAGATCACTGTCCTATACTTTACATTGCATTTGGTTCAGAATCTTTATTTTCTAGATTTTTATGCTTTAAAATTGGGTGCGCCTTATATGCCGGAGCGTCTTATATGACAAAAATGACGGTAGTTTGATATCTTTTGCCTGGAGTTTACCTCAGGATCCATTTATCCCAGATGACTATCCTGGTGATGGGAGGGTATCTGACTGCGGCACAGTGGAATGGCGTATATATTTCTACAGCATAGTATAAAGCTAAATGTCATTAGTAAGGCTGTTATTCTGGCACTAGCACAGCTTCCAAGACAAGCACACGCTGCACACTGCTTGTGTGTTTTACTCGATAGAGTGAGACCATTATCTGACGTTGGCTTCGGGGCAAGTCAATGTTTCTTGTTGGAAACAAGTGTTTAAAATACTGACCTGTCTATGCTGATTTGGAACAAATGACATACAGTGCTGCGAGTAACCTCAGTCATAATATACACTTCAGCTTTAATTTGCTAAAAACTAAACACAAATTATCCGCTGTGAGCAAAACAGCACATCAAAGCCTACGAAGAGTGCTCCTCTGTCCGGAAACATTGTACTAATGACCTCACCCAGGAGTATGCGGAGGTCCATTGTGATTCACACAGGATAGAGACAGGGCAACAGCACACAGTGCACTTCTCAAGAATACTCCAGAAAACCACTTTAAAGAGTATCTCCAGTAAAAACTGAGAATTATTTAACTTGTTTAGGGACATATTTTTGCCCAAGGAGGCAATATTATAACAATGATATCAATAATGATATCCCTGTACATAGGCCTCAATAATATAGAGGTTATATTTTTGTACATAGGAGGCAGTATTATAGTAGTTATATTTTTGTACAGAGAAGGTGGTAATATAGAGGGAGATTTATCAAAACCTGTGCAGAGGCCTTGTTAAAAATGAAAGAAGCGAGCTGATTGGTTGCTATGGGCAACTGGGCAACTTTTCCTCTGGACAGGTTTTAATAAATCTCCCCCATAGTAGTTATATTCTTGTACATAGGAGAAGTATTACAGTAGTTATAGGAAAATGTCAATGGCACTCACCCTAAAACTTCCTCTTTATTAAATCACATTAAAATTTGGCATCCTGACGGAGAGAGTAGGTCTGGGAAGCCACAGCACCAGCGCTGCGCGGTAAGGATTCAGGCATTCAGTTTTGCGGTCAAACACCCGCTTCCTCTATAAGTAGTTATATTCTTGTACATAGGAACAGCATTATAGTAGTTATATTCTTATAGGTGCAACAGGTGCGGCACAACTCACTCGATCTCCCCTCCCGCTCACGGACCGGACCGGACCTCAGTCCATATAATAATAGAAAGAAATGGAGTTGTCCAGAGCAGGATGTCAAGCAATACGATTTTCATTCAGCGGTAACCGTGGGTGATGACAAGGTGATGCGTTTCAGCCGCACTCAGCAGCCTTAGGTATGACTAAGGCTGCTGAGTGCGGCTGAAACGCGTCACCTTGTCATCACCCACGGTTACCGCTGAATAAAAATCGTATTGCTTGACATCCTGCTCTGGACAACTCCATTTCTTTCTATAGTTATATTCTTGTACATAGGAGCAGTATTATAGTAGTTATAGTTTTGTACATAGAAGCAGTATTATAGTAGTTATATTCTTGTACATAGGAGCAGTATTATAGTAGTTATATTCTTGTATATACGGAGCAGTATTATAGTAGTTATATTTTTGTACATAGGAGCAGTATTATAGAATTATATTCTTGTATATAGGGAGCAGTATTATAGTAGTTATATTTTTGTACATAGGAGCAATATTATAGTACTTATGTTCTTGTACATAGGGCTCAATAACATGGAGGTTCTATTCTTGTACATAGGAGGCAGTATTAGAGTAGTTATATTCTTGTATATAATACAAGAATATGGGTGCACTACTGTGGTTGATGTATACAATGACATTGGCTATCCCTCAACACTGATGTAAAAATTGAGACATTCGCCAGTATATCCTTATATGAAGGACACACCGGAGCCCGCACACCAACGCCAAGGTTGGCGCGGGACCTACGCTAATCCTACCTGTGCGTGATAAACAAAACAGGGGCCAGTGGGCAATTACGGCAGCATTCGGTCGACTCACAACGTCCTCCCAGGTATCCTCCAGCATGACTGAGCACACATGCAATGGGAGGAGGGAGGCAAGCTGGAAGTCCCACCTGAGTTGGCTAATATAGGTGCTTGGCCTCACAGATGCTACCCTAATGCTGCCTGGAAAATATTCAAGGCGCATTCACTATGGAATTTACACACCTCCAAGTATAAATTTAGACAAACAACAAAAAACGAGTCAACCGAATGCTGCCGTAATTGCCCACTGGCCCCTGTTTTGTTTATCACGCATAGGTAGGATTAGCGTAGGTCCCGCACCATTTTGAGAAACCTTGGCGTTGGTGTGCGGGCTCCGGTGTGTCCTTCATATAAGGATATACTGGCGAATGTCTCAATTTTAACATCAGTGTTGAGGGATAGCCAATGTCATTGTATACATCTACCACAGTAGTGCACCCATATTCCTGTATTGTATTCTAATTGTTACACATCCAGACCGTTTATCTGGTGTAGGATTCTATTGTGGCACTTGTAGTCCGCTGCAGGCATCCTCCATTGTATGTATTTTTATGCTGGGGATCGCCCCTAGCAACGGACTACAAGGGCAGGATCTGCTCCCCCAGTATAAATGCACAACCACATTTGGGGTTGAGCACCTCCAGCCATTTGAGACCACGTTTTTTGTTGTTTATATTCTTGTATATAGAAGGCAATATTATAGTAGTTAGATTCTTGTACACAGGGTACAGTCTTATAGTAGTTATATTCTAGTACATAGGGTGCGATATTTTAGTAGCTATATTCTTGAACATAGAAGGCAGCATTATAGTAGTTATTCTTTTGTATATAGGAGGCAGTATTATAGTATTATATTCTTGTACATAAGGCAGTATTATATCCTTGTACATAGAGGGCAGTATTATAATAGTTATATTATTGTACATAGGAGGCAGTATTATAGTAGTTATATTCATGTACACAGGGAGCAGTATTATAGATGTTATATTCTTGTACTTAGTGGCGGGATTATAGTAGGTATATTCTTGTACATACCGTGTTTCCCCGAAAACCCTACCCTGAAAGTAAGCCCTAGCAGGATTATTAGGGTGGGCTGCAATATAAGCCCTACCCTGAAAATAAGACCTAGGCCAGGGGTAATCAACTGGAGGACCGCGGTCCAGATCCGGACCGCGGCCGCCTGTAATGCCTGCAGGCCCCCCAACACCACCCCCCATGATATAGTTGATATAGTTCAGTAAGAAATACTGTGTCAGGCACATGTGCAATCAGGTAAATAACTATACGTAACCATCTACCCATAAACCCCCTTAATATACTTGAAAGAAACTGAGAAATGTTGACTTGTTCGGTGATGTCTTAACCTTACAGAGCAGTGTTGGCAACCTTGGTGCTTCCTGTGGCATAGAGGGTACACTGTGGTCACTGACTAAGAAACCTGCAGCAGTAATTTGTGACTATTAATGATCGCAGCGTTCATTTATAAGGACAATTTAAATGATTGTACAGCAAGAGTATCCTTTCAAACAGCTCCCCATTCCAAAATTACACAAAGGAGGATATTGGGGTCAATCGTCACACCTGATTTTTCATGATTAAAGTGATTATTGCAGGCTTCCAGTTTCTTACCTATTCACACTAATATACTGTAGAATTTTTCTCATCTCAATGTCTTGTTGAGGGCCGAGCTAGACAACCTGGTGAAATGTTTAGTTGTGTTGTTGCCCATGAAATAATACAGAAAAGACAACAAATATACTTGCACCAATAATACATATCATACCATCAGTCAGATCCATTCCAGTGGGTGGTGAACAGTGACCCGCATGGCTGATGGCCCATACTGGATATTTCCCCTTAAATCCACAGTACAAGGACTGAATGAAGGTTCTGTAGAATCCGACTACTCCAGGATTACCTGAAATAATAAAAAAAAACAATATTTTAATAACTAAATATACAAATAATTAATACATCTGAGGCGGCAGAACATCAGTATGGGCATTGATAAATTTTATAAGAAAGAAGAAACCCGGTACACACGATTTCTTTTGCAATGTGTTATGTGTTCATTCACACATAACACATTATTAGGCTGGGAATTGAGATGAATTCTATTGATTAGCAGAGAAGTTAGCTACCTTCTCCATCACTAATGTTATTATGGTAAATCTTGAAGGATGGGTACAACACAATAAATTATTGACTAACTCTGAAAATTTGGAATAGACTGTCATATACTGTATGTACCTACTCCTGGGTCCAGCACTGCCTCCACTCCTCTTTCAGCCTGGTCAATCAGGATGTGCGGGCACCGAGCCAATCAGCTGTGACGCTGTTGTCCGCACCTCCTGGAGACAGGATCTCCCTCCCACCCAGCAGTCGCTCCACCCATTGAAGCAAAGACAGGCTCCCTCTGATCACCTGACTAATGATGTAATGTCTCAGGCCGGACTGCAACCTGGGAAAACATGAGACGTGAGTAATTTTGTATGCTGTTAAAAAAAATTTGGGTAAAAAAAAAAAACACACAACAATTGCACGACCAGATTATTCTGCAAGAATTGTAGTTTGGCCACAGCTGGAGGCACCCTGGTCAGAAAACACTGGTATATTGCATGGAAAGGATCACAGGTGTGTTTTAATGGGTGGGGTGACTGAGGGAGGGAGAAAAGTGACCTCACTTTTACAAACAAGGAATCTTGGGACTTGTAGTTTAAGGGAACTAACTTTACAGCCCCTGTAACATAGTCAAATAAAAAAAAACATGCTGGAATACACCTTTAAGGACATAAAGGAAAACTGCCACATGTTCACTCCTGCACTAACCACAAGGTACTGACGGATAGTGAGGGGGATGCTGATTCATATGATCCCTATCTTGCCCGGATCCCTCCAACCATTCACCCGCAATCTTAGTTTATTTTTATATATATATATATATATATATATATATATATATATATATATCTATATATGCATGCAAATGTGGCTCTAACTGGCACGGGCGGGGTTTTCAGGAGCCTAGTGGCACTGTGAAGTGAGCGCCGCCCGTCCGCAGCGCTGCCCGCTTAGGAATATTCATCCCCCTCCCTCCGGCTCTCCCTCTCCCCGCCGCTCCTAACTGGTCTTCACTGCGCATGTCAAGACGCGGCACATGTGCAGTGAAGACCAGTTAGGAGCGGCGGGAAGAGGGAGAGCCGAAAAGAGGGGGATGAATATTCATAAGGGGGCGGCGCTGCGAACAGGCGGCGCTAACGTCACAGTGCCACTAGGCTCCTGAAAACCTCGCCCGTGCCAGTTACAGACACATTTGCATATATAGAAAAACTAAGATTGCGGGCAAACAGCCGGATGGATCCGGGCAAGGTAGGGATCATATGAATCAGCGTCCCCCGCACTATCCATTAGTACATGTGGTTAGTGCGGGAGTGAACATGTCACAGTTTTTCTTTAAATAGGAGAAATATTCAATTAAATGGGGGTTCTCCAATTGTGTGATTTTAGCAGGACTGAAGGGTATGTATGGTGGTGTTAAGGGGGTACTCCGCCCCAGACATCATATCCCCTATCCAAAGGATAGGGGATAAAATGTCTCATTGCTGGGGTCCCGCCGCTGGGGACCCCTGCGATCTCTCTGCTGCACCCGGCATTTTTTTAAAGCGTCGGTTGTAGTGCTGGAGTCTCGTGATGTCATGGTCGCGCCCCGCTCGTGACGTCACAACCACGCCCCCTTAATGCAAGTCTATGGAGCCCCATAGACTTGCATTGAGGGGGCGTGGCCGTGACATACCGAGCGGGGCGCGACCATGACGTCACAAGCCTCCACCCCGCATCGCCAGTCATCCGCCATGGAGCGAAGTTCACTCCATGCACCGAATGTCTGGGGTGCCGCAGCCAAGATCATGGGGGTCCCAAGCAGCAGGACCCTCGCAATCAGACATCTTATTCCCTATACTTTGGATAGGGGATAAGATGTCTAGGGGCGGAGTTAGCCTTTAAGTTTTTTACTTGGCAGCAAATGTCAGAGCCAAATCGAATTTGGCTGTTGAACTTCACTGTGGGAATAAATAAAAAGTTTTCCTTCATGAAAGGTTGAATTGGATTTCCACCATCTAACTGAAAATTATTATTTTTTGTTGATTATGGCTGAAAAAATGTCTGTATTTACAGCCATTTTTTCAGCTGTAAAAAAGCAAAAACAAAAGTTTTTTGTTTTATTTTATAGTGTTTGAATATGGTCTAAAAGTAAAGTTAGATTAAATATGATTATAGTTCAGCCCTGTGCTGTGCTTTTTATTAGTGTGTGAACATAGCCTTAGTCCAACAAAGCTTATGGAAATACCTGAAAACACATTTACTAGGACTATGTTCTCATCTCTAATACCTAAAATACCTACTGAACTGTTCAGTCTCCAATGTCTAGTGCATGGACCCTGGAGACCTTCTTATTCTGTATTACAAAGCAGGAGGCACTGCAAATGCATGCAAAAAATAAGGGTTCACATGGCCATTCTCTCCAGTCCCGCTATTCTCCAGTTATTGCTGCTAAACAGACCATACTAACAAACAGATGCAAAGGGATGCCATTTGTCTCTTATTTTAATGGACTAAGTGGCAACCTTTTGCATCAGTTTTTTCATCCATTTATAATCTTTATTGTCTGTCTGTGTCCATTTTTTTTTTTTTTACTCTGCCTCTTAGCAGGCTCAGAAGTCATAATGGATCAAAAACGGATGGGGAAAAATGGATACAAACAGATGACATTAACCCCTTAAGGACCAGGGGTTTTGCCGTTTTTGCACTTTCATTTTTTCCTCCTTACCTTTTAAAAATCATAACCCTTTCAATTTTGCACCTAAAAATACATATGATGGCTTAATTTTTTGCACCACCAATTCTACTTTGTAATGACATCAGTCATTTTATTCAAAAATCTACTGCAAAACCGCCCAAAAAATCATTGTGTGACGAAATTGAGGGAAAATGCCATTTTGTGACTTTTGGGCGCTTCTGTTTCTACGCAGTAATTTTTTCTGTAAAAATAACACCTTATCTTTATTCTGTAGGTCCATATGAATAAAATGACACCCTACTTATATAGGTTTGATTTTGTCATACTTTTGGAAAAAATCATAACTACATGAACAAAAATTTATATGTTTAAAATTGTCATCTTCTGACTCCTATAACATTTTTATTTTTTCATGTACGAGCCGGTATGAGGGCTCTTTTTTTTGAGCCGTGATCTGAAGTTTTTAGCACAGGGGTGTCAAACTCAAATTCATCGGGGGCCGCATCAGCAGTTTGGTCACCCTCAAAGGGCCAGTTGTATCTGTAGGAACCCTCCCCCCCCCCCCCACATACCGTATATGCCGGCGTATAAGACAACTGGGTGTATAAGATGATCCCCAACTTTTACAGTTAAAATGTAGAGTTTGGGATATACTCGCCATATAAGACTACCCCTCCTACTGCAATGTACAGTACCTTGTAGTTCCCCCCACATTAGGTAGGCAGCATGTTCCCCCACATTAGTAGGCAGCATGTTCCCCCACATTAGGTTGGCAGTATAGTTCCCCCCACATTAGGTAGGCAGCATGTTCCCCCACATTAGGTTGGCAGTATAGTTTCCCCCACATTAGGTAGGCAGCATGTTCCCCCACATTAGTTGCCAGCATGTTCCCCCACATTAGTTGGCAGTATAGTTCCCCCCACATTAGGTTGGCAGCATGTTCCCCCACATTAGGTTGGCAGTATAGTTCCCCCCACATTAGGTAGGCAGCATGTTCCCCCACATTAGTTGCCAGCATGTTCCCCCACATTAGTTGGCAGTATAGTTCCCCTCACATTAGGTTGGCAGTATAGTTCCCCCCACATTAGGTAGGCAGTATAGTTCCCCCCACATTAGGTAGGCAGTATAGTCCCCCCACATTAGGTAGGCAGTATAGTTCCCCCCACATTAGGTAGGTAGTATAGTTCCCCCCACATTAGGTAGGCAGCATGTTCCGCCACATTAGTTGGCAACATGTTCCCCCACATTAGGTTGGCAGTATAGTTCCCCCCACATTAGGTAGGCAGCATGTTCCCCCAAATTAGTTGGCAGTATTGTTCCCCCCACATTAGGTTGGCAGCATGTTCCCCCACATTAGGTTGGCAGTATAGTTCCCCCCACATTAGGTAGGCAGCATGTTCCCCCACATTAGTTGCCAGCATGTTCCCCCACATTAATTGGCAGTATAGTTCCCCCCACATTAGGTTGGCAGTATAGTTCCCCCTACATTAGGTGCAGTATAGTTCCCCCTACATTAGGTAGGCAGTATAGTTCCCCCCACATTAGGTAGGCAGTATAGTTCCCCCCACATTAGGAAGGGAGCATGTTCCCCCACATTAGTTGGCAGCATGTTCCTCCACATTAGGTTGGCGGTATAGTTCCCCCCACATTAGGTAGGCAGCATGTTCCCCCACATTAGTTGCCAGCATGTTCCCCCACATTAGTTGGCAGTATAGTTTCCCCCACATTAGGTTGGCAGCATGTTCCCCCACATTAGGTTGGCAGCATGTTCCCCCACATTAGTTGCCAGCATGTTCCCCCACATTAGTTGGCAGTATAGTTCCCCCCACATTAGGTTGGCAGCACCCCCCCCCCCCCTCCCTCCCCACAGACATACAGCCTCCAGCCATATACAGTGTATGGCTGGAGGCTGTATGTCTGTGTGCTGCCCCCACTGTGATCCGGTCACCACTCCTCCAGCCCGGGGTCACATCTACTGCTATGGCCTATGTACCATAGCAGTAGTTGCCAGGACCGGTCGAGCGGTGACCGGAACGCTGCAGAAGATAACGTGCCGGCGGTCACTTACCAGGGCCTGTGCGCGTCCTCCTGCGATGATCCTGCCGTCCTCCTGTTCCTCCCGCGTCTCTATGGTTGTACGCATGGGACGTAACTGACGTACAACCATAGAGGCGGAGGACCTGGAGGACCGAAGGAGGATTGCCGCGCATGCGCTGAAGAGGCGGCTTTCTTTTTTCTTTTTTTTTTTAAGCGACATTAAAGGTGAAGGCTGGCGGCCGGCGGCGGGCCACATGACGAGGTCTGGCGGGCCAGATTCGGCCCGTGGGCCGGGTGTTCGACACCCCTGTTTTAGCAGTACCATTTTTGTGTTGATTAGACTTTTTGACAGCTTTTTATTCATTTTTTCATGATATAAAAAGTGACCAAAAATAAGCTAATTTGGAATTTTATTGTGCGTACGCCATTGACCGTGCAGTCTAATTAACTATATTTTATTATAGTTCGGACATTTACATACGCGGCAATACCACATATGTTTATTTTTATTTACACTTTTTTTAAATGGGAAAAGGGGGGTGATTCAAACTTTTATTAGGGAAGGGGTTAAATGATCTTTATTAACTTTTTTTTTTTTCACTTTTTTTTTTGCAATGGACCATTTTGGCCTTAAAGGGGTACTCTGGCCCTAAGATATCTTATCCCCTATCCAAAGGATAGGGGATAAGATGTCTGATCACAGGGGTCCTGCCGCTGGGGAACCCTGAAATCTCTCATGCAGACACCTGCCTGTGGCAGCTGCACAGAGCGATGTTCACTCCGTGTTTGAAGGGTCACGACTACGGGGCCGGAGTATTGTGACATCACAACTCTGCCCCTTGTGACGTCACACCCTGACCCCTCAATGCAAGCCTATGGGAGGGGGCGTGACGTTATCATGCTTCCTCTGTAGTATACAGTAGCTGATAAGTACTGGAAGGATTAGGATTTTTAAATAGAAGTCATTCACAAATCTGTTTAACATTCTGGCACCAGTTGTTTTAAAAAAAAATTGTTTCACCGGAGTACCCCTTTAACCCCTTAACAACAATGGACGTAAATGTACGTCATGATGAGGTGGTACATTTACACCACGCAATGACTGCACTGTAAACAGAGCGCATCACTCATTCTCCATAGCGCTTAGCTTCCTCGCGATGCGCTGTTTTATAACACGAACACCTGCTTTCACTTACAAAAAGAAATCCAGGCTCTGCTGTATTAACTAAAGTGACAGCGTTTCCACATCTGAGATCGCAGCCGGTCACTCAGCTGTACCGCGGACCTCCCGTGTGCAGCACTGTATGTACGCGCTCCAAAACACGATGTCACTCACAGCCACAGGATTCCCGGAGCAGCCGCCTGCGGTCCCGATACTTTATAACTATATGCACTACATCAACAGCCTAAATACTAATGCCGGAGGATTTGTCCCCACTATGCAACAATGTACATTTGTTTTTAATACCCCAATGTGTGATTATATTAGTGTAATTACTGTTTCTTATGAACATGTTTAAGTTTTTTGCGGTCTTTCTGCGTGTATATAAGAAGCCCATTGGACAACCCTGATGAAGAGGGGGTCTTGCCCCTTGAAACGCGTTGTCTGATACTACTCTGTTGTTTTGTTTTATTTATTTCTGTCAAATAAAGCCTTTTTTTTGCATCAAGATCTGAGTTCATCTCAGCTTATGGTAACACAAGAAGTCACAAATCCCCTGTGGAGAAGCGCCTGTACAAGCAGTCATTTTCTTCTTCCTCACCTTTCTGAGGACATCTTGTACCTACCCTGGGCCTACTACAGAGGACCATGGCACAAACAGGTGACAAAAGACGAACTATGGTGTTGGGCTTGCTGTACAACACCATAAGGTGAGCATACCTTTCCCTTTTTCCCTTTTACTGTACCCACCAGGGATAATTGCACATAGTTGCACATTTGTTTTTGTTTTTTTCTTTCCGTGCCTAAGTCATGGGGTAACAGAGTATGGATCAACAGCAGTCTATGGATGCTATATAACAGATATTCTACAATAAGGCCATGTGCATGAGGCCTACTGGAATTTTGTAGCAAAGTGAGAAAGCGAATATATAATACCATATATAAAACAGTATAAATATATATATATATATATATTAAAGTCCACAGCCAGGCCTAGAACACATCTGCAGTGTAACATTAACCTGCCCGGTGCCTGCTATTCTGCTTAATGCAAGAACTAATCATAGGTGTTGCAGTGAAATTGCGATACATCATTGCACCTTACCGCCAGGATTTCATTTGCTAAAATTAAATACATTTGTGAGCAATTCAGACAGTAGTAGACGAGAATTACCTTATTGTTTGGATTGTAAAACCCACTTCTTAGCTCACACGGGCACCCCCACCGCCCCCCTTCCCCCCCTCCCTGGCCCACCTTTAAATTTAGTGCACTTTGTGGATTTGTTTTGGCTACAAAGTATTTTTCTTGAAGTCCAGATGAGCACTTCCAAGTCTTTTCAAATATTTAGTAGGAAATGTTAGGCATTAAATCCTCATCACATGAAATTCAGAGAACAGCTGCTGAGAGCAGCTGAATGGAAGCAAATGTTTCCGAGGCTTGGTGGTACTAGGTGACCGCATGGAGGGGAGCTGGGGGTCTGCTGCTGAAAGTAACATGCCTGCACAATGCATTAAACTGTTTACAGTCAACACATTGGGCCTGACCTCTAAACAGCTTCTCTTTCCTTAACAGTGCAATTACAATATCCACTTTCAACCAACCACTAAATTCTATTATCTTTCCAAGAAACAACAAAATTTTTTTTTAGCCCTCTCTAATTTCTTTTCTTAAAACAAGTTATGTGCCCTAAGGGGCTTGTGGTCACAGAGAAATTCCCAAGCTCTAGTGGACAGGCTAGTGAAAGTAGAAGGGGCGAGCAGTCCAACTGTTAGGACTGAAGGTAAACTATGTACGGCTGAGCACATCCTGTGACCGATGCTTGCTCCAAACAAAAACATCCCCCTCTACGCTCTTTAAGGCTTAGGCTACACTGAGAATTTTAAGGCTTGGGCTACAACTGTTCATAAGAATGCACGGAGTGTTTTGGAAGTTTCTTCAAAATCAAGTGGGTTGCTAGATTTTAAAAAAATGTTGTGGCTCTATAAAAATAGTTTGAAAATCTCATAAAACTTTTTTTCTTTAGGTTTTGAGCACTCAGAAAGTCTAAGGGTGCCAGAAATCTGCTGCAAGTTTTGTTACCATTGACTTTAATAGGTCAGCAGAAAATCCGCGATAGTGGCAGATTTGTAGATTGCTGCCGGACCCAGCAAAGTGAATGGTGGTGAAACTCGCAGGGGGTCAATGTGTGAACCCATAAATGCATTTTCTGGGCACAATGATTTTTTAAAAATATTTTTAAACACCCCAGGTGCTATAAAAGCAAAGTATTAGCCATACTCACCTGCCCCGATTCCTGCGCTTCACAGTTGTTTTGATGGCATCCAGTCTCCTGAGCTCTCTGCTTCCATGATACAGTCCTGGGAGAGTCTTTCCTAGGACTGTATCCACCTTTTCCAGCCCACTGGAGTACCTGAAAACTGAACTAATTTATGCAGGAAAAGTCAGCGACCGCCGAGCCGAGAAGTTCGTGACGAATCGAATTTACTGTAAGTTCGCTCATCTCTAACAGTAGGCATAGCATGCTCCTTATTATGAAAAGCTGAGTAACAGTAAAACAGCACCTACTATTCATTCCCTGTCTGTTTCTCTGCCTGTGCTATTGTTCAGCACAAGGCAGCATGCTATAAACATATGTAATTCTTCCTAAATGTAGTGATAAGGATATATATGTGTATAAGAAAGGGAAACAGTGATGTAACTTCGGGGGCTGGTCAGTGGTGATGACATCACTAAGGGGTGGGACCTAAACTCTGAAACAAGATTCAGCCACATCTCTGTCATGACCGACAAGGGGAACAGGGAGAGTGAGCCCTAAACTGACCTTAAAACATCTCTCCCTGCCTACTTGCCCATTCATCCTAAACAATGGATCGATAACTGGGCACCGGTCCCTTCCTGCGCTAAAGTGCAGTGGCGTAAAAAACACATAATATTCATAGTCACAGACAAGAACAGAAACAGAAAACTATGAGACAAGCAGATATACGAGACAGAATGCAAATACTAACAGGGCAGAATATAAACTCACAAAAAGAGCAGAATATAGTGAATTAACAGACAGTTCATAAACCGGATATCAGATAAACGTCCGACATGATAAAATGAACAAGACTAGGCATGATATGAGTATACAGCAGAATCCAGGAGATGAAGGGGATAAACAGAAGAACTGAGAGCCAAAACACTAAACTTAACAGGTAACATAGAACACTGTTTACAAACAAGTACAAAGGACAAAGACCAGATCAACCAAACAGGATATAAATATAGGACACTGTTCACACTGGGACAAAGAAAATACAAACTGGACTCCCCACTGCACTATAGGAGTAGCCATTAATAATAAAGCCAAATAGGTTACTGGCCAGGGGACACACACCACCATGTGGACAAAATGCTGACCCAATAGGAAACGGAAATATAATACATGAAACACTAGACTAGAACCGGATGAGTCTGAATAGACTCCAGAATACCAAACAGGAATATAACATACAGAGCAAAGGGTACAAGCTAGACTCAGACACAGTGTGAAAACAGACAGAGCAGAACAAACAAACATAATCCTAAAACGGACTAATGTAACACAGACTAAAATACAAGGAGCATGCTATATAACCATGGCTAAAAACGAAGATAAAATGACAAGATAAATACAAGGTAAATGCTCATGCAGACATAGTCAGAATATAGCACAGACAGACATAGTAGTATTGCACTCAATAATCAGCCCCAGGATGCAGGAGAGCATTAACTACTCCCTATCCAGGTAGAATAGCAAACTGCTCTGAACAAACTAGTGTGTGAATACAAACCTAAACAGAAAAATACAAAAACAAGTAAACGGACATTACAACCTCCTGAGAAAACAGAGGATGATGCATTGTCTCAGGAGAGAGTGAGGAACCGGGTTGTAGCTAACACCACACAGACAATGAGAAGACAATACAACTTTCTGTCGGGGGTAAATCACACAAAAGCATACTCAGTCTGTACAATTTGTAATAACAGGATATTAGTAAGTTATACATCTTGGGGTAATAGTCTTTTTTTAATACAATTCTTTGATATCAGAAAACCCCTTTAAAGTGCAAGTTCAAAGTTGTACCTCTGCACAATCTTTAGCTCCAGCATGGGGAGATGCAGGCCACACTGGGCGGAACAGCTAACGAGGCAACAGTACCATGTTCGGTGAAGTTCAGGGCACAAGTCCTGTTCATCAGAAAAGAGCTTGTGCATGGTACTTTGCTGAGCATGGTCCAATTGACCCGGCAACTGTACTGCAACTCCCAGCGTGGTCTGTGCCTCCCCACCCTAGAGTTGAAGTTCACACAGGCTCTCAACTTTAGTCTGGCACTTCAAACAATGCAATGATGGCACTGTATGATAATATTATTTGGGCACTTGACCTACATTATAAGGGAGAGAAACTTCAACTGAAAAATGTAAAAAGTTTCATTATACGAAGAATAACCTCTATTTGATTAAACTGGAATGCCCCTTTAATTTTAGAAAGATCTGAACTATAATTTATCCACCTATAAAAGGCATATTATGATATCATTCTCCTAGATTGCATCTTTCCATTTTTGCTAAGCTTTTTATAACCTTGTATCATTTCTGGCACAAAGAAGATTCACAAGAGGGCTTCAGATTTGTTAATAAGGACATGCATATAAAATGATGCATAGCACGGTTCTTCATACATGGGATCAAACAAAATGGATGTGGTTAGGAAGTCTGCTAGCGGGGATTTCACTTATAAAGGATCCTGAGGACACATCCTGATTTTAATGGGGTCCAGAGCGCAGGTATCATTGGGGATTATAAGGGCTTCAGGACATCTTCTCAGGCATTTTTAGCAAGCTAAAAGTTGTCTCTATCAATTCATTGCTTCAACAATATGTTATGTGAAGCTAGGATATGAGGAGAGGAAAAGTACAAGAGTTACTGTGTATTTGTAGTTAGAGAGTCCTTTACATCTGTAGGTACTAAGGAAAGGTTCACAAAAACTACAACAAAATCATATCCTCCCTCTTCTACAACAACTGAGGACTCTTTACTTTTGATAAGACGGTATAAAAGTATTTTTTTCTTAGTCTACTTTTAGACTATGTAGAAGTAGGATATGCTGTAAATGTCTGATACATGTGGGACCCACCTCTGTGACCTGCACCTATCTCCAGAACAGGGTTCTCTGACCCCAACTTGCCTAGTGAAGTGGCTGCTGGCGCCAAGGGATAAGTGAATACTCTTATCAAAAATGTAGTATAAGTTGGAATTCTGGTACATTTGCAATAATAAATCTGTCCCAGTGAGTCACGCCCCCTTTGTCACACCCCCTCCGTCATGCCCACTCCCATAGACATGAATGGAAGGGGCGTGGCATCACTTCACGTCTCCCGCCGTTGGAACCCAGCATTCTAAACATACTGTTTAGAATGCCAGGTGCTCTACGGAGATCACAGGTGGTCCCAGCGGCGGGACCCTCACGATCAGACATCTTTTCCCCTATCCTTTGGACAGCGGATAAGATGTGTAGGGGCGGAGTACCCCTTTAAACTGATGCTGTCCATGTATTGCATGGATATGGTACGACTACTACAGCGAGAGACAGTCTTAGGGTATGTTCACAAGATGGAAATTCACAGCAGAGTCCCATTGATATGAATAAGATTTTGATGCGTTGTGCACAAGGCGGAATTTCTGCAGACATTTCTGCTGGGAAAATCCTGGTTCCGGAGTCCGCAGAAAGAATAGACATGTCTATTCTTTCTGCTGAGTATGCACAAAAATGCATTGCCATCTATGAGACAGCACATTTCCAAGGGGTCCTAGCGCCAGCAAGTCTGCCGGCGCTCCGCTGTTTGGGGAATGTCCATGTGGAAATTTTGGGAATGTCCATTTGGGAAAAGTTGCCCTAGTGAACAACCTATTTAATATATGGCATTCCCTGACATGGCCTCATTTGAGCTGAATAGTCCTAATGTAGTCTATTTGACAATACTGTCAGTCTGCTTCCCAGCAGTATAGTCAATCCCTTTCACATTTTTGTCATCTGCAACCGTCAGCTCAAAATATCTCCAAAATCCGCTTGATTCATACTATTGAAAAGGCTATAACTCTCATTTTGCTTTGATTCATTCACAACCTGTAACACTTACACTACTGTAACACTTTACTAATAAGTCTTCTCTTCTCTAAACTCTCTCCTCTCCAGTCCATCCTAAATGCCGCAGCCAGAATCAACTTCATATTCAACCATTACCTTGATGCCTCTCCCCGTGTCAGTCACAACACTGGTTACCCATTTAGTCCAGAATAAAATACAGAAACCTCTCTCTCAGCCTCAAAGCTCTTCACAGTGCTGTACCCCACGACATCTCCTCCATCATCTCTGTCTACCATCCTACAAATTCCTCCTCTCTAATGATCTAAAACTATCTTCTATAATCCGAACCTCTCACTCCCGTCTACAAGACTTTGCTCGTACTGCACCAGTTCTCTGGAATGCGATACCCCAAACCCCCAGACTTATACCCAACATCCACAGATGTACCCTAAAGACAAATCTCTTCAAGCAGGCCTATAGCATTCCCTAATTGGTCTTCCCTACAATCACTTTGCCCCTTTTGAGACTTCTGGGTCTTAGAGACATCGTAAGTGCCATATCTACCTACTACGTTCTCTGCCCTTTAGACATTCAAAATTTATTTGGTGACTGATTCACCATCCTGTATGTAACCCTTCCTATTTATAAAACATGGCTGTACCATTGTATCAATAAAGCACTTCCTGCCTTTTGTCTCAATCCCATTCCTCATAGACTGTAAGCTCTCACGAGCAGGGACCACCTGTTTGAATATTCAGTGTGTGCCATATATACTCGAGTATAAGCCGACCCGAATATAACCCGAGGCCCCTAATTTTACCCCAAAAACATAGGAAAAGTTATTGACTCGACTATAAGCCTAGGGTGGGACATATATCATCCCCCCATGTAATCATCCAGACCCCCGTCATCATCCCCCCCCCCCGCTTCATCATCACCGCCTGTCAATCTCTTCATCAGTGGTCTTCAACCTGTGGACCTCCAGATGTTGCAAAACTACAACTCCCAGCATGCCCGGACAGCCATCGGCTGTCCAGGCATGCTTGGAGTTGTAGTTTTGAAACCTCTGTCATCATCCAGCCTTCGTCATCATCCAGCCAACACCCCCCCCCCCTTTGGTTTTGTACTCACCTCCCCTCGGCGGTAAGTTAGGGTGAGCTGGTCCGGGCCATTATGCAGGGACCGTCCGGAGGATTAGTCGTTGCGGGCTGTCCATTTTCACCGGGGGGGGGGGGGGGGCCTCTTCTCCATGCTTCGGGCCCGGCCCAGGACTAGTGACGTTGCCTTGACGACGACGCACAGGGACGTTGCGCATGAACGTCCCTGTGCGTCGTTGTCAAGGCAACATCACTAGTCCGGGGCCGGAGCGTGGAGAAGAGGCCGCCCCCAGTGAAAATGGACAGCCCGCAACGACTAATCCTCCCCACCGGACGGTCCCTGCAGCATAGATGGCCCGGACCAGCTCACCCTAACTTCCCGCCGAGGGGAGGTGAGTACAAAACAAAAGGGGGGGGCTGGATGTTGACGAAGACCGCAGTGGTCTTCATCCTGCGGACCTCCAGGGTTTCAAAACTACACCCAGCATGCCCGGGCATGCTGGGAGTTGTAGTATTGCAACATCTGGAGGTGCGCAGGTTGAAGACCACTGATGAAGGGATTGACAGGCGGAGAGTTCACTCGAGTATGAGCCGAGGGGGGCGTTTTCATCACAAAAAAATCGTGCTGAAAAACTCGGCTTATACTCAAGTATATACGGTAATACTCTAATGCCTGATACTCATCTTAATTCATACCCCCAAAATTGTAAAGTGCTTCGGAATATAAATAATATCCTTATTATTGTTATTTTAGGACAGAGTAGCTTGGTAGACTGCACTATTCTTTCCCGCAGTTTAAACCTAAAGCCACAACGCAGGCAAATTTATAGAATGTGAATGGGGCCCAAGAATTTTTTCCATAACAGCCAAGAGCTGCTACCATGTTGAAACCATACTGTTACTGTGAACATAATTTTTTTACAATGAAGAACTAGAGAACACAGCGCTGCTTACCTCTGATATTATGGATTGTTCTTCTTTATAAGGACATCAGGTATACAAGTGAACTGTACTGAGTCAATACTATACAGAACCTGATACTAGTGTATTCCTCTGATACCTATTCACACGTAATATACAGAATAACACCTGCCCTTGTTGTTGTTATAAACAATAGGTAACCTGGCAGATATTCAGAAAAATAAAATAAAAAAGCCCTTGCACCTACGGATTACATCCAGTGATTTAATGTAACAGCTGTGACATCTGTAAGAGATATTGCAGAGCTATGACATTATCAAAGGACACGACCCATTCCACCGCTAGGGTTTTAATTAAGACACCCCGATATGATGCAAACCCTGCAGACTGTCCCGAGAGTAGACATTGGGGACGCCAGCACAATGTGGTAATGTGTTTTATTATGCTCGGGAAGCCCAGCACTTCCATTGTGCTAGGATTATAAAGAAGTGATAGTCTGAGAATCAGGTGCCTGGAATGTGTTAAACATTACCGTTCTCTGCTTAAATACATGCATGTGTGAGAGGACGCTGCATCGATGACATGCGATACACAATAATCTATTGTTCCATGTATACTTTTCCCTCACATCAGTTTGTAGTTCTAGTTTACTTGTCTGAAGAATGTTAAATTCCTTTTATCTGGCATTAAGTCCTGGATTGTCAAAAGTTTTGGTTTAGGCCCCTTTAACACTACAAAATTACTCAGTTTTAAAGGGGTATTCCAGGAAAAAACTTTTTTTTATATATATATCAACTGGCTCCAGAAAGTTAAACAGATTTGTAAATTACTTCAATAAAAAAATCTTAATCCTTTCAGTACTTATGAGCTTCTGAAGTTGAGTTGTCCTTTTCTGTCTAAGTTCTCTCTGATGACACGTGTCTCGGGAACCGCCCAGTTTAGAAGAGGTTTGCTATGGGGATTTGCTTCTACACTGGGCGGTTCCCGAGACACATGTCATCAGAGAGCACTTAGACAGAAAAGAACAACTCAACTTCAGAAGCTCAGAGGAACTGAAAGGATTAAGATTGTTTAAAAGAAGTAATTTACAAATCTTATACAAAATGTATAACCAATCCTCAAGGATTCTACCCCAAAAGGTACATAATGATGTTTAAATAAAATATCATAGGATGCTTTAGTTAACAATTTTTATTCAATACATAAATAAAATTGTATATATAAAATAGTATATCGCACTATATATCCTCTGGCACAAAATGTATCATGTATAAAAGGATGAAGAAAACCACTGGGCCCAAGTGGTGACACCCCCCCCCCCCTATATATAAAGATCAAAAAATGGTGAAAAAATATGTAAAATAATGTCCAGCACTCTGGTGACCTTATTATGTGTGTGAGGTCTAATTGAAAAAATCCCGGTCTGAAAGATTAATAGTCTGTAACAATTATTACAATTCTTTGCTGAGCGATGTTACAGTCTTTGCAAATGATATTGTGGCAAATAATATATCATTGCTGGTGTAACTTATAGCTGGTTAATAGAGTTGCTTAATTGAGCTCAAACAAATATTGTTGCTGGTAGAATAGCTCACCCGCTCCTGTGGGACTCTGCGTACGATGTCCTCTATGATATACCTCGTGCGGAGGCGTTGGCAGAAGGTGTCTCTGCTGGCAGAGCGGATACCTTTGTGGGTGCGCTTGGCAGAGCGTCTCCCCTGACCTCCGCACTGTTGTTAACAAAGGGGGTACCGCTGGACGGTATAGCGTCCCTCGTGGTGTGATGGTGGAGTCCTGGGCGGGTGAGCAGATGGATCTCTCACAGCAGGATTTCGGCTCAGATCGTGGAAAAAATAGAGAAAGTCCGGAACTAAGTTTTACCGGTCTCAGTCTTTTCCAGGTACTGGTGCCAGATTCACACTTTGTATATGAGTGCGATATTATATGAATGTCCTAGACGCGTTTCAGTGTTCTATTGCAGGTAACGCACGACCCTTTCTTCAGTAGGAATTAAAAGCAAATATATGTCACAGCTTTTCCTATGGATCATTTTTATATGGTGGTGCACATTTGGATGTAATTACATATTGGTCAGAACTAATAACTGGCTTGGGCTACATACCCCCTATGAGGATAGTATCCTGATTCACGTTATCTATGGCCCAATTCACATTGGGACATAGCGTTTCTCATGTCTTAATTCACATTCTAAAATAAAATATTTCATTAAATAATAATAAATGCTAAAATAAGGAAAGAGCAGCTTTGCAACAAAATATACATACACAGATTGTAATGTGTATACACGCAACTGGAGTGAAAATAAAACTAAAGATAAAAATAAAATACTTGTCAGCTATAGCTAGATTTACATGTATAACGTTAGTACATCGATATAGTTACATGTAAGTAATATAAAAGGCTATCAAATGCATACTAAAATAAAATACACATATGTATTAGGATACTATCCTCATAGGGGGTATGTAGTCCAAGCCAGTTATTAGTTCTGACCAATATGTAATTAGATCCAAATGTGCACCACCATATAAAAATGATCCATAGGAAAAGCTGTGACATATACAGTGATCCCTCAAGTTACAATATTAATTGGTTCCAGGACGACCATTGTAAGTTGAAACCATTGTATGTTGAGACCAGAACTCTATGGAAACCTGGTGATTGAGTCTGAAGCCACCAAAATGTCATCCAAAAATAGGAAAAAGTGAAGATTAAAGAAAAATAGGTAGATAACTAATATAGATAAAGCAAATCCATATAAAAGTGATAAAGATCTGCTGGGAGCTGTAATCACTGTCTATGTCAGTGTTTCCCAAGAAGGGAGCCTCCAGCTGTTGCAAAACTACAACTCCCAGCATGCCCGGACAGCCAAAGGCTGTCCGGGCATGCTGGGAGTTGTAGTTTTGCAACAGCTGAGGGCACCCTGCTTGGGAAACACTGGTATATGTAGAGGACAGGAGCTTCTTCAGGGTCCTCTGCAGTACATGCAATGTCCAAAAAAAGTAACATGGAGTTGCCCTCACCTGGTATCCAAAGGAGCAGGTAACCCTGGTACAGGGTACAGAACATGTAATACCTCCCTGTACTGTAGGGGGCGCTACCAGACATCAGTCAGTGCATGCACTTCAGTATTACAGGCGTTTTACCAGTAAATTGCCCATTCTGATTGATCAGTTCTTCCAGCCATTGACATGTTTCACAGATAGCATTGTATGTTGAGTCTGGTTTCAACTTACAATGGTCCAGAAAAGACCATTGTATGTTGAAACTATTGTACGTTGAGGCCATTGTAGGTTGAGGGATCACTGTATTTGCTTTTAATTCCTACTGAAGAAAGGGTCGTGCGTTACCTGCAATAGAACCCTGAAACGCGTCTAGGACATTCATATAATATCGCACTCATATACAAAGTGTGAATCTGGCACCAGTACCTGGAAAAGACTGAGACTTCAGCTCTAAATCCGTTCCGGACTTTCTCTATGTTTGCCACGATCTGAGCCGAAATCCTGCTGTGAGAGATCCATCTGTTCACCCGCCCAGGACTCCATCATCACACCACGAGGGACGCCATACCATCCAGCGGTACCCCCTTTGTTAACAACAGTGCGGAGGTCAGGGGAGACGCTCTGCCAAGCGCACCCACAAAGGTATCCGCTCTGCCAGCAGAGACACCTTCTGCCAACGCCTCCGCACGAGGTATATCATAGAGGACATCGTACGCAGAGTCCCACAGGAGCGGGTGAGCTATTCTACCAGCAGCAATATTTGTTTGAGCTCAATTAAGCAACTCTATTAACCAGCTATAAGTTACACCAGCAATGATATATTATTTGCCACAATATCATTTGCAAAGACTGTAACATCGCTCAGCAAAGAATTGTAATAATTGTTACAGACTATTAATCTTTCAGACCGGAATTTTTTCAATTAGACCTCACACACATAATAAGGTCACCAGGGTGCTGGACATTATTTTACATATTTTTTCACCATTTTTTGATCTTTATATATAGGGGGGGTGTCACCACTTGGGCCCAGTGGTTTTCTTCATCCTTTTATACATGATACATTTTGTGCCAGAGGATATATAGTGCGATATACTATTTTGTATATACAATTTTATATATGTATCGAATAAAAATTGTTAACTAAAGCATCCTATGATATTTTATTTAAACATTATCATTATGTACCTTTTGGGGTAGAATCCTTGAGGATTGGTTATACATTTTGTTTATTATTTTTTCAGAATTCCGGCCGTTGGGTTTCGGCATATAACCAATTATATCCTCGGATTGTGTTTTGTGAGCTGCACACATTTCTAGATTTTTACTAATTTACAAATCTGTTTAACTTTCTGGAGACAGTTGATATTTAAAAAAAAAAGGTTTTTCCTGGATAACCCCTTTAAAGATCCGTACAAAGTTCCGTCTGAAAATCAGCTGTAAAACGGCAGTAACAAAATCACTTACGGCTGTTAGGAAATCCCATTATAGTCTATGGCAGTGGTCTTCAACCTGCGAACCCCCAGATGTTGCAAAACTACAACTCCCAGAAAGCCTGGACAGCCAAAAGCCTGTCTGCCTTCTCCCAAGGATCCACACTGTCCCTGAAAGGTAAATCAAGGCTTCCCTCTTATGTCATCCTTTTTGTGCAGTGGTCTCAAACTGTGGCCCACCAGATGTTGCAAAACTTCAACTCCCAGCATGCCCGGACAGCCAGGGAGTTGTAGTTTTGCAACCTCTGGGGGTCCGCAAGTTAAAGACCACTGGTCTATGGGATTTTTCTAATAGCCGTTTTAACCCGTTATAGCCCGTTATCAATAACGGACGTTATTTTGTGACGGAAGATAGTAACGGGAGAAATAGTGAATGCACTATTTCTTCCGTTACTATTGTCCTTCACAAAATAACGGCCGCTATTAATAACGGGCTATAACGGGTTAAAATGGCTATTAGAAAAATCCCATAGACTATAATGGGATTTTTTAACGGTGATTTTGATACTGCCGTTTTACAGCTGATTTTCAGACGGAACTTCGTACGGATCTTTAAAACGGAGTCATTTTGTAGTGTGAAAGAAGAGAAATAAGTCCACTTAAACCACCTTCTGCTTATGTTTGGTTATCGTACCTCCAAATCTGAAATCGGTCTAGAAAGATTTATCTTGCAATTCAGTGCCACAAAGTATAGAACTATTAAGGTGGTCATACACCTAACACTTATTTGACTAAGTTATTCCTCTTTACCTCTCCACCCTTTTAATACGCAGTTTATACACTCCCTGGCCATTTTATTAGGTACACCTTGCTAGTACGAGGTTGGACCCCATTTTGCCTTTATTCTTTTTGTTATGAGCCATGTACTGATGCTGTATGTATGTGCTAAGCTTGATTGTGATGCTGTGTTTAGATAATTGCATCTATTCTGATGCTGTTTCTATGTTATGAGCTTAGTACTGGTGCTGTAGTTGTGTTATGAGTTTGATTTTGGCATTGTGTTTCTGCAATTACATTGATACTGGTGCTGCATTTATTATGAGCTTAGTTCTGTTGCAGTATATTTGTTTAGAGTTGGTTAAATGGAATCTGTCATCTGTGTCACCTGCATTTACCTGTTGTAAAGGCTTGTGGTGCGGGTGACACTGATCAAAATTATACTTACCTGGTCGGGATCTGGTATGCTAATGAGCAGCATGGGGCATGCGCCACTGTGTAGATTTGAGAACGAGGAGGCAGAGGGAGGCTATGATAATTGATGAGCCCATGCCCTAATTTCCTCATTAACATACCAGAAAAAAGATTAACGATGGAACAGAGCGACGGATCCTGACAGGATATGTATCAATTTAAATCAGTGTCACCTGCACTACAAGCCTCTATAACAGGTTGTGTGGATGACACTGATAACAGATTTCCTTTAATGGGGCAATATTTATGGTAAAAGCTTGGTTCTGGTGCTAGATTTATGTACAATGCTTGGTTTAGGTGATGTATTGTGTTACGAGATTGCTTCTGTTTCTGTACGCATGTTAAAGGGGACTTCCAGGAATTTTTTTTTTTTTTATGTTTCCATTCTGGTCTGCAAAATAAAATAAAACAAACCATAACTTACCTTATACCCCGCACCACTTGATGTGCCAATATTGGTCTCCCATCCATAGGCCCCAATCTTCTTCTGCATTCTGGGGCCTGAAACTTCACATTGCACTGAGCTTATCGTTGGCTGCAGTGATGTCCCCACCTTGGCTGGCCGATGAGAGACAGTGTCATGTAACATTCTCGGACACTAGGAAGGCGGCAGACCAAGACGCGTTACAAGAAACTGCCACTCAGCGTATTGCTGGTCAAGGTGGGATATAACTGAGGCCAGCAATAAACTCAGCGCAGTGTGATGTGTTGGGCCCAGAATGCACAAAATAAATGGAGGTGAAACATGGAAGACCGATATCAGCGCACTGGAGGAGCAGCGGAAGGTGAGTTAAGGTTTGTTATTTTTCCCATGGTAATAAATCTATATTTATTTTATGAGCTAAATTCTGGTACTGTATGTATGTACTGAGCGAGGTTTAGGTGCTGTATTTAACCCCTTAAGGACCACGGGGTTTTCCATTTTTGCACTTTAATTTATTTTCCTTACCTTACAAAAATCATAACTCTTTCAATTTTGCACCTAAAAATCCATATGATGGCTTATTTCTGTGCCACCAATTCTACTTTGTAATGACTTCAGTCATTTTACCCAAAAATCTACAGCGAAATGGAAAAAAAAAATCATTGTGAGACAAAATTGAAAAATGTTGTAATTTTGGGGGCTTCTGTTTCTACTCAGTACATTTTTCGGTAAAAATGACACCTTCTCTTTATTCTGTAGGTTCATACGGTTAAAATTATACCCTACTTATATAGGTTTGATTTTGTCGTACTTCTGAAAAAAATCATAACTACAAGCAGGAAAATTTATACGTTTAAAATTGTCATCTTCTGACTCCTATAACTTTTTTATTTTTCGCATATGGGGCAGTATGAGGGCACATTTTTTGCGCCGTGATCTGAAGATTTCAGCGGTACCATTTTTGTATTGATAGGACTTATTGATCGCTTTTTATAAATTTTTTCATGATATAAAAATGACCAAAAATGCACTATTTTGTACTTTGGAATTTTTTTGCGCATGCGCCATTGACCGTGCGGTTTAATTAATGATATATTTTTATAATTCGGACATTTTCGCACGCGGCGATACCACATATGTTTATTTTTAATTACACAGTTTTTTGTTTTTTTTTTAATGGGAAAAGGGGGGTGATTCAAACTTTTATTAGGGGAGGGGTTAAATTATCTTTATTCACTTTTTTTTGCAGTGTTATAGCTCCCATAGGGACCTATAACACTGCACACACTGATCTTTTACATTGATCACTGGTTTCTCATAGGAAACCAGTGATCAATGATTCTGCTGCTTGATTTCTCATGCCTGGATTTCAGGCACTGAGCAGTCATTCGGCGATCGGACACCAGGAGACAAGGTAGTAGACCCTCATTGTGTCTTACAGCTGTTCGGGATGCCGCATTTTCGCCGCGGGCGATCCCAAACAGCCCCCTGAGCTAACCGGCAGTGATTTACTTTCACTTTAGACGCTGCGTTCAACTTTGAAAGCCGTGTCTAAAGGGTTAATAGCGCAATCATTGCCACGCGCTACTAGCCACGGGTCCTGGCCATTGTGGCCCCGCGTTATAGAAAGGGAAAGGACTCAGGACGTACCGATACGTCCGTGGTCCTTAAGTGGTTAAAGGGATACTCCAGTGGAAAACAATTTTTTTTTTTTTTAATCAACTGGTGCCAGAAAGTTGTAAATTACTTCTATTTATAAATCTTAATCCTTCCAATACTTATCAGCTGCTGCATGCTCCACAGGAAGTTCTTTTCTTTTTGAATGTATTTTCTGTCTGACCACAGTGCTCTCTGCTGACACCTCTTTCCACGTCAGGAACTGTCTAGAGCAGGAGAGGTTTGCTATGGGGATTTACTTCTGCTCTGGACAGTTCCTGTTACAGACAGAGGTGTCAGCAAAGAGCACTGTGGGAGACAGAAAATAAATTAAAAAAGAAAAGAACTTCCTCTGTAGTATACAGCAGCTGATAAGTACTGAAAGGGTTAAGATTTTTAAATAGAAGTCATTTACAAATCTGTTTTTCAACTTTATGGCACCAGTTGAAATTTTTTTTTCGACCAGAGTACCCCTTTAAAGTAATTCCAGGTACATGTTCAAGATTAGCTGTCCTGTGTGTGTACATGCCTTGTATATGACCTGTATATGGCCTTTTTCAGCTGATGTCTGATCTGCAGGCTTACCTCTAGACTTTAGCAGCCTAAAAGGGCAGTAGATGCATAAGAGACATGATAAAGCAGTTTAAGCTACAAATAAAGCCCTAGGGTGAGATATCTTTCTATGGTGGTCTCTTTGCTGTGTCTCTCTCTTTCTCTGTCTCTCTGCAGCTTATGTGACTTTCCAGACACCCTCCCCCCCCCCTCCAATTTCTCTCCTCTGCAGGCTTGTATGAACAGCTGTAATTTGATCTCAGAGTGAGCTGCAGGTCTGTCTTGTAATAAACACCAGACAGAATTGGGCTGATTTTTAGAGTGAATGACAGTTTAGCGGGCAAGAGGAAGACGGAAGTTTGATAACAAGAGAATGAATTCTTCTCTGCTAAGATACATAATACAATTTATATTCACAGCTACGCAAACTCTGTTTACACAATGGTATCTATATAAGTAATTTATTTCATTCTAAAGTTGTATTTATGGCCTGAGCTTAGTTCTGAAATTGTGGTTTTGGTGCTGCATTTGTGCTATGAGCTAGATTCTGGTGCTGTGTACATGTATGGAACTTTGTTCTTAAAGAGGTATTCCAGGAAAAAAATATATATATTTTTTTTATGTCAACTGGCTCCAGAAAGTTTTACTTCTATTAAAAAATCTTAATCCTTCCAATAATTATCAGCTGCTGAAGTTGATTTGTTATTTTCTGTCTGGCAACAGTGCTCTCTCCTGACATCTCTACTTGTCTCTGGAACTGCACAGAGTAGAAGAGGTTTGCTTTGGGGATTTGCTTCTACTCTGGACAGTTCCAGAGACAGGTGTCATCAGACAGCCCTTAGACAGAAAAGAACAACTCAACTTCAGCAGCTCATAAGTACTGAAAGGATGAAGATTTTTTTTATAGAAGTAATTTACAAATCTGTTTAACTTTCTGGAGCCAGTTGATATATAAAAATTTTTTTTCCTGGATAACCCCTTTAAACTTTTTATTTATTACGTTTGGTTTTCATATTGTATCTATGCCACAAGCTTGTTTCTGGTATTGTATTTACCTGATAAGATTGTTTTTTTGTGCTGTATTTTATAGTCCTGAGTATATCTTTTGGGCTCAGTTCTTGTGCTCTACATATGTACATATCCTTCTTCTAGTGCTGTATTTATCTTTTTAGCCTGGTTTTGAAACTGTACATTTGTACTGATCTTGCTTCTGGGCTGAGTTTATGTGATGAGCCTTGTTCTTGACTTGTAATTAGATTGTGAACTTAGTTCTGGTGCTATTCTTATCTATTGAACTTCGTTCTAGTGTTGCATTTGTTATAAACCTTTTTCTAAAATTATGTTATGAGCTTGGTTCTCCTTTTTTATTGAAATCATGGCTTATAAAGAAAAGTACACTAGGGGTCCCCATATCATCCACAACATAATCCTGTCCAGCTGCAGCATCATCTTTGTCCCAGCTAAAGCAAAGGCTTGGACAAAGTCTGAGAAGTAAGGGCAGGACTAGCACTCTTCTGTGCGCTCACTCCTGTCCTGTCTATCAGACTCCTGTCCGGAAACAGAGAGGAAGGGATTACAGAGCAGCCTGCAGTGATGGGATAAAGAGAACCAACACAGCAGACTCAGGAAGAGAGTGAATCCATTGTAAATGAGGGTGGGCTCAGTGCTTTTCTTAGACAGGCCCCTACCTGAGCAGTGAATATCAGAATGAATGAGCAGCAGAACAGAGGGATTTGTGTGCCAAATACAGAAGCTTTACAGACATGTAAAGCATCTGCATGACGTAGTTAGTAACATATAGAAGCATTTTTTATTCCTGATACATGAAAGGTACACTTTAAGTTATGTGCTTGATTCCAGTTCTCTATGTATGTTTTGGGCTTGGCTTTGGTGCTGTAAGTATGTGGTGATCTTGACTCTGGTGCTGTACTTATTATTATTATCAATGGAAGCCGGATACTAATGAAGGCCCATAGTCTGCTATCTTTGTACTCCTATTAGGTTTTGCCAGACACAGGGTCTAAAGGAATTCCACTGACAGGCATAGTAGACTGCAATACAGAAGTTCAATAAAGTTTTCCTGGAAAAAAAATACAAAAAAAAAATCCACTTCTCTCTTACAAGTTTTTATTTTGTGGGAAAAAAATAAATAAAAAATTTACACAGAATTATTATAACATAAATAGTATCACCACACCCTCAATGTCCCTAACTATAAAATGACCATGTGATTTATTCTGCACAGTAAAACTGAGGAAGAAAGCAAGAACTGCTGTTTTTGGCAACAAAAAAAAATGCTATAAAAAGTGATTAAAAAGGCATATGTAACCGAACATGTTACTTATAAAAACTACATGTCATACTGCGTAAGACAAGCTCTTAAAAAGCTCTGTCAATAAAATGTTTTTAATTTGATGGCTCTTTGAATACAAAAACACAAAAACAAATTGTTTTTATTGTGCAAAAGTAGTAAACATAAAATAAATATAAATACATTTGGTAACCATGTCAAAGGCATGGTGAATGCTGTAAATACAAAAGAACAAAAAGAAAATGAAAGAATGGGTGCCACCCCCTAGAAAAATAATGTATAAAACACATTATATGAACCCCATTTAATAAAGACCTTAGTCCTGCAAAAAACAAGCAACTATACAGCTATGTCAATGGAAAAATCCAAAAGTCAAGGCCCCAGAATGCAACAAAGAAAATAAAATTAAACTGTGTTTTCATCACGTTCCAAAAATAGTGGTTAGTGGTTAGTCACTTAGTGGTTTAAAGGGGTTATCCAGCAGGAGACCGGAGCGGGACAACAGAGACAACTCTGGAGGTAAGTAAAAGTTTAGTTTTAGAGACTTTTAGGTGGCCAAAGTTTTGATAAATCTTCCTCCTGCTGGATTACCCCTTTAAAGGGATACACCAGTGGAAAAAATCAACTGGTGCCAGAAAGTTAAACAGATTTGAAAATTACTTCTAGTACTCCAATACTTATCAGTTGCTGTATGCTACAAATCCCCATAGTAAACCTCTCCTGCTCTGGACAGTTCCTGACATGGAAAAAAGGTGTCAGCAGAGAGCTCTGTGGTCAGACAGAAAATTCAAAAACAAAAGAACTTCCTGTGGAGCATACAGCAATTGATAAGTACTGGAAGGGTTAAGATTTTTAAATAGAAGTAATTTACAAATCTGTTTAACTTTCTGGCACCAGTTGATTTGAAAAAAATATAATAATTTCCACCGGAGTTTTGATGCGCAGGATTTGTACCTGTAGATTAGAAGCTGTGCTCAGCCATTTAGTTTACATTGAAATCTGCAGCAGAAAATCCTGCGCATCAAATCTGCGTACGTGTGAATGTACCCTAAAGGTTTTTTCTTATCATAGAAGCAATGTGTACTGATAGGATTTGCCATCATTAACCCCTTAATGACCACGGACGTATATTTACGTCCGTGGCCGGCTCCCGGCCATGGACGTAAATGTCCGCGGTCCCGGGTCGGTCCCGGCATGTAACTGAAACCGGGACCCTGGGCTAATAGCGCGCGGTAGTGATCGTGGTGCTGTGTATTAACCCTTTAGTTGAACGCCGCGTCTAAAACCAAAGAAAAACCTTCCCGGCTGCTCAGTGGGGCTGATCGGGACCACCGCAGTGAAAATGCAGTGTCCCGATCAGCTAGGACACAAGTGGAGGGTCACTCACCTTCCTCCAGCGCGTCCGATCGGTGAGTGATAGCTCCAAGCCTGAGATTCAGGCTTGAGCAATCAACCGCCGATAACACTGATCAATGCAAAGCTATGACTTTGCAGTGAACAGTGCTGGCAATCAGTGAATGCAATGTTATAGCCCCCTATGGCGGCTATAATATTGAAAAAAAAAAGTTAAAAAAAAAAGTTTAGTAAATGTAATTTAACCCTTTCCCTAATAAAAGTCAAAATCACCCCCCTTTTCCCATTTAAAAAAAAACATGTAAATAAAAATAAATATATACATATGTGGTATCGCTGCGTGCGTAAATGTCCGAACTATAAAAAATAAAATTAATTAAACCGCAGGGTCAATTGCATACGCGCAAAAAAATTCCAAAGTCCAAAATAGCGTATTTTTGGTCACTTTTTATTTCATGAAAAAATTTATAAAAAGCGACCAAAAGGTCCGATCAATACAAAAATGGTACCGATAAAAACTTCAGATCACTGTGCAAAAAATGAGCTCTCATACTGCCCCATAAGCAGAAAAATAAAAAAAAGTTATAGGGGTCAGAATATAACAAATTTAAAACGTATACATTTTCCTGCATGTAGTTATGATTTTTTCCAGAAGTACGACAAAATCAAACCTACATAAGTAGGATATCATTTTAATTGTATGGACCTAAAGAATAAAGATTAGGTGTAATTTTTACCGAAAAATGTACTGCGTAGAAACGGACACCCCCAAAACTTACAAAATGGAATTTTTTCTTCAAATTCGTCACACAATGATTTATTTTCCGTTTCACCGTAGATTTTTGGGTAAAATGACTGATGTCACTGCCAAGTAGATTGGTGGTGCAAAAAATAAGCCATCATATGGATTTTTAGGTGCAACATTGAAAGGGTTATGATTTTTAAAAGGTAAGGAAGAAAAAATGAAAGTGTAAAAATGGAAAAACCCGTGGTCCTTAAGGGGTTAAGCAAAGGTCTGTATGTCTAAATAGTTAGCAGCTGGGAGTGTTATTAAGAAGGAGAGAAGCCAAAGAGTCACTGACCCTTTTATTCACCAGATTGGTTGGACACCCACAAACCATAATGTATGTCCAAGCAAACTGCTGCAACATTATCAAAGGGGAATATGAATTTAAAAAAGATTATTAAGTCACTGTGTTCAAAGATAGGGATGTAAGGTTTCATTGAGTGCACCTTGCCCAGACTCCACATCCAAACTATCACCCTGACAAGTATAGAACCATCCCACCACCACCTTTATTGAAAGCCACTAAACTGTAACAACAGGTATAAAGGGAACCTGTTAAAATTTCATAAACTAAACCTAATGTCCATCAGCTTGATATGCCAGTAGTAACCCTGCCTGCTGTACAACATACTCTCATCACCTGCAATGTCCAAACTTTATCATTTCTATTTTGCGATTTCCAGATGTGCCTAGAACTAAAAAGAAAGAAATGAAAAGGACCCAGCAGCCTCTTCCACAAAACAACATGTCAGTGAGCGAACAGACGGCAAGAAAAACAAAAAGCAGAAATAATGGGTTAGGACATCTCTCCTTAGAAGATCATGAAACACGAGCTCCCAATAACATGCAAGACACTACCAATTTCCTCCAAAAACGTGTCACTGGGTTCCATTTAGCCAGAAGCAATCCAAGTACTATCAAATACAGCAGGAACTCTGGCAGGAAAACAGAAGAGGAGTCAGGGACTTATGCCAACAGGCTCGGCAACGGAAAAAAAAAATTACAAGAGAAAGAAAAAATATTATAGTCGGGAATTGTTAGAATCAAAATATCCAAATGTGAGCGATACCCACAAAAAATGTTATGCTTTACATCACACATTATCAAATATAAACTAAATATAAACTAAACGTTCTGGGTAAAAACCACAAAAAAAAAAATATGACAAAATGGAGCTTGTTTACACCGTAGGAAGAAAGCGAGAAGCGGTAGATATTCTGATAGCGGGCTGCATTCCGAGGTTTCGATGGAAGAAAAACACGAGGGAAGTTACTTTACATATCAAAGTAGTAGTGCAAAGTTATACCACATTTTCCCAGACATTAGTAGCAACAAACACAGAAGATATACAAAACCATATGAGAGTAAAGCACGTTGGTAATTACACGGACGGATTTTATCCCGTTCACATCACTGGTCACATGGGTGTAGAGGGGGGGGGAATACATTAGCAGCACATATTGTGGTCCATCAGCCTAATGAACAACAAAGCAGAGAGATACGGCAGAAGTATGACCTCACGCTCAGGTCATATGTTTGCTCTAATAATGTTCCCTAAGGGTGCGTTCCCACAGGGGGTATACGCAGCTTATTTGACGCTGCGCAATATTTACAGCAGCAGCGGGAAATATGCTGCGTATTCCTTGCTCACTATACACACAGGGCTTTCCGGTGGCAGCTCTAAGTGTGTAGTGAGTTTTTGAGGCGGGGCCGTGTGCCGGCGTATCTGTGACGCGCGGCTCCGCCTCCAAAACTCACTACACACATAGGGCTACCGCCGGAAAGCCCTGTGTGTATAGTGAGCAAGCAATACGCAGCGTATTTCCTGCTGCTGCCGTAAATTTTGTGCAGCGTGAAATACGCTGCGTATACACCCTGTGGAAACGCACCCTTAAAGATGTTAAAAGCTTGGTGTCTCCATGGAGTAGAGGAGGTTAGGTGAAAGTTGCAAGGAAGTTTTGCATCCACGTGTGAAATAAGACTTAAAAGGATTTTCTTGTTTTGAAAATGTTCCCGTCACATGACTTATCAACATTATTTCACAATATTTGTCACCATTGTACATGGATTATACATATTCAAGAATTTTCTTTAAAGGGGTACTCCACTGGCCAGTGTTCCGGCTGTTTTCAGAACATTTAATTCCGAACACTGTGTGCGCGCTGGGGGGGTTGGCCACACCCCCTCATGATTTCAGGTCACGCC